>NC_058084.1:335641152-335951152 GCF_014858855.1 Bufo gargarizans
CTGTTACCCAGTGAGCTACCTCACTTTCCTGAGCCTCCTCTCTACCACCCTCCCCACATCTACCCCATAGAGTGCTTGCTCAGTGTAGAAATTCGACCAGTTAGATACTCGATGTGTGATTCCAAACGGGCAATTTTCTCACATTTTGAACAAAGATATGCACCCTCAAATGGCTGTTCTAGGACTGCATACATTAGACAAGATGTGCACTGGACTGCACTGTTAATAATGGAACACATACTAAATGGGGATCACGCAAGAAAAGAGAAAAAATACAATATAGTGCAGTGATAAGAATCTAACTTACTGTAGTCCCCTCTTAAAGTCCGTGAATCTCAAATCATGTAATCTAAAGTCACACACTTAATACAAACAACCACTTAAAAATCAAACACACGAACGCTCACAAACTCTTGCTATTTACCTGCTTGTATAAATGTAGATCTCAAACCACCCTTTTTTTTTTTCCCCTCTGGATTCAATAATTGCAGTAAAAAATGTATTTCTTTAGGCAACATGTATAAACGGCAAAATTTAAACCCCCCATGGTTTACAGCTACTGTAAAAAGGGCAATAAAAGATAAAAAAGGGCATTTAAAAAAAATACAAATCTGAGGGGTCGGCTGTAGCGATTACAAAGGGCATAATAAAATCTGTAAAAAGGAGATAAATTTAGCAAAAATGCAAAACGAACAGCAGGTAGCAAAAGAGAGCAAAACAAATCCCCCAAAAATCTTTAAATATATACAGTACAGACCAAAAGTTTGGACACACCTTCTCATTCAAAGAGTTTTCTTTATTTTCATGACTATGAAAATTGTAGATTCACACTGAAGGCATCAAAACTATGAATTAACACATGTGGAATTATATACTTATCAAAAAAGTATGAAACAACTGAAAATATGTCATATTCTAGGTTCTTCAAAGTAGCCACCTTTTGCTTTGATTACTGCTTTGCACACTCTTGGCATTCTCTTGATGAGCTTCAAGAGGTAGTCACCTGAAATGGTCTTCCAACAGTCTTGAAGGAGTTCCCAGAGATGCTTAGCACTTGTTGGCCCTTTTGCCTTCACTCTGCGGTCCAGCTCACCCCAAACCATCTCGATTGGGTTCAGGTCTGGTGACTGTGGAGGCCAGGTCATCTGGCACAGCTCCCAATCACTCTCCTTCATGGTCAAATAGCCCTTACACAGCCTGGAGATGTGTTTGGGGTCATTGTCCTGTTGAAAAGTAAATGATGGTCCAACTAAATGCAAACCGGATGGAATAGCATGCCGCTGCAAGATGCTGTGGTAGCCATGCTGGTTCAGTATGCCTTCAATTTTGTATAAATCCCCAACAGTGTCACCAGCAAAGCACCCCCACACCATCACTCCTCCTCCTCCATGCTTCACGGTGGGAACCAGGCATTTAGAGTCCATCCGTTCACCTTTTCTGCGTCACACAAAGACACGGTGGTTGGAACCAAAGATCTCAAATTTGGACTCATCAGACCAAAGCACAGATTTCCACTGGTCTAATGTCCATTCCTTGTGTTCTTTAGCCCAAACAAGTCTCTTCTGCTTGTTGCCTGTCCTTAGCAGTGGTTTCCTAGCAGATATTCTACCATGAAGGTCTGATTCACACAGTCTCCTCTTAACAGTTGTTCTAAAGATGTGTCTGCTGCTAGAACTCTGTGTGACATTGACCTGGTCTCTAATCTGAGCTGCTGTTAACCTACGATTTCTGAGGCTGGTGACTCGGATGAACTTATCCTCCGCAGCAGAGGTGACTCTTGGTCTTCCTTTCCTGGGGCAGTCAGCATGTGAGCCAGTTTCTTTGTAGCGCTTGATGGTTTTTGTGACTGTACTTGGGGACATTTTCAAAGTTTTCCCAATTTTTTGGACTGACTGACCTTCATTTCTTAAAGTAATGGCCACTCGTTTTTCTTCACTTAGCTGCTTTTTTTCTTGCCATAATACAAATTCTAACAGTCTATTCAGTAGGACTATCAGCTGTGTATCCACCTGACTTCTCCACAACGCAACTGATGGTCCCAACCCCATTTATAAGGCAAGAAATCCCATTTATTAAACCTTACAGTGCACACCTGTGAAGTCAAAACCATTTCTGGTGACTACCTCTTGAAGCTCATCAAGAGAATGGCAAGAGTGTGCAAAGCAGTAATCAAATCAAAAGGTGGCTACTTTGAAGAACCTAGAATATGACATATTTTCAGTTGTTTCATACTTTTTTGATAAGTATATAATTCCACATGTGTTAATTCATAGTTTTGATGCCTTCAGTGTGAATCTACAATTTCCATAGTCATGAAAATAAAGAAAACTCTTTGAATGAGAAGGTGTGTCCAAACTTTTGGTCTGTACTGTAAATCCTAAAAAACCTAGGTCTGAGCAGGTAGATCCACTAAATAATGGAAAACGGGGGGTAGTCACTGAAGATAAGGAAAAGGCTGTCATGGAACCATGAACCAGACGTACAACAAGAGATAAGTGGAAATAAGAAGGCTTTATTGAAAATCAAGCTGTAAGGCAAAAGTCCAAACGGATGGCTAAACCGAAGCAGGGTCTTGCGAAGCCAGAGGTCAGGAACCAGAAGGGTAGTCAGACGAAGCCTGGATCAGGAACCAGCAGGGTAGTCAGATGAAGCCTGGATCAGGAACCAGCAGAGTAGTCAGACGAAGCCAGGATCAGGAACCAGAAGCAGCAGCAGTCTTAGAAGCATGTGAACACAGGAGGACCAAGCAAGGAACTGAAGCCACAGACCTCCTATATATATGAGCTGGGCATCCAGCTCCTCCCAGTGGGAGGGAGAAGCCGCAGGGTGGAAGGCTACAAGAAACCCAGAAACCAAGATGGCCGCCAGCACATGTCAAACGAAGGAGAGCAGCAAGAAGGTAAGACCATGACAAAGGCAGAGTTACGAAATGGGTATTTTAGCTCTGTATATGCGAAAGAAGATAAAGGAGCTGATATCTGTGGTGCTGGTGCTGTTAGTACATCCAGTAATATACTCACTTGGCTAACTGTAGATATGGTCCAAGACAAGTTAAATAGGGTAAATGTGAACAAGGTTCCGGGTCCAGATGGATTACACCCAAGAGTGCTTAAAGGGGTTGTCCGGACATGCCTCCATTTTCACCCCGGCAGCCCCCCTGACTTGAGCATCGGAGCAGTTTTTAGGAGTCCCATTGACGTATCGGTGCACTCCATGGGGCTGCCAGGAAGTCTGGTGACGTCACCGGCACTGATGGGCGGGATTTAGCACTGCCCTAGCCAGTAAAACAGCTAGGGCAGCGCTAAAGCCCACCCATCAGAGCCGGTAATGTTACCGAACACACTGCCGGGCGGAAATTTCTGCCCGGAAGTGTGTTGTTGAAAACAAAAGAGACCTTGCCCTGCGCGATCTAGTGCAGGGCAAGGGAGCGCATCAGAGCATGAGATGCTCCAATGCTAGCCTCAGGAAGGCTGCCTGGGTGAAAATAAGGGTATGTTCGGGTTCAGCTCTGAACCCGGACAAGCCCTTTAAAGAGCTCAGTTCAGTCATTGCTGTGCCCCTGTTTATAATTTTTAAAGATTCTCTAGGTACTGGTACAGTGCCAAGTGATTAGAGCAAGGCAAACGTGGTGCCCGAATTCAAAAAAGGATCAAGGTCCTTCACAGGTATTTATAGACCAGTTAGTTTAACTTCTGTTGTGGGAAAAATGTTTGAAGGACTCTTAAGGGACTATATACAGGAGTATGTGACTGTAAATAATATTATAATTGATAACCAACATGGGTTTACCAAGGACAGAAGTTGTCAGACTAACCTGATTTGTTTTTATGAGGAGGTGAATAGTAGCCTGGACAGAGGGGCGGCTGTGGATGTAGTGTTTCTGGATTTTGAAAAGGCTTTTGATACTGTTCCTCATAGATGTTTAATAGGTAAGGTAAGGTCTATAGGCTTGGAAAGTTTGTAATTGGATTGAAAACTGGCTAAAGGACCGTGTCTAGAGAGTTGTGGTCAATGATTCCTATTCAGAATGGTCCCGGATTATAAGTGGTGTACCACAAGGTTCAGTGCCCTTTATTATTTAATTTATTTATTAATGATATCGAGGACAAGATTAATAGCACCATTTCTATTTTTGAAGATGATACTAAGCTATGTAGAACTGTACAGTCTATGGAAGATGTCCATATACTACAAGCTGACTTGAACACTTGAATGATTGGGCATCAACTTGGCATATGAGGTTCAATGTGGACAGATGTAAAGTTATGCATCTTGGTAGTAATATCTCTGTGCTTAATATGTCCTAGGTAATGTAGCACTGTGAGAGTCACTTATAGAGAAAGGGTTTGGGTGTCCTTGTGGATGGTAGATTAAATTACAGTATACAATGTCAATCAGCTGCTTCTAATGCCACCAGGATACTGTCATGCATTAAACGAGGCATGGAGACTCGCGGGGCAGGGATGTGATATTACCACTTTACAAAGCGTTAGTACGGCCTCATCTGGAATATGCAGTTCAGTTCTGGGTACTAGTCCATAGAAAGGGCGCACTACAGCTGGAAAAAGTACAGATGAGAGCGACTAAAATGATAAGGGGCATGGAGGGAGGGTCTTAGTTATGAAGAAAGATTAAAATAATTTAATTTATTTAGTTTTGAGAAGAGATGTCTAAGGGGGGACATGATTAACCTATAGAAATATATAAAAAAATACGGTGAAAAACTGTTCCATGTAAAATGCGCTCAAAAGACAAGGGGGCACTGCCTCCGATTGGAGAGGAAAAAGTTCAGACTCCGGAAACGTCAAAGCTTTTTACTGTAAGAATGGTGAAGCTGTGGAATAGATTTCCTCAGGACGTGGTCACAGCAGGAACAGTGGACAGATTTAAAAAGGGTTTCGATGAATTCTTAAAAGTAAACAACATTAATGCTTATGAAAACGTGTAGAAATCTGAGTCTCAATTCTTTCTGGGATTCGCGTCCCCACCTATCTTTGGTTAAACATGATGGACCTATGTCTATTTTCAACCTTATTAACTATGTAACTATGTAACTACTATTCTTTCCCATGGCGTTGTCATTGCTGCCATTAGCCCTGATCTTGCCACCGAAATACAATGTTGTCAGAATATGGCTCCTAATAACCTTCCCTCTGGTGAATTATTTGTTCTTCCAAATCTTTGCCTTAAGGTTTTGGAGGAGTCTCATTGCTCTGTACTGGCAGGTCATCTGGGTATTGCTGGGATTTTGGTCTCCATAGCCTACTGGTGGCCTACTTGGTCACAAGATGTGGTTGCCTTTGTCTCGACATGTGATGTGTGTGCTAGGCCCAAGGTAACCAGGAGATGTTTACTTTGCCCCTTGCCCATTCCACAGAGACTTTGGACCCACATCTCAATTTTTCTTTCGGACCTTCCATCCTCCCGGCGAAAGATGGTTGTCTGGGTGGTCGCTGATTCTCTAAGATGTGTCACCTGATTCAATTGAAGAAACTTGCTGATGCCAAACAACTGTCCAGATTGTTTTGAGATTCTGGAGTAAATGTAGCACCAGAAGGGACATGCTGCTACGCCAAACCCCCTGGTGATGCAACAGCATCCTTAACGACAGGATGCAATGCTCTTTCTCCCCACAGTGGGTGTGTGCCGGAGGAGATTAGCAGTGGGATGATTGCTTAGTAGCATAGGAACCGTCCACCATCTTCGGTCTTGCTACTTAGGACTTGAACTGCAAGTAGGTAGGGAAAGAGGGCTGGATTCCAGGTCAGGCACTGTCCGTGTCAGTCGCTATCTACAAGCGTTAAACAGAAATTATCCTGTCAACTAATTAAAAGAGTAGTTCAACTTACTGTATTTGATAACCTTCCCAATGTCCCCAAATGTCATGATAAAAAGAAATAAATAGCAATGAAATAACATAAACTCAACACTTTATTACTTTATAACAATATGCTCCATTTGTATTTACAGGCTGCAGCAGTGACATAGCCTTCTACAGCACATTACTGCTGCAGCCAATCGCTAGCCTCAGTGGTCGCTTGCCATATACCACTGAGGCCAGTGATTGACTGCAGCGATCACGTGTCGTATACAGAAAAGTCACTGCTGCAGCTTGAACACAAACTGGAGGTGAGTGGCAGGACTGGAAATGAAAGGTGATTAAGTGGAGAATACATGCTATTTTGTTATTGTAACACATTTAGGGGAGCTGGGAGGTTTTTATATAAATCGGACAACCCCCTTAAGCTTTTTGTTTGGAGGAGAGTTTGTCAAGCCTGTCCTGACTGCTACCACAATCTCATCTATGTTTATGCACGGCACTTCCACTGAACCTTGTGGATAGAAAAATCAAACACTATTTGTTCTTACTAAAGAATTCAGTGCTAACCTTTCACTATATTAGATGTTCTACAGAATGTGTTTCCATTTATGGGAAGAGACTGTATTAAATACAATGCATGATCAAACTCAGCCCAGAGGGAAAGAATCTACAGAATGGAGGCCAGGTGTAGGGCCATTGTTATAACATCTGATTACATCCCTACATGGAACTAAGTATAGACCAGGGCAATTTGCATTAAGTTCATTCATTAGGCACCATATTCCTCCTTTAATACTTTGGCTGACAATTATGCACAGTTACTTTTCAGTAACAGCAGAAGGTGGCAATACCATTCATGTTGAATTGCCGAACGGTTATGTGACTACTGTGGAAACCACCAGTAATGTTATTATGTGACATTCTAACTTATTCTGTATATATGTGGCAAAATGTTATATATGATACTCCATGCAATGCTCCTCATGCTGTTGTGAGACGCAATAATTATAATTAGTCACTAACTTTTCACACAACTGCATAAAATCAATAGTACAAGAAACTATAAGAAACTTTGTAATGTATCTTAGAGAGAAATACCTTGTATCTTAGAGGGAAATGTCAAGTCTATGAAGGGGAGGGGGTGAGCAGGAGCTGATTGGGACAAGACTCCATGAGAGACTTTCAGCTAAATAGATAGTTTCTATCTCAGGGCTGCATACATTATTGACAGACAACTTTGCAAAATGTTGGGTCACTTACTTGAATTGATCCTGCCATTTTGCTAAAAATCTGTATTGAACAGCTCCACCACTGTTTGCTGATTTCATTATTCATGATACTTATGAGCTCCTGGCTTTCCCTGCTCCCTTACGGATTAACATCTATTTTAATATCACAATCATTAGCGGGGAAAGCCAAGAGCACATGCACATGAGGACTCACTGGCACATACTCTGTATCATCTGGACTCCAGAGCTCGGCTGTCACGGCTGAGGATGGGGAAAACCCTCAGCCGTGCGATGCCATGAGATGTTAGTGGCTGCTCGGCCCGGACGACAGAATTAGGGAGCAGGTCGCCTCCTAACGCATCCCTAATCCGACCCTAACTCCTAGCTGCATGAGCCGACCTTGAAGGTAGGAGGGCCCATGTTCAGGAACCTCGGATCCCTACTCACCCTCCGCCGATCCCTGAACTAGGAGCTGGGTATACCACCTGTTCCTCCTGGATGCGGAGAAACAGGAGTCTAAAACTGGCCGAGCTACAATGGGATGTAACCATAAACAGACTATGGATATGGCAGGAGAGTGAAAGACTTCCACCTCTACCTGCCACAGACACACTGACTGGATCCCTGGACACAAGTGCTGGCTGTCCACACACAAACATAAAAGGACACAGCACAAATAAACACACAGGGACCCAGAACCATAGCTGCAATAATAACAGACACCACATACACATAAACTTAACATCACATAAACATATAGTATCACAATTTATGACCACAAGGGTGGCCCTCACTGGCAGATGGTATGTGGGACCAGGAAAGTGCCTCCAGCTTACTACAAGGCTGGAGTACCCCTCAGACATCAGGTCTCAACTGAGGCTTTAAAGTCCATGTAGCCACACCCACACTCAGACACACCCAGTGCACACACACTAGGAAGGAATTTAACCCTTCCAACACCAGGGAAGGGAAGACATCAACTTAAAGGGGAAGTGCACACAACTCAAACCCTGTGCACACCAAACACATAAAAGGCACACCTAACAAAGACAGGTTGCCAGGTGCAACCGCATGCCTATTGCAGCAAGCTGCCTAGCACCGCTCAGGCTGCTCTGCTGCCACATAAACAATGTTGCCAGCGGCAACCACAGGTGAGGCAACAAACTTTAGCCCTCACCTGTGATTGACAACAAAACCAAGACCGCAGGCAACTGCATGCGGTTACAGTAGTCACGACCATGACCATGGTCGTGACATCGGTTCATTCTGGAGCTGCTCAATGAGGATTTTAACATAACAGTTGGGTCAATTCATGTGAGTGACCCAGCCTTTTGCTAAGGGTTTCTGTCACCAGATTATACTGACTTCAAATAGGGCACCATAAAACAGATGACAGATTTCCTTTAAAGTGGTTGTCTGGGAATAATTAACTATTAGCTGAAGACCCATAGCCTTGTGCAAGATTCATACTCGACTCCCTGACAAAGGAGCCCGTAGGCCCCGAAACGCGTAGGATAAGAATTGTCCCACGCAGGCATCAGTAGAAACGAGTGTGACGTCACACGCTTTCTGTGCACACAGCGGCTCCTGCGCGCGCATCTGCCACCGGCTGGGGCGGCACGTGAAGTAGCAGTTGAGCTGAAGATCACAACATCCCGTAACAAGCTCCCGGCGCATGCCCGCATAGAGGAACAAGGAACTACAACATTGTAAGGTAGGAAAGTTATGCGATTGTACATGCGAACTGAAAGGAACTTGTGCCTGAATTAACTAATAAGAGCCTGCGCGGATATACCATTAATACACACATATATAATTCTATTCTATTGCCAGCCCTATCAGGGGGACTGGAAACCTATATGCAGCAGCGGCATCCTGCTATTGGCAGCAGGATATAACATAGGATTTGCACATACGGGAGCGCAGAGGTGTATTTTTATACTAATACAAGATTCGTACTTGCCTGCTCCCCGCCACTTTGGAACTGCACAATGGTTCCACAATCTTCATGTTCCCAGCTTGTCTTCCAGTCAAAACAGGAACATGGTCACCTGCACTGCTGCAATCAGTGATAGGCTTCTGCGGTAACATGTCGCTTAGGGTCACTTCACTGCTGAAAGCCAGTCATTAGTTGCACTGGCACACAAGACCAAGTCCAGAAAAAAAACAAGTCAGATATCGGAAGATGGAGGAAAAGTAGGCAGCACGCAGGACTGGAGCGGGGGTGACCAAATAATTATGAATCTTGCTGTAAATGATTCAAGCTAGGGGCCTAGAGTTAATAGTTAATTATTCCCATAAAACCCCTTTTCTAGGAATTTGCCCCTTGTGAGACTATTTAAGGCTACTATTCACCTCCTCATAAAAACAAATCAGGTTAGTCTGACAACTTCTGTCCTTGGTAAACCCATGTTGGTTATCACTTATAATATTTTTTGCAGTCACATACTCCTTTGTAAAGGTTCCTTAAGAGTCCTCCAAACATTTTCCCACAACAGAAGTTAAACCAACTGGTCTATAATTACCTGTTGAAAACCTAGATCCTTTTTTGAATATGGGCACCACATTTGCTTTTGCCAATCACTTGGCACTGTACCAGTACCTAGAGAATCTTTAAAAATTATAAATAGGGGCACATCAATAACTGAATTGGGCTCTTTAAGCACTCTTGGGTGTAATCCATCTGGACCCAGAGCCTTGTTCACATTTACCTTATTTAACTTATCTTCGACAATATCTAGTTAGCCAATTGAGTATATTACTGGATGTACTAACAGCCCCAGAACCATAGATACCAGCTCCTTTCTCTTCTTTTGTATAAACAGAGCTAAAAAATTTTAATATTTAGTAACTGTCTTTTCCTTATCATCAGTGACTAACCCCCTTTACCATAATTTAGGGGACATATCTGCTCAGACCTTGTTTTTTTAGCATTTATATATTTAAAAATGTTTGGGGATTTGTTTTGCTATCTTTTGCCACCTGCTGTTCGTTTTGTGTTTTTGCTAATTTTATCTCCTTTTTACAGATTTTTATTAATCCCTTTGTAAACTTCAAACGCTACAGCTGAACCCTGAGATTAGTATTTTTTAAATGCCCTTTTTTGTCTTTCACTACCCTTTTTACAATGGCTGTAAGCCATAGGGGGTTTAATACTTGTTACCTAAAGGAATAATGTTTTTAGTGCAGTAACTCAATGTGGATTTAAAGCTCTCCCAGTTATCCTCAGTATTATTTTGTGACAGTAGCTGCTCCCAGTTTATGCCCTGAAATTCTGCCCTCAACCCAGGAAAATTAGCCTTTTTGAAATTTAGTGTCTTTGCTCTGCCTGACAGAGTTTGCTTCTTATAGTTCAGGGGGAATATAATTATATTGTGGTCACTATTACCTAGTGTTTCTCGAACAGTAACATTTCCAATAAGCTCTGCATCATTAGAAATTATCGGATCCAACAGAGCATTGCCCCTAGTGGGAGTTTCTTCAAACTGGCCCATAAAGTGGTCCTGCAGCAAGTTGAGGAATCTTCCCCCTGCGATTGAAGCAGAACCATGACCCTAGTCAATTGTCTGGGAAGATAAAATCTCCCATTATGACTAATGTGCCAGCCTGTGCAGCCCACTCTATATGGTTATACAGTTGTGTTTCTATTAGGGGGTCTATAGATTACTCCAAGTATTATTTTTTCAGTGTTTATATCCCTTTGAAATTCCACCCATAAGGTTTCAACATCCTCACCATCCGCACCCACAATTTCACACTTGTCTTCAGATCACTCCTCACATACAGGCACACGCCACCGCCTTTTCTATTGACCATGTCTAAATAGTGTAAAACCCTCAATATTTACAGCCCAGTCATTCGAAGAGTCCAACCATCTCTCAGCCACACCAACTACATCTATGTGTTCTTATAGTACCATAGCCTCCAGATCCAGCATTTTTCTAGCTAGACTTCTGGCATTTGTGAAAATACATTAAAAATTACTATTACCTGTAAAGTAAGTGTCTGGGATTTTTGGGTTACCTTGGTTGATGTTTGTATGTAACAGGTTCTTGTTACCAGCAGTTCTATTTTTCATCTGTTTATAGTTCTGCCCAGTCTTCTCACTACTTTCCTCACTAACCCCAGCACCCACTAAATCCCCACTGTCCCCTCCTATATCCCACTCTCTATCTACACTATCTACCCCCTTATTAGTATGATCCCCCCCCCACCCTTCGCCCAGATCCTAGTTTAAAAGCTCCTCCAGCCATCTAACCATTTTTCCCCCAGAGCAGTTGCACCTTCCCCATTAAGGTGTAGCTCGTCCCTACTGTAGAGCCTGTAACCAACCGAGAAGTCGGCCCAGTTCTCCATGAACCCAAACCCTTCCTTCTTGCACCAGCTTCTGAACCACTTATTGAACTCCTTAAGCTCCTGTTGTCTCTCTGGTGACGCTCGTGGCACTGGTATTATTTCTGAAAACACTACCTTGGAGGTCCTGGACTTCAGCTTCTCTCCTAGTTCCCTAAAATAATTTTTAAGGACCTTCCATCTCCCCCTGACTTTGTCATTGGCCCCAATGTGTACCATAACCACTGGGTCTTCCCCAGCCCCACCCAGCAATCTGTCGATCCGATCCGCAATATGCTGAACCCGAGCACCTGGAAGACAACACATTGTTCGGCATTCACAGTCTGGTTTATAGGAGAAACGTCCTGCCGCAGTGTTGCTGGCCCTTAACTTTCATCCCTAATATCAGCCAAACAGGCATATTTACTAGGGCGTTCCAGCTCAGGACTAGCCTTCCTGGCACTTTTCCCTCTACCCCTTCTTCCTACATTAACCCAACTGCTGACCTCATAGTCCTGATCTTGCCCTCCTCCTCCCACCTCCATTTCACTGACCCCAGTCAGTGCCTGCACAGTGAGGGCTAAGCCTCTCTCCAGGTCTGCAATGCCTCTTAGTATTTCAAGCTGCTTATTTAGATCCAAGATCTGGGCTTCCAAATATGCAACGTGACCACATCTAGTGCAAATGTATTCACCCTTGAATGCCTCTTCAAGGCATGTATATATTACACAGGACACACACTTAGTAGCATTGTCCATGGAGCACATGTTTAGATGGGGATGAACAGTAAAGAAGGAAAACATTAAATATGAGTTAAGATTTAGACCCTGTCTGCTGTAGTTGGAGGACTAGCTAGAATCAAACCAACAATACACAAGGAAAATCTATCAAACCTTAGTTTCTTGCTCCTAGTCTTAACCTCTTAAGGACACATGACGTACGGTACATCATGATGTCCTGGTAGTTAAGGACACATGACGTACTGGTACGTCAGGTATGGTTCCGATCACCGCCGTGCAGCGGGCGATGATCGGAACCCGGTGCCTGCTCAAATCATTGAGCAGGCACCTAGGCTAAATGCGCCAGGGGGTCCTGTGACCCACCCCCCCCCCCATGTCAGTGATCGCAGAAAACCGCAGGTCAATTCAGACCTGCGGTTTTCTGCGTTTCCGGGTTATTCGGGTCTCTGAAGACCCGATAACCCGGAACAGGATGGTGATAGGGGCGTGATTTCACCCCACCAATCACCATCCAGCGATCCTGAGTGGTGATGGTGACATCACTTCTCAGGATCGCCTCTGATTGGTCTATGGGCGGGCCGGCGGCAGATTCAAATGATGCAAGCGCTCCTCTCCTTCTCCTTTTGTGTTCCAGAGCCGGAGGAGAGAGGAGCTGCCTGCACATGTCGTCCATCGGTGACAGCATCACCCCATCTGTGCCCCCCAGGATCCGATCTGTGCCCCAGCACCCCCCATCTGAACTTCAGGTACATAGGGAAAGCATAGGGAAAGTTTGGGTTAGGCAGGGGAAAAAAAAGGGAAAGTTAGATGCATTAGCTCTGATTGCATCACCCTGAGTTAGGGTGTCTGTGACCCTAGACCCCCCAGGGGTGCTGCAGCTTGCCCCCCCTGCCCCCCCCCACACTTTTTTGGGGTGCAGTATTATATTTTTTTTTTTGTGTAGGCTGACTGTGGCCGGAACTCTTAGCGTCCGGCCACTGTTAGCGAATCACACACCCCACCGCTGATCAACTTCGGACGGTTGAGCAGCTGTTTTGAATTTTTTTTTTCACATTTTTTGCCCTTTTTTTTTCTGTTAGTTTTAGGGTTAAGTCCGTGAACACCCGTGCCCCCACACACACGCACACCAAATAAAGATTTACACACACGCACATACACACGCAGACACACACTCCCCTATGGCCCGCCAAGCTTGCCTCCGACTCCGAGAGTCCCAGTGAGGACGAGGATGACCCCACATTCCTGTTGTCATCCGCAATCTCCTCATCATCTAGCGACGATAATGAGCCCCCAAGGCGGCGGAGACGCCGCCAGGCAGAGCAAGGGGACCACCTTGTTAGGGACCCTGTGGCCCAGCCTAGTACGAGCAGCTCTGGGGCTCGTACTGGTTTCCCGGCCCACCAGTTAAATCCACCGGAGCACCCTGCCGGTGAACTAGCCCAGAGGGATACGAGCCCGTGATTCCTGATTTTGTTGGCCAATCAGGAATCCAAATTTCCACAGTGGGCTACACTGAATATGACTTTTTTTTGTCATTTTTTCAGTGACCCACTGGTAAATCTGATGGTGGAGCAGACGAACCTGCATGCCCAACAGTTCGTTGCTCAACACCTGGGCTCCTTTTTGGCCAGGCCCGGTGGCTGGACGCCGGTCAGTGCAGCCGAAATGAGGACATTTTGGGGCCTCGTGCTGCATATGGGCCTGGTCAAGAAACCCAGTGTCAGGCTGTACTAGAGTGGGGACGTCCTATACCAGACCCCACTTTACAGTACGGCCATGACACACTCCCAGTTTGAGGCCATCCAGAAATGTCTGCATTATTCCGATAATGCAGCATGTCCCCCCCCCCCCCCCCCCCGAGGTGATCCTGCCCATGACCGTCTGTATAAGATACAGCCGGTCATCGATCACTTTGGGGCCAAATTCATGGAGGCCTATGTACCTGGAAGGGAGGTCGCGGTTGATGAGTCTCTCATTGCGTTCAAGGGGAGACTCATTTTCCGCCAGTATGTGCCCTCCAAGCGGGCGAGGTATGGCGTGAAGGTATACAAAATTTGTGAGAGTACCTCAGGGTACACTTACAAATTTTGTATATACGAGGGGCGATATTCCCGGATTCAACCCCCAGAATGTCCCCCCACTCTGGGTGTTACCGGGAAACTTGTGTGGGACCTTATGCACCCACTGCTGGATAAGGGTTACCACCTGTACGTGGATAACTTTTATACCAGTATCCCCTTGTTCACGTCCCTTGCCGCCAGATCCACGTCCGCTTGTGGGACCGTGCGGAAAAATCAACGCAGCCTCCCTGCCCTCCCCCTCCAGGTACCTATCCCCAGGGTTGAGACCCGTGCCCTTACCACTGGAAACCTGTTACTGGTCAGGTATAAGGACAAGAGGGATGTCCTTATGCTGTCCACAATTCATGGTAACGGCATCACCCCTGTCCCTGTGCTAGGTACCGCAGCAACGGTCCTCAAGCCCGATTGTATCGTCGACTACAATCGGTATATAGGAGGAGTTGATCTCTCTGATCAAGTCCTCAAGCCATATAACGCCATGCACAAAACCCGGGCATGGTACAAAAAAGTTGCGGTCTACTTGGTACAGGTTGCCATGTACAACTCTTTTGTGCTCTCCCGGAGCGCTGGCAACACAGGGACATTCCTCCAGTTCTATGAGGCAGTCCTCAAGGTCCTGATCTTTTCGGACCGGGAAAGAGCAGGCCGGAGTACCTCGGGAACTGTAGGCGCCTGGATCGTCCCTGGCCAACACTTTGCAGGTGTGGTCCCCCATACTGGAAAGAAGGGACGAACCCAAAAAAGGTGCAGAGTGTGTCACAGGAGGGGGATACAGAAGGACACCACAACTCAATGTGACACGTGCCCCAAACATCCGGGCCTCTGCATTATTGGTTGCTTCAGGGAGTATCACACTTCCATGGAGTACTAAATTTATATCCCAATTTAGCACTGACATTGGATAAAAAAAACAGGTTCTCAGACTTGAGACACCCCAACCCAAAAAAAGTTTTAATTAAAAGTAGACATATTAGGTATCGCTGCGTCGGTAATAATCTCCTCTATAAAAATACCCCATGACCTAACCCCCCAGATTATCACGGTCAAAAAAAAAAGAAAAAAGGTGCAAGAAAAAAGTGTTTTTTTGTCACCTTACATAATAAAAAGTTTAATAGCAAGCGATCAAAAAGTCACATAGCCCCTAAAATAGTGCCAATAAAACCGTCGTCTCATCCTGCAAAAAATGAGCCCCCACATAAGATAATCGGATAAAAAAATAAAATAAATGACTCTTAGACTTTAGAGATACAAAAAATATTTTTTGTATCAAAAAGGATAATATAGTCTTAAACCTAAATAAATGAATTATTAGGTATTGCCGCGTCCGTAAGAATCTCCTCTATAAAAATACCCCATGACATAACCCCCCAGATTAACACGGTCAAAAAAAAACGGTGCCAAAACCGCAATTTCCAGTAACAAAACAAGGGTTAACAACCAAACAAAAGTTAATATTTAATACTCTGGTACTGCAGTTTACAGAAATGCCACATTTGTGGTCGTAAACTGCTGTATCAGTAAAAGGGAGGCCGCAAAAGGAAAGGACCGACATGGTTGGGCAGACTAGATGGGCCAAATGGTTCTTATCTGCCGACACATTCTATTTTTCTATGGTTTCTGGAAGGCCGATTTTGATGGCCTTTTTTATTAACAACATGTCCCTTTTGAAGCCCCCCTGATGCCCCCCTAGAGTAAAAACTCCCTAAAAGTGACCCCATCTAAGAAACTACACCCCTCAAGGTATTCAAAACTGATTATACAAACTTTATTAACCCTTTAGGTGTTCCTCAACAGTTAATGGCAAATAGAGATGAAATTTCAGAATGTAAATTTTTGGTAACCTTGCCTCACACAAATACAATATAGAGAAGCCAAAAATCATATATACCCTAAAAATAGTCCCCCAAAAAATGCCACCTTATCCTGTAGTTTCCAAAATGGGGTCACTTTTAGGGAGTTTCTACTCCAGGGGTGCATCAGGGGGTTGAAACAGGACACGGTGTAAATAAACCGGTCCATAAAAATCAGCCCTCCAAAAGCCAAACGGCGCACCTTTCACTCTACGTCCCGCTGTGTGGCCGTACAGTAGTTTACGGCCACATATTGGGTGTTTCTGTAAACGGAAGAGTCAGGGCAATAAAGATACAGTCTTGTTTGGCTGTTAACCCTTGCTTTGTTAGTGGAAAAAATGGGTTAAAATGGAAAATTAGGCAAAAAAATGAAATTTTCAAATTTCATCCCCATTTGCCAATAACTGTTGTGCAACACCTAAAAGGTTAACAACGTATGTAAAATCCGTTTTTGAATACCTTGAGGGGTTTAGTTTCTTAGATGGGGTCACTTTTAGGTAGTTTCTACTCTAGGGGTGCATCAGGGGGGCTTCAAATGGGACATGGTGTAAATAAACCAGTCCAGCAAAATCTGCCTTCCAAAAACCAAACGGCGCACCTTTCACTCTACGCCCCGCTGTGTGGCCGTACAGTAGTTTACGGCCACATATTGGGTGTTTCCGTAAACGGCAGAGTCAGGGCAATAAAGATACAGTCTTTTTTTTTTACCATTTTACCAGTGTCATAAAGTACAATATGTGATGAAAAAACAATCTCAGAATAGCCTGGATAAGTCAAAGCATTTTAAAGTTATCAGCACTTAAAGTGACACTAGTCAGATTTGCCAAAAATGGCCTGGTCCTTAAAGGGAACCTGTCACATGGATTTTGTGTATAGAGCTGAGGACATGGGTTGCTAGATGGCCGCTAGCACATCCGCAATATCCAGTCCCCATAGCTCTGTGTGCTTTTATTGTGTATAAAAACCGATTTGATACATATGCAAATTAACCTGAGATGAGTCAGAGCTTGAAAATATGACTCTTCTGTGCTCACACAAGTAAGATATTACTCTTTTATGTTAATTTGCATATGTATCAAATCGGTTTTTATACATAATAAAAGCACACAGAGCTATGGGGACTGGATATTGCGGATGTGCTAGTGGCCATCTAGCAACCCATGTCCTCAGCTCTATACCCAAAATCCTGGTGACAGGTTCCCTTTAAGCTGAAATAAGGCTGTGTCCCTATGGGGTTAAACTCCGGTTCTTTCAATTCCACTTATTCAGAAGCCCACTTAGTACAGAAATCCCAGTGAGAGTGGTTGGGGATGATTTAACCCCTTAAGGACCGAGGACGTACCGGTACGCCCTATTTCCCGAGTGCTTAAGGACCGAGGACGTACCGGTACGTCCTGACTTAAAATCTGAATTCCGGCGCCGCGGGGGTTAATCGAAACGGGATTTCGGCTGAAATCATTCAGCCGGCATCCCGTAACAACGCAGGGGGGGGTCATTGGACCCCCCCGTATCGGCGATCGCAGAAAACCGCAGGTCAATTCAGACCTGCGGTTTTCTGCGTTTCCGGTCCATTCGGGTGTCCTGTGACCCGATGAACCGGAAAAAGACTGCGATCGGTGGCGTAATTTTACACCACCAATCGCAGTCCGAGGATTTGAGGAGGCGGTGCTGGCCCTGGTGCTGAACGCCGCTGTCCAGGGTGCTGATTGGTGCAGGGGAGAGAGGCGCGAGATTCAAACTTCCTGCGCTCCTCTCTCCCCTCCTCTTCCTGTCCAGCACCCTGACCGTGCAGCATCGTCCAGCACCAGCTCCTGTGTCCCCCTAAATCGGCATCCATCACCCTCCTGCACCCATCGCCACCCAGGTAGGTTAGGGTCAGTGAGGGAGAGGCACCTTTAGGCAGGGATAGAAGGGAAAAGTTAGAAAAAACAGGTTCTCAGACTTGAGACACCCCAACCCAAAAAAAGTTTTAATTAAAAGTAGACATATTAGGTATCGCTGCGTCGGTAATAATCTCCTCTATAAAAATACCCCATGACCTAACCCCCCAGATTATCACGGTCAAAAAAAAAAGAAAAAAAGGTGCAAGAAAAAAGTGTTTTTTTGTCACCTTACATAATAAAAAGTTTAATAGCAAGCGATCAAAAAGTCACATAGCCCCTAAAATAGTGCCAATAAAACCGTCGTCTCATCCTGCAAAAAATGAGCCCCCACATAAGATAATCGGATAAAAAAATAAAATAAATGACTCTTAGACTTTAGAGATACAAAAAATATTTTTTTGTATCAAAAAGGATAATATAGTCTTAAACCTAAATAAATGAATTATTAGGTATTGCCGCGTCCGTAAGAATCTCCTCTATAAAAATACCCCATGACATAACCCCCCAGATTAACACGGTCAAAAAAAAACGGTGCCAAAACCGCAATTTCCAGTAACAAAACAAGGGTTAACAACCAAACAAAAGTTAATATTTAATACTCTGGTACTGCAGTTTACAGAAATGCCACATTTGTGGTCGTAAACTGCTGTATCAGTAAAAGGGAGGCCGCAAAAGGAAAGGACCGACATGGTTGGGCAGACTAGATGGGCCAAATGGTTCTTATCTGCCGACACATTCTATTTTTCTATGGTTTCTGGAAGGCCGATTTTGATGGCCTTTTTTATTAACAACATGTCCCTTTTGAAGCCCCCCTGATGCCCCCCTAGAGTAAAAACTCCCTAAAAGTGACCCCATCTAAGAAACTACACCCCTCAAGGTATTCAAAACTGATTATACAAACTTTATTAACCCTTTAGGTGTTCCTCAACAGTTAATGGCAAATGGAGATGAAATTTCAGAATGTAAATTTTTGGTAACCTTGCCTCACACAAATACAATATAGAGAAGCCAAAAATCATATATACCCTAAAAATAGTCCCCCAAAAAATGCCACCTTATCCTGTAGTTTCCAAAATGGGGTCACTTTTAGGGAGTTTCTACTCCAGGGGTGCATCAGGGGGTTGAAACAGGACACGGTGTAAATAAACCGGTCCATAAAAATCAGCCCTCCAAAAGCCAAACGGCGCACCTTTCACTCTACGTCCCGCTGTGTGGCCGTACAGTAGTTTACGGCCACATATTGGGTGTTTCTGTAAACGGAAGAGTCAGGGCAATAAAGATACAGTCTTGTTTGGCTGTTAACCCTTGCTTTGTTAGTGGAAAAAATGGGTTAAAATGGAAAATTAGGCAAAAAAATGAAATTTTCAAATTTCATCCCCATTTGCCAATAACTGTTGTGCAACACCTAAAAGGTTAACAACGTATGTAAAATCCGTTTTTGAATACCTTGAGGGGTTTAGTTTCTTAGATGGGGTCACTTTTAGGTAGTTTCTACTCTAGGGGTGCATCAGGGGGGCTTCAAATGGGACATGGTGTAAATAAACCAGTCCAGCAAAATCTGCCTTCCAAAAACCAAACGGCGCACCTTTCACTCTACGCCCCGCTGTGTGGCCGTACAGTAGTTTACGGCCACATATTGGGTGTTTCCGTAAACGGCAGAGTCAGGGCAATAAAGATACAGTCTTTTTTTTTTACCATTTTACCAGTGTCATAAAGTACAATATGTGATGAAAAAACAATCTCAGAATAGCCTGGATAAGTCAAAGCATTTTAAAGTTATCAGCACTTAAAGTGACACTAGTCAGATTTGCCAAAAATGGCCTGGTCCTTAAAGGGAACCTGTCACATGGATTTTGTGTATAGAGCTGAGGACATGGGTTGCTAGATGGCCGCTAGCACATCCGCAATATCCAGTCCCCATAGCTCTGTGTGCTTTTATTGTGTATAAAAACCGATTTGATACATATGCAAATTAACCTGAGATGAGTCAGAGCTTGAAAATATGACTCTTCTGTGCTCACACAAGTAAGATATTACTCTTTTATGTTAATTTGCATATGTATCAAATGGTTTTTATACATAATAAAAGCACACAGAGCTATGGGGACTGGATATTGCGGATGTGCTAGTGGCCATCTAGCAACCCATGTCCTCAGCTCTATACCCAAAATCCTGGTGACAGGTTCCCTTTAAGCTGAAATAAGGCTGTGTCCCTATGGGGTTAAACTCCGGTTCTTTCAATTCCACTTATTCAGAAGCCCACTTAGTACAGAAATCCCAGTGAGAGTGGTTGGGGATGATTTAACCCCTTAAGGACCGAGGACGTACCGGTACGCCCTATTTCCCGAGTGCTTAAGGACCGAGGACGTACCGGTACGTCCTGACTTAAAATCTGAATTCCGGCGCCGCGGGGGTTAATCGAAACGGGATTTCGGCTGAAATCATTCAGCCGGCATCCCGTAACAACGCAGGGGGGGGTCATTGGACCCCCCCGTATCGGCGATCGCAGAAAACCGCAGGTCAATTCAGACCTGCGGTTTTCTGCGTTTCCGGTCCATTCGGGTGTCCTGTGACCCGATGAACCGGAAAAAGACTGCGATCGGTGGCGTAATTTTACACCACCAATCGCAGTCCGAGGATTTGAGGAGGCGGTGCTGGCCCTGGTGCTGAACGCCGCTGTCCAGGGTGCTGATTGGTGCAGGGGAGAGAGGCGCGAGATTCAAACTTCCTGCGCTCCTCTCTCCCCTCCTCTTCCTGTCCAGCACCCTGACCGTGCAGCATCGTCCAGCACCAGCTCCTGTGTCCCCCTAAATCGGCATCCATCACCCTCCTGCACCCATCGCCACCCAGGTAGGTTAGGGTCAGTGAGGGAGAGGCACCTTTAGGCAGGGATAGAAGGGAAAAGTTAGAAAAAAAAAAAAAAAGCACATTTATTCCAAACTTTTTTGTTTCAACTTTCAGACCCCAGACCCCCCCTGCCACTTGCCCCCCCCACCACCAGCCCCCCCCACCACCAGCCCCCCCCCACCACCAGCCCCCCCCCACCACCAGACCCTTCCCCCACCACCACTTTTTTTTTTTCTGCGTGCGCTGACTGGCCGGCACTTTTTAGCGTCCGTCCACTGTTAGCGCATCGCCCGCCCCACCACCCCACCGACCGCTGATCAGCGTTGAACCGCTGATCAGCGTTGAACCGCTGATCAGCAAGTTTGAACTTTTTTTTTTTTTTTTTTCCTAACACTTGCCCATTTTTTTTGCCTGGACTTTTTAGTACGTGAACACCCGTGCCCCCACACACACGCACATAGAATAAAGGTTTACACGCACATACACACGCACACACACACACCCATGGCCCGCCGGGTGTTCTCGGCCGAGGAGGCATATGCCCAGATTGCCTCCGACTCTGAGAGCCCCAGTGAGGATGAGGATGACCCCACATTCCTTTTGTCATCCGCATCATCATCGGATGACGATGAGCCACCAAGGCAGCGGAGACGCCGCCAGGCGGAGCCAGGGGCCTCACATGCTAGGGATCCTGTGGCCCACCCTAGTACGAGCCGCCCTGGGGTTCGTACTGGCTTCCCGGCCCACCAAATAAGTTCACCGGAGCCCCCTGCCGATGAACTTAGCTGGTGTCCCCCAGTGGACTTTGAGCCTGAGATTCCGGATTTCGCTGGCAATCCTGGAATCCAGATTCCCACAGTGGGGTTTACTGAAATAGACTTTTTTAGTTTTTTTTTCAGTAACCCACTGGTGAATTTGATGGTGGAGCAGACGAATCTGTATGCCCAACAGTTCGTCGCTCAAAACCCAGGCTCAGTTTTGGCTAGACCCGGTGGCTGGACGCCGGTCAGTGCAGCCGAGATGAGGACATTTTGGGGCCTCGTGCTGCATATGGGTCTAGTCCAAAAACCCAGTGTCAGGCAATACTGGAGTGGGGACGTCCTGTACCAGACCCCACTGTACAGTATGGTCATGATACGTCACCGGTTTGAGGCCATCCGGAAATGTCTGCATTATTCCGATAATGCAGCATGTCCACCCCGAGGTGATCCTGCCTATGACCGGCTGTATAAGATACGGCCGGTCATCGATCACTTTGGGGCCACATTTCAGCAGGCCTACGTACCTGGAAGGGAGGTCGCGGTTGATGAGTCTCTCGTTGCGTTCAAGGGGAGACTCAGTTTCCGCCAATACATTCCCACAAAGCGGGCGAGGTATGGCGTGAAGCTATACAAAATTTGTGAGAGTACCTCAGGGTACACTTACAAATTTCGTGTGTACGAGGGGCGAGATTCCCGTATTCAACCCCCAGAATGTCCCCCCACTCTGGGTGTTAGCGGGAAACTCGTGTGGGACCTTATGTACCCACTGCTGAATAAGGGTTACCACTTGTACGTGGATAACTTTTATACCAGCATTCCCTTGTTCAGGTCCCTTGCCGCCAGATCCACGTTCGCTTGTGGGACCGTGCGGAAAAATCAACGCGGCCTCCCTGCCTACCCCCTCCAGGTACCTATCCCCAGGGGTGAGACCCGTGCACTTACCAGTGGAAACCTGTTGCTGGTCAGGTATAAGGACAAGAGGGATGTCCTTATGCTGTCCACAATCCACGGTAACAGCACCACCCCAGTCCCTGTGCGAGGTACCGCGGCAACGGTCCTCAAGCCCGATTGTATCGTCGACTACAATCGGTATATGGGAGGAGTTGATCTCTCTGATCAAGTCCTCACGCCATATAACGCCATGCGCAAAACCCGGGCATGGTACAAAAAAGTTGCGGTCTACTTGGTGCAGGTTGCCATGTACAACTCTTTTGTACTATCCCGAAGCGCTGGCAGCACAGGGACATTCCTCCAATTCTATGAGGCAGTCCTCAAGGACCTGATCTTTTCGGACCGGGAAAGAGCAGGCCGGAGTACCTCGGGAACTGGAGGCGCCCGGATCGTCCCTGGCCAACACTTTCCAGGTGTGGTCCCCCATACTGGAAAGAAGGGACGAACCCAAAAAAAGTGCAGAGTGTGTCACAAGAGGGGGATACGGAAGGACACCACAACTCAATGTGACACGTGCCCCGATCATCCGGGCCTCTGCATTATCGATTGCTTCAGGGAGTATCACACTTCCATGGAGTACTAAATTTTTATAATCCCCAACAGTTCACTAGAGAACATAAAACACTATGGCTCTCAGACTTTGGAGACACGAAAACAATTTTTCTTTCCCCAAAAAATATTAGTTTTAGTGCAGGCATCCTCAAACTGCGGCCCTCCAGATGTTGTAAAACTATAACTCCCAGCATGCCCAGACAACCTACAGCCATCATCAGGGCATGGTGGGAATTGTAGTTTTACAACATCTGGAGGGCCGCAGTTTTAGGATGCCTGCTTAGTGTCTCCAAAGTCTGAGAGCCATACATATTGGGCATCGTCGCGTGCGTAAAAGTCGTCGCTATAAAAATAACTTTTTACCAAACGCCTCGGATGAACGGTGTTAAAAATATTAAATAAAAACGGTGCCAAAACACCTATTTTTGGGCAAAATTTAAATCCATTTTGCCGGTAATAAAGCAAGGGTTAACAGCCAAACAAAACTAAACATTTATTGCCCCAATTCTGTAGTTTGCAGAAACACCCCATATGTGGTCGTAAATGGCTATATAGCCGCACGGCAGGGCATAGAACGAAGGGAACTCCATACGGTTTCTGGAAGGCAGATTTTGATGGACAGTTTTTTTTTTTTACACCATGTCCCATTAGAAGCCCCCCCTGATGTAGCCTAGACTAGAAACTCCAAAAAAGTGACCCCATCTAAGAAACTACACCCCTCAAGGTATTCAAAAGTTACTTTACAAACTATGTTAACCCTTTAGGTGTTCCACAAAACTAAATAGCGAATGTAGAAACAATTTTAGAATTACATTTTTTTGTTACATTGCCTCAAAAAAGAGTAATATAGAGCAACCAAAAATCTAATTTACCCCAAAAATTGTCCCAAAACAACAACCACCTTATCCCGTAGTTTCCTAGATGGGGTCACTTTTATGGAGTTTCTACTCTAGGGGGGCATCAGGGGGCTTGAAAGGGTACATGGTGTAAATAAACCAGTCCAGCAAAATCTGCCTTCCAAAAACCGTATGGCGTTCCCCTTCTTCTATGTCCTGCCGTTTAGCCAAACAGTAGTTTACGACCACATTTGGGGTGTTTTTGCAAACTACAGAATCAGGGCAACCCATTTTGAGTGTTGTTTGGCAGTTAACCCTTGTTTTACTCCTGGAAAAAACTGATTATATTGGAAAATTTTCCAAAAAATAGAAATTTCTAAATTGTTTCTCCATCTGCCATTAACTCTTGTGGAACACCTAAAGGGTTAACAAAGTTTGTAAACCCAGTTTTGAATACCTTGAGGGGTGTACTTTCTTAGATGGAGTCACTTTTTTTGAAATTTCTATTCTAGGGGTGCAACAGGGGGCTTCAAATGGGACATGGTATAAACAAAACCAGTCCTGCAAAATCTGCCTTCCAAAACCCATATGGTGTTCCCCTCCTTCTATGTGCTACCGTTCGGCCAAACAGTAGTTTACGACCACATATGGGGTGTTTTTGCAAACTACAGAATCAGGGCAACCCATTTTGAGTGTTGTTTGGCAGTTAACCCTTGTTTTACTCCTGGAAAAAAATTGATTATATTGGAAAATTTTCCAAAAAATAGAAATTTCAAAATTGTTTCTCCATCTGCCATTAACTCTTGTGGAACACCTAAAGGGTTAACAAAGTTTGTAAACCCAGTTTTGAATACCTTGAGGGGTGTACTTTCTTAGATGGAGTCACTTTTTTGAAATTTCTATTCTAGGGGTGCAACAGGGGGCTTCAAATGGGACATGGTATAAACAAAACCAGTCCTGCAAAATCTGCCTTCCAAAACCCATATGGTGTTCCCCTCCTTCTATGTGCTCCCGTTCGGCCAAATAGTAGTTTACGACCACATATGGGGTGTTTCTGTAAACTACAGAATCAGGGCAACCCATTTTGAGTGTTCTTTGGCAGTTAACCCTTGTTTTACTCCTGGAAAAAATTGATTATATTGGAAAAATTTCCAAAAAATAGAAATTTCTAAATTGTTTCTCCATCTGCCATTAACTCTTGTGGAACACCTAAAGGGTTAACAAAGTTTATAAACCCAGTTTTGAATACCTTGAGGGGTGTACTTTCTTAGATGGAGTCACTTTTTTGAAATTTCTATTCTAGGGGTGCAACAGGGGGCTTCAAATGGGACATGGTATAAACAAAACCAGTCCTGCAAAATCTGCCTTCCAAAACCCATATGGTGTTCCCCTCCTTCTATGTGCTACCGTTCGACCAAACAGTAGTTTACGACCACATATGGGATGTTTTTGCAAACTACAGAATCAGGGCAACCCATTTTGAGTGTTGTTTGGCAGTTAACCCTTGTTTTACTCCTGGAAAAAATTGATTATATTGGAAAATTTTCCAAAAAATAGAAATTTCAAAATTGTTTCTCCATCTGCCATTAACTCTTGTGGAACACCTAAAGGGTTAACAAAGTTTGTAAACCCAGTTTTGAATACCTTGAGGGGTGTACTTTCTTAGATGGAGTCACTTTTTTGAAATTTCTATTCTAGGGGTGCAACAGGGGGCTTCAAATGGGACATGGTATAAACAAAACCAGTCCTGCAAAATCTGCCTTCCAAAACCCATATGGTGTTCCCCTCCTTCTATGTGCTCCCGTTCGGCCAAATAGTAGTTTACGACCACATATGGGGTGTTTCTGTAAACTACAGAATCAGGGCAACCCATTTTGAGTGTTGTTTGGCAGTTAACCCTTGTTTTACTCCTGGAAAAAATTGATTATATTGGAAAAATTTCCAAAAAATAGAAATTTCAAAATTGTTTCTCCATCTGCCATTAACTCTTGTGGAACACCTGAAGGGTTAACAAAGTTTGTAAACCCAGTTTTGAATACCTTGAGGGGTGTACTTTCTTAGATGGAGTCACTTTTTTGAAATTTCTATTCTAGGGGTACAACAGGGGGCTTCAAATGGGACATGGTATAAACAAAACCAGTCCTGCAAAATCTGCCTTCCAAAACCCATATGGTGTTCCCCTCCTTCTATGTGCTACCGTTCGGCCAAACAGTAGTTTACGACCACATATGGGGTGTTTTTGCAAACTACAGAATCAGGGCAACCCATTTTGAGTGTTGTTTGGCAGTTAACCCTTGTTTTACTCCTGGAAAAAATTGATTATATTGGAAAATTTTCCAAAAAATAGAAATTTCAAAATTGTTTCTCCATCTGCCATTAACTCTTGTGGAACACCTAAAGGGTTAACAAAGTTTGTAAACCCAGTTTTGAATACCTTGAGGGGTGTACTTTCTTAGATGGAGTCACTTTTTTGAAATTTCTATTCTAGGGGTGCAACAGGGGGCTTCAAATGGGACATGGTATAAACAAAACCAGTCCTGCAAAATCTGCCTTCCAAAACCCATATGGTGTTCCCCTCCTTCTATGTGCTACCATTCGGCCAAACAGTAGTTTACGACCACATATGGGGTGTTTCTGCAAACTACAGAATCAGGGCAACCCATTTTGAGTGTTGTTTGGCAGTTAACCCTTGTTTTACTCCTGGAAAA
The DNA here is from genome assembly GCF_014858855.1 of Bufo gargarizans. Classification (NCBI taxonomy): domain Eukaryota; kingdom Metazoa; phylum Chordata; class Amphibia; order Anura; family Bufonidae; genus Bufo; species Bufo gargarizans. Next base: position 335,667,744 of record NC_058084.1, read on the forward strand.
AATTGATTATATTGGAAAATTTTCCAAAAAATAGAAATTTCTAAATTGTTTCTCCATCTGCCATCAACTCTTGTGGAAGACCTAAAGGGTTAATAAAGTTTGAAAAAACAGTTTTGAATACCTTGAGGGGTGTAGTTTCTAGAATGGGGTCATTTTTGGGAGGTTTCTATTATCTAAGCCTCACAATATGACTTCAAACCTGAACTGGTCCATAAAAAGTGGGATTTTGAAGATTTCTCAAAAATTTCAAAATTTGCTTCTAAACTTCTAAGCCTTGTAACATCCCCAAAAAATAAAATATCATTCCCAAAATGCTACAAACATGAAGTAGACATATGGGGAATGGAAAGTCATCACAATTTTTGGGGGTATTACTATGTATTACAGAAGTAGAGAAACTGAAACTTTGAAATTTGCTAATTTTTCAAAATTTTTGGTAAAAAATGTATTTTTTATGCAAAAAAATTAACTTTTTTGACCCAATTTTAGCAGTGTCATGAAGTACAATATGTGACGAAAAAACTATCTCAGAACGGCCTGGGTAAGTCGAAGCGTTTTAAAGTTATGAGCACTTAAAGTGACACTGGTCAGGTTTGCAAAAAATGGCCTGGTCCTGAAGGTGAAAATGAGCCTGGTCCTTAAGGGGTTAACCACCTCCCGACCGCTGTACGCATATATGCGTCCGGGAGGTGGTTGCTTTATTCCTCCTGGACGCATATACGCGTCTTCTCGCGAGACGCGAGATTTCCTGTGAACGCGCGCACACAGGCGCGCGCGCTCACAGGAACGGAAGGTAAGTGAGTGGATCTCCAGCCTGCCAGCGGCGATCGCTCGCTGGCAGGCTGGAGATCCGAATTTTTTAACCCCTAACAGGTATATTAGACGCTGTTTTCATAACAGCGTCTAATATACCTCCTACCTGGTCCTCTGGTGGTCTCTTTTGTTAGGATCGACCACCAGAGGACTCAGGTAGGTCAGTACAGTCGCACCAAACACCACACTACACTACACTACTACCCCCCCCGTCACTTATTAACCCCTTATAAACCCCTGATCACCCATGATCACCCCATATAAACTCCCTGATCACCCCCCTGTCATTGATCACCGCCCTGTCATTGATCACCCCCCTGTCAGGCTCCGTTCAGACGTCCGTATGATTTTTACGGATCCACGGATACATGGATCGGATCCGCAAAAAGCATACGGACGTCTGAATGGAGCCTTACAGGGGGGTGATCAATGACAGGCGGGTGATCACCCATATACACTCCCTGATCACCCCCTGTCATTGATCACCCCCCTGTCATTGATCACCCCCCTGTAAGGCTCCATTCAGACGTCCGCATGATTTTTACAGATCCATGGATACATGGATCGGATCCACAAAACACATGCGGACGTCTAAATGGAGCCTTACAGGGGGGTTATCAATGACAGGGGGGTGATCAGGGAGTGTATATGGGTGATCACCCGCCTGTCATTGATCACCCCCTGTAAGGCTCCATTCAGACGTCCGTATGTGTTTTGTGGATCCGATCCATGTATCCATGGATCCGTAAAAAATCATGCGGATGTCTGAATGGAGCCTTACAGGAGGGGTGATCATTGACAGGGGGGTGATCACCCTCATCACCCTGATCACCCCCTGTCATTGATAACCCCCCTGTAAGGCTCCATTCAGACGTCCGCATGCGTTTTGTGGATCCAATCCATGTATCCATGTATCCGTAAAAAATCATGCGGATGTCTGAATGGAGCCTTACAGGGGGGGTGATCATTGACAGGGGGGTGATCACCCTGATCACCCTGATCACCCCCTGTCATTGATAACCCCCCTGTAAGGCTCCATTCAGACGTCAGCATGTGTTTTGTGGATCCGATCCATGTATCCATGGATCCGTAAAAATCATGCGGATGTCTGAATGGAGCCTTACAGGGGGGTGATCAGTGACAGGGGGGTGATCACCCTGATCACCCCCTGTCATTGATAACCCCCCTGTAAGGCTCCATTAAGACCAACGCGTGTGTTTTGCGGATCCGATCCATGGATCCGTAAAAATTATACGGACGTCTGAATGGAGCCTTACAGGGGGTGATCAATGACAGGGGGGTGATCAGGGAGTCTATATGGGTGATCACCCCCCTGTCATTGATCACCCCCCTGTCATTTGTTTTTTCTTACAAAGTCTCATATTCTACTAACTTGTGTCAAAAAATAAAATCTCACATGGACGCACCATACCCCTCACGGAATCCAAATGCGTAAACATTTTTAGACATTTATATTCCAGACTTCTTCTCACGCTTTAGGGCCCCTAAAAAGCCAGGGCAGTATAAATACCCCACATGTGACCCCATTTCGGAAAGAAGACACCCCAAGGTATTCCGTGAGGGGCATATTGAATCCATGAAAGATTGAAATTTTTGTCCTAAGTTAGCGGAAAGTGAGACTTTGTGAGAAAAAAACAAAAAAAAAATCAATATCCGCTAACTTATGCAAAAAAAAAAAAATTCTAGGAACTCGCCATGCCCCTCATTGAATACCTTGGGGTGTCTTCTTTCCAAAGTGGGGTCAGATGTGGGGTATTTATACTGCCCTGGCTTTTTAGGGGCCCGAAAGTGTGAGAAGAAGTCTGGGATCCAAATGTCTAAAAATGCCCTCCTAAAAAGAATTTGGGCCCCTTTGCGCATCTAGGCTGCAAAAAAAGTGTCACACATGTGGTATCGCCGTACTCAGGAGACGTTGGGGAATGTGTTTTGGGGTGTCATTTTACATATACCCATGCTGGGTGAGAAAAATATCTTGGTCAAATGCCAACTTTGTATAAAAAAATGGGAAAAGTTGTCTTTTGCCAAGATATTTCTCTCAAAGAAGACACCCCAAGGTATTCCGTGAGGGGCATGGCGAGTTCCTAGAATTTTTTTTTTTTTGTCGCAAGTTAGTGGAATATGAGACTTTGTAAGGAAAAAATAGAAAAAAAAAAAATCATCATTTTCCGCTAACTTGTGACAAAAAATAAAAAATTCTAGGAACTCGCCATGCCCCTCACGGAATACCTTGGGGTGTCTTCTTTCCAAAATGGGGTCACTTGTGGCGTAGTTATACTGCCCTGGCAATTTAGGGGCCCAAATGTGTGAGAAGTACCTTGCAATCAAAATGTGTAAAAAATGGCCTGCAAAATCTGAAAGGTGCACTTTGGAATATGTGCCCCTTTGCCCACCTTGGCAGCAAAAAAGTGTGACACATCTGGTATCGCCGTAATCAGGAGAAGTTGGGGAATGTGTTTTGGGGTGTCATTTTACATATACCCATGCTGGATGAGAGAAATATCTTGGCAAAAGACAACTTTTCCCATTTTTTTATACAAAGTTGGCATTTGACCAAGATATTTTTCTCACCCAGCATGGGTATATGTAAAATGACACCCCAAAACACATTCCCCAACTTCTCCTGAGTACGGCGATACCAGATGTGTCACACTTTTTTGCTGCCAAGGTGGGCAAAGGGGCACATATTCCAAAGTGCACCTTTTGGATTTCACCGGTCATTTTTTACACATTTTGATTGCAAAGTTCTTCTCACACATTTGGGCCCCTAAATTGCCAGGGCAGTATAACTACCCCACAAGTGACCCCATTTTGGAAAGAAGACACCCCAAGGTATTCTGTGAGGGGCATGGCGAGTTCCTAGAATTTTTTATTTTTTGTCGCAAGTTAGTGGAATATGAGACTTTGTAAGAAAAAAAAAAAAAAAAAAATCATCATCATTTTCCGCTAACTTGTGACAAAAAATAAAAAGTTCTATGAACTCACTATGCCCATCAGCGAATACCTTAGGGTGTCTACTTTCCGAAATGGGGTCATTTGTGGGGGTTTTCTACTGTTTGGGCATTGTAGAACCTCAGGAAACATGACAGGTGCTCAGAAAGTCAGAGCTGTTTCAAAAAGCGGAAATTCACATTTTTGTACCATAGTTTGTAAATGCTATAACTTTTACCCAAACCATTTTTTTTTTTTGCCCAAACATTTTTTTTTTATCAAAGACATGTAGAACAATAAATTTGGCGACAAATTTATATATGGATGTCGTTTTTTTTGCAAAATTTTACAGCTGAAAGTGAAAAATGTCATTTTTTTGCAAAAAAATCGTTACATTTTGATTAATAACAAAAAAAAGTAAAAATGCCAGCAGCAATGAAATACCACCAAATGAAAGCTCTATTAGTGAGAAGAAAAGGAGGTAAAATTCATTTGTATGGTAAGTTGCATGACCGAGCAATAAACGGTGAAAGTAGTGTAGTGCCGAAGTGTAAAAAGTGCTCTGGTCATGAAGGGGGTTTCACCTAGCGGGGCTGAAGTGGTTAAAGGGCTTCTGTCACCCCACTAAAGTGATTTTTTTTTTTGGGCTAGTGAAATTAGTTATATTGCGTTATATGACAATAAAATTGTGTTACTTACTTTGATCCAGCAGTTTCTGCAAAAAACGAAGTTTTATAATATGTAAATTCGGTCTCTAACAGCAAGTAGGGCGGCTACTTGCTGCTAGCTGCTGCAGAAATCCGCCCCCTCGTCGTGTTGATTGACAGGGCCAGCCGGGATCTCCTCCTCCGGCCAGCCCTGTCGGCATTTCAAAAATCGCGCGCCTCTGTTGATTCGGCGCAGGCGCTCTGAGATGAGGAGGCTCGTCTCCTCAGCACTCCCTCAGTGCGCCTGCGCCGATGACGTCTTCTATTTCGGTGATGTCATCGGTGCAGGCGCACTGAGGGAGTTCTGAGGAGACGAGCCTCCTCATCTCAGAGCGTCTGCGCCGAATGAACAGAGGCGCGCGATTTTTGAAATACTGACAGGGCCGGCCGGAGGAGGAGATCACGGCTGGCCCTGTCAATCAACACGACGAGGGGGCGGATTTCTGCAGCAGCTAGCAGCAAGTAGCCGCCCTACTTGCTGTTAGAGACCGAATTTACATATTATAAAACTTCGTTTTTTGCAGAAACTGCTGGATCAAAGTAAGTAACACAATTATATTGTCATATATCGCAATATAACTAATTTCACTAGCCCAAAAAAAAAAAAACACTTTAGTGGGGTGACAGAAGCCCTTTAAAAAAAATCCTGGACAACGCCTTTAAGGTGATAATCACTTTCGTGGACTGTGAAAAATGTCCTACTATAGTACCTCAATCCCTACAAACTGAGTCCTGAAGGCCATCAAGAATATATTTTGCACTTGATTAATGTTCTTCTTCCCCATTTGAACTATCATGTGCTGACATCTTTAAATATATAGCATCTAGAAGGGTCAAGGCTGTGACAACCCCTCATTTATATTCAAGAAAAATGTGCAGCTGTCACACTCAACAGTTCAGTTAGGGCCTCTTGCATACGAGCGTGACGGATTAGGTCTGGATGCGTTCAGGGTGTGTTCAGTGAAACTCGCACCATTTTGCAAGCAAGTTTAGTCAGTTTTGTCTGCAATTGCATTCAGTTGTTCAGTTTTTTCCGCGCGGGTACAATGCGTTTTGATGTGTTTTTCACGCGCGTAATAAAAAACTGAAGGTTTACGAACAACATCTCTTAGCAACCATCAGTGAAAAACGCACTGCATCAGCACTTGCTTGCGGATGCAATGCGTTTTTCACGCAGCCCCATTCACTTCGTGAAAAATGCAAACTATAGAACATGCTGCGATTTTCACGCAACGCACAAGTGATGTGTGAAAAACAACGCTCATGTACACAGACCCATTGAAATAAATGGGTCAGGATTCAGTGCGGGTGCCATGCGTTCACGTCACGCATTGCACCCACGCAGAAAACTCGCTCATGTGAAAGGGGCCTGAAGAACGTGCTATTTCTTTAAGGCCCCTTTCACACGAGCGAGTTTTCCATGCGGGTGCGAAGCATGAAGTGAACGCGTGGTACCCACACTGAATCCTGACCCATTCATTTCTATGGGGCTGTGCACATGAGCAGTGATTTTCACACATCACTTGTGCGTTGAGTGAAAATCGCAGCATGCTCTATATTGTGCGTTTTTCACGCGACGCAGGCCCCATAGAAGTGAATGGGGCTGGCAGAAAAACGCAATACATCCGAATACCATGCGTTGCGTTGCGTTTTTCACGCTTGTAACTAAGCAACAGTCAGGTAATTTAAAGACAGGAAGTAGGCGTTTTTCAGCGTCTGTCTGCGTCAGTTTGGTGTCTGAGAAGAGGGAGAAAGTTTGCTGCCTAAACTTTTCAGCCCTTGCGGAGCACAAAAATGCCCAAAACACCACACGTCATTGACGTTGAAAAGCTGATTGTCCTGGTGCAGGAGAGGCCCTGCATCTGGGATCTTCGGGCTGCCGAGTACCAGGACCGCTACAAAAAGGATGCTGCCTGGACGGAAATTACCCAGGATCTTTTTGCCCCAATCTGGGAGAAGACACAAGGCCCAAGTAGAAGGAATTTAAGTAAGTACACAATGTATACATGTTTGAGCCTTTCAGTACTCCCTAGTATATAGTCGTAGTTATACGTTATTGTTCCTAGTATATAGTCGTAGTTATACGTTATTGTTCCTAGTATATAGGCGTAGTTATACGTTATTGTTCCTAGTATATAGGCGTTAATTGACTATTTTTTATGAATAGATGTAGATATTGATACCTGTTCCTTTCATGTCTTTGTATTACCAGTTGAAGAGGTCAAGAATCGTTGGTGGAGCTGCAGGGACCAGTTCCGCAAAGAAATGAAACATTGTGGGCGGAGCGGGGCTGGTCCCCCCAAGAAAAGGCCCTATCTTTTCAGGGAGCAGCTGATGTTCCTGCGCGATGTTATGGAGCTGCGTCCGTAAGTTCATTTTATAGTCATACTGAAATGATCATTTGAGTTGTATTTATAGTATGGACATATAGGTTACAGATGTAGCAGGGTAATACACATGCTTTATGTGACATGTGATGCTAACTAAATGCTTATAAATGCATTATGCAATAGCTTTTCGCTGCATTTTGCTTAAAGATAACATGATTATTATAGACATTCAAGTTAAAGAGTGTGTGTGTGTTATTCCTGCTACATCTGTACTTATAATGTAACTAAAGTATTGAAATTTCCACATATGTTTATACATTTTCTACTGTTTTTAGAACTGAAGACAACCTAGAGGAGGAAGCTGATGAGTCGGGCCCGCACCAATCAGGTGCATGTGAGGAGGACACCACATCAGCCCAGCCTGAAAGTGGACCAGGACCCAGCACAGCAACATCAAGGCCTCCTGCAGCATCTGGTGGCGAGTCCCCCACCTTTCTCTGGCTCTACCCAGCAGGGCCAGACGACGGGCAATGCCTCCTGCCGATTCTAACATCAATTTACAAGTTCTAGATTATTTATCTAGAGCACGGCAGGAGGATCATCACGACATGTTTGCCCGTAGTCTGGCCCATTTTATGCGTCAGCTACCTCCTGAACGACTACTGCGAACCAGAACTGCATTAGAAATAGTTCTGGAGGTAGCTAATCGCCCACAAGAGCCGACTGAAATGTTTGATGCGCTCGAAAGCCTGCGCTGTCATGGCAACATATTTAGCCCCCACCACCCCGCAGGTAGTCAGCCCTCACAGGGCCCCCAACAATTTCCGCCCCAAAGGGATCCCTATGGCCCACCAATTGCCCCATATGTGCCACAGTATCAGGGGGAACCCAGTTACAGTCAGCGGGGCCCATCGTCCAGCCAACCTGGCCCAAGCCAATACTCTGGACCCCCTTCCCAGACACAATTTCATGGACCACAATATCAGGGCCCATCATCCAGCCAACCTGGCCCAAGCCAATACTCTGGGCCCCCTTCCCAGACACAATTTCATGGACCACAATATCAGGGCCTATCATCCAGCCAACCTGGCCCAAGCCAATACTCTGGGCCCCCTTCCCAGACACAATTTAGTAGACCACAATATCAGGGCCCATCGTCCACTCAACCTGGGCCTAGTCACTACTCCGGGCCTCATTCGCAGCAACAAATTTCTGCCCCTCATTATCAGGGAGCCTCGTCGCCATCAAGACGTTATGTAAATTTATAATTTATATTTGTTTACTGTTTATTTATTTATTTTGAAAACCAAGAGTATATTGGAATATAGTGTGCAATAAAACACTTTTATTTTTCAAGTTTATAATTGTTAACTTTGGTGTTTATTTTGCTCAAACACACACAATACAATATAGATTTATGATTTGTGGAAAACATCATTAGCCACAAAAGATCCATACATTTAAAAATTTTTATTCACAATCTGTAAACACACATTCATGTATTGGATTTTTCGGCTATAATTGAAGAACTTTGGAGGGTGCGCACGGAGCTCAGCGTACAAGCCAAAAAAGAGTCCTTTGCTGGGCCGCTGCGAAAGTATAGGATGCACCCACATACGCTTCTTCCGCGGCTCCTCCTCAATCATTTCTGGCTGCTCCCCAAAACAACGGGACACCAGCCAGTGCAAAAAGACATGGTCAGTTGATGACAGGGTGAAAGTGGACATCCTGCAAAGGATAATCCAATAACAAAGACACGCGTCAACCACACAAAAACCACCCCACCCAAAAAATTGAGCTGTCCAACAAAACACTGCATGCTGGGGCTATTTATATTGTCTTTGCATTACAGGTGAATCTAGTGGATGGATCAGTTTTTTTTCACGCGTGTGAAAAACGCATGCCACACGCTCGTGAAACGCAACGCAATCACATAGTAAGGCTACTTTCACACTAGCGTTCTGCTGTCCGCTCGTGAGCTCCGTTTGAAGGAGCTCACGAGCGGAGCAGAACGCTTCCGTCCAGCCCTGATGCAGTCTGAATGGATGCGGATCCGCTCAGACTGCATCAGTCTGGCGGCGTTCAGCCTCCGCTCCGCTCGCCTCCGCACGGCCAGGCGGACACCTGAACGCTGCTTGCAATGTAAGTCAATGGGAACGGATCCGCTTGAAGATGACACCATATGGCTCAATCTTCAAGCGGATCCGTCCCCCATTGACTTTGCATTAAAAGTCTGAACGGATCCGCTCAGGCTACTTTCGCACTTAGAAATTTTTCTAAGTTATTAATGCAGACGGATCCGTACTGAACGGAGCCTCCGTCTGCATTAATATGATCGGATCCGTTCAGAACGGATCCGATCAAGCGCAAGTGTGAAAGTAGCCTAAAATTACAGCTTTTCACTGAACGCATCCTGAACGCATCTGGCCAAAAAACATGACGCCCGTGTGAAAGAGGCCTAAATGTTAGATTCACTTTGTAAGTGCTAATTAATAACAAAGACAAAAAAAAACACCAGATGTAAAAGATAACAATTCATTGCTGTGTAGTGCACACGTGAAAAAGAACATTGGTTGACTTTATACTTGTTGAGATGGCTACTATACATCAAGGAAATACAGATATATTATTCTGGTTATATACGGTAAATGCAGAGCATCAAAGTATTAGATGATACAGTACACTTATGCAGGGATGGACAAAGTATCGTAGACTTTGCAAGCCAGGTACACCAGTCTACTTTTATTTTAATTTTTTTTGTTTCAATTTTACATAATAAAGCATTTTTGAAAAAAACATCATGTTTTTGTGTCTCTATTTTCTGAAAGTTGTAATTTTTTTAAAAATTTCTGCCGATCGTCTGGGGCTTGTTTTTTGCGTGAAGAGTTGACGTTTTTATTGGTATCGTTATGGGGCAAGGTGACCAAAATTGATTTGGCACAGTTTTTATTTCATTCACCTTAGAAGGTAGATCATGTGATATTTTTATTAAACAAGTTTGGTTTGGATGTGACGATACCTAATATCATGTCCTTTTAAAATTCATTTCAGTTTTACACCATAAAAGTATTTTTGGAAAAAAAACTAATGTTTTTATTTCTCCATTTTCTGAAAGCTATTTTTATTTCCAGGTGATTGTCTTATGTCGGGGCTCATTTCTTGTTGGATGAGGTGATGGTTAGATTGGTACTATTTTGGGCTACATACAACTTTTTAATCGTTTGGTATTTCAATTTGTGTGATGAAAGGTGACAAAAAATGGCTTTCTTGGCTCAGTCGAAATTTTTTTTTTATGACGTTCACCTGAAGGGGTGGATTATGTGATATTTTAATAAAAGTCATGGGTTACAGACACTACAATACCTAATATGCTTGCTTTTCTTTTTTTTCTATTTTTAACAACTTTATGGGAAGGGGGCATTTTTATTTTATTTTTTTAACTGAAACTTTATTTTTTTATTATGAAAAACACTTTTTTTTGAAACTTTTTAAAAACTTTTTATTTTTGTCCCACTGTGGGACATTTTGTATTGTAAAGCACTGTCTGTCAGCAATACGCTGAACGTTGCCTAGGAGTCCCAGTCTAATAAGGCTGAATCTTATAGGTCCTTATAGAAGGCAAGCGCCGATGCCTATTTAAGGGATTGGGCTGTCTTTCCAGACATTGGGTCCCCATCGCTGCAGCACGGTCTGTGGGCCAGACACACAATGGCTTGCAACTGGGATTATATCACAGAATTGAATTTTTTTTATCTGTAAGGTATTTGTGAGTGACACCCTGTAACGGTATCAGTGGTGGCCTAGCAGTAAGTGGCCACAGTACAGTCTGTGGGCCAGACACACACTGGCTTTTAACTGGGATTATATCACAGAAAAATAATAAATTGAATTTTTTTATCTGTAAGGTATTTGTGAGTGACACCCTGTAACGGTATGAGTGGTGGCCTAGCCAGTGGCCACAGTACAGTCTGTGGGCCAGACACACACTGGCTTGCAACTGGGATTATATCACAGAAAAATAATAAAAATTTTTTTTTTTAATCTGCAAGGTATTTGTGAGTGACACCCTATAACGGTATTAGTGGTGGTCTAGCAGCAAGTGGCCACAGTACAGTCTGTGGGCCAGACACACACTGGCTTGAAACTGGGATTATATCACAGAAAAATAATACATAGAATTTTTTTATCTACAAGGTATTGTGACACCCTGCATGAATGGTGTGCACACAGTACTGTCTGTGACTGAGCCTGCAGCCACTCACACACGGGCAGCCAGGCAACTGCAATATATATATATATATATATATATATATAAAAAAAAGCAGACTGATGTACCAGCCCTAAAAAGGGCTTTTTGGGGTGCTGTCAGGACGCTGTCCTTACAGCAGATGAGTCTGTGGACACAGAACACTGCCCTAGCTAACGCTTTCCCTATTAGATCAGCAGCAGCTAAACTCTCCCTCCTCTCACTAAGAAAGCAGCTTCCGAAAGAATCTAAAATGGATGCTGTCCAGGAGGTGGGAGTGTCTGGGAGGGAGGGTCTTCTGCTGATTTCCTGGAATGTGTCTGCTGACTGTGAGGTACAGGGTCAAAGTTTGCTCAATGATGATGTATAGGGGGCGGACCGAACATCGCATATGTTCACCCGCCGCGGCGAACGCGAACAAGCCATGTTCGCCGGCGAATAGTTCGGGACATCACTAGTCAACAGCTCCTCCCTTGTCAACTATGCCTGATGTCCCCAGTATTTCTGAGCCTCTCAATCTGAGAAGGTCAGCGAGGCCCAAAGCTGGTGTGCCTCCACAGCGCTATGCACAGGATGAGTTTGTATGGGGAGAGTTGCCGAGGACGACAACCTCTAGTGAGGTGGTACGTGAGATTGTGGAACAGCTCTTCCTGTATAATGTTTGTGCATAATTGTATTGGAACTGTCATTTGGCATTTTTGACACTAGAGGCCGCTGTTTCCCCACACAGCTAAAGTGACTGCTGGATTTGAATATGCGAAGGAGCTGATGACTCATGCTTATGACTCATGTAGGCTGTTTTCTGAGAAGAACAGGAAGGAGAGAGACAGACATCTTGAGAGGATGGTGTGTGGGAGACACAAGCCGGTCTCATCACGACGTTGGAGTGATTTGGGTGATAGTAGAGAGGGACTGTCCCCTGTTCCGTACCCAGATCTTATCCTCAGGAGACGGGATTGTCTCCAGCAGAGCTGATTGGAGCTGTGAACGAAAAGGACATCTACTAATCAAGGGCGCAGGTGTGCTTACAGGCGTGGAACTATTCTGATGAGAGACATCCTCTGGTATCAGGTCAGTGAACCCAAGTTTTGTTGTGTTCATCGCATCGTTTTAGTGGTACCTGAAGAATCTGAGACTGAGCTTGTACCTGCCATTAGTTAGATAGGTAGGATCTGTATTCGGCAGGCTGCCCGGGATTGTTTGCGGCAAGGTATTGACTTTTCAGCCTCTGCTGTAGGCACCATCGGTTTAGGGTTGTTCTATTCTGCGGCACGGTATCGACTTTTCAGGCTCTGCTGTGCACGCCACCCAGTTAGAGTCGGCTAGCCGGACTAGGACAGGACTCAAGTGTGGGGAAATATTACTTTGTGTGTTCCTACATCGTTATGTTGGTTGTCAATGTTCAGTAAAGTTTTATTGGTTACTAAAATCTGGAGTCTGTGTCGCTTTTCTGGTTTGTGACTTTGCTGTTTCCTGGGGCTTACACGGTCCCCTGAGTATACTGGCCAGAAAGTCAGGGTGCATCCACGGAGACTTAAAAGACTACCCCACCGCGCTGGTGTCTCTAACTATGGTGGCCGGTAGATGGACCCACGAGGTGGCTGTCGCCACAAATCTGCATTATGGACTCGTAAGAGGAGGAGACTTCCCGGGATTTCCGGCACTGTGGCCTGCTATGAGAGTGACTGATACCCATGTGATAGGGCTAACCCTAGCAGAGTGGCCCAGCTCAGGTGGTAGACCAGAACCCTGGGAACCAGAGACCGAAGGGCCAGCAGTAGGGGTGTGATGGTGGGAGATGTGGAGGGCTTGCTACCAGGTCCTGAATTGGCAGACCTCAATGTCTCCGGAGATAATTTTTGTACCGCCCAACGTCGGGACCCAACCCTATCCCGTGCCTGGGAGAATGTGTTAATAGCAGATGGTGAACCACAAGAACCTGGGGCAGTGACAGTGTTTCCCCGTTTTGTGGGTTATCAGGATATGTTGTATCTGGTAAACCAACTACGGGGTGAGCCTATTGAACAGTTGGTGGTCCCCAAGGCTTATGGGCAAGCTTGTGTTAGATCTAGCCCACCAACACGTGGGTCACCTGGGGCTACAGAAAACTCAGGATCGTATTCTACAGCGGTTTTACTGGCCCAGCATATTCAAAGAAGTGGAAGAGTTTTGAAAGTCTTGCCCGACCTATTAGATAACTAGCCCCAGCCACATTTCCGTAGTCCTCTAATACCTTCTCCCGATTATCGAAGTACCGTTTGACTGAATAGCTATGAACCTCATAGGCCCAGTACTGAAGTCCGCCAGAGGGCATCAGCACATCTTTGTAATTCTAGACTAGGCCACTCGGTACCCAGAGGCTGTGCCACTGCGACATACCTCGGCCAAACTCATAGCTAAGGAATTAATAGAGATGTTTTCCCGAGTAGGACTACCTAAAGAGGTTCTGACCGACCAAGGGACCCCTTTTATGTCCAAGGTGATGAGGGAACTATATAAGTTGCTGCACATAAAACAGCTACAGATGTCCGTTTACCATCCGCAAACGGACAGTCTGGTAGAAAGATTTAACCAAACATTGAAAAATATGCTGAAAAGGGTGGTGGCTAAAGATGGGAAGGACTGGGACTTCCTTCTGCCCTATCTCATGTTCACAGTGAAAGAGGTACTCCAGGCCCCTACTGGGTGTCACGCTGGGTAAAATACAAGATACAAAAGAAACACAGAAAACCATGAAACAAGTGTCTAGGCCAGAAGCTGTGGATAAAGGTCACCCCCTAGCAAATCCCTACCAACTCTCTCTGGACTTCTGTGCCCACGCTCAGACCCTGAAGGTGGAAATAAACGTGCCTCCGTGCCTAAGACTGAAGAAACCCTAAGATCCCTAAGATAGTGGAAAAGGGGAAAAGAGACAGACTGCTTCCTCAAGCAAGGAGGGAGCAGGTGTCTCCCTAACAGCCTAGATAGAACACAAGAGAGAAACAAAACCAACTTATCTGTAGCGGAGCAGAAACAGCAATTCCTTCCTTCCTTCCTCAGAGCAAGATAGAAGCTATACCTGCACAGGACACTGGGAAAGGGAGTAATTTAAACTCATACAAATGACCCCACCCAGTGCACCTGGAAGGAGGGAGATACAGCTCAAATCCAAACCCAAAACAAACTACACATGTGTTGCTAGCCTGGCAGACCTCTGCACATAACCTGAGCAGGGCATGACACTGGGTTCTCGCCCTTCGAACTGCTATATGGAAGACACCCTCGCGGTCTCTTGGACGTGGCCAAAGAGGCGTGGGAACAACAACCCACTCCACATAAAAGTGTCATTGAGTACGTTACCCAGATGCAAGATCAGATAGAGACAGTGTTGCCTCTTGTTAGGGAGCATTTGGAGGCAGCTCAGTGGGCCCAGAGTCAGGTATATAATCGGCTGGCTCAGGATCTTTAACCCAGGTGATCGCGTTTTGGTTCTGGTGCCTACCATGGACAGTAAGTTCCTGGCTAGGTGGCAGGGGCCCTACGAGGTACTCGAGAAAATTGGAGATGTAAACTACAAGGTACACCAGCCAGGCCGGAGCAGGTTTACCATGTGAATTTACTCAAACCATAGAAAGATAGGAAAACCTGTAGAGAAGACAGCTCGCGGCCAGGTTTTCTAGGAGAAGATGTATCGGCCCCTCTGTCTGATGCAAGAGAGGCAGGTGCCACAGTAAAAACTGCTGACAGCCTCTCCTCTAAACAGACACAGGAGGCCAGGGAGTTCGTTAGTCGGAACACGGATGTGTTCTCGGACCTCCCTGGATGCACTTCCATAAACCAGCATGACATTGTCACTGAGCTTTAGGAAAAGTCGGATTAAAACCATACCGGGTACTCGAGGCTCGCCGACAAGCCATATCGGATGAGGTGCAGCTAATGTTGCAGCTAGTCATTGAGGAATCAAAAAGTTAGTGGGCCAGTCCTATAGTATTGATACCCAAGCCGGACGGGACGTTGTAGTTTTGTAACGACTTTCGAAAACTTAACGAGCTTTTCAAATTCAATGCGTATCCTATGCCCTAGGTGGATGAGCTCATTGAGAGGTTAGGACAAGCCCAGTATTTATTTTTTTTGGACCTCACGAAAGGGTACTGGCAGGTGCCCTTAACAGAGGCTGCGAAAGAGCAAACTGCTTTCATCACGCCTAAAGGGGCTGTATCAATATAAGGTCTTACCCTTTGGTCTGCATGGCGCCCCCGCCACTTTTCAGCGACTAATAGACATTGTGCTTCGTCCACATCGTCTGTACACTTCGGCTTACCTGTACGGATATTGTCATCCACAGTACCAACTGGGAAAGTCACCTACCCAAAGGCTGTAGTGGACTCCCTTCGGAAAGCTGGCCTAACCGCTAACCCAAGAAAATGTGCAATAGGGTTAGAAGAGACTAAGTACCTTGGTTATGTTATTGGGTGCGGAGTCATCAAACCCTAAGTGAACAAAATAGAGGCGATACAAAATTGGCCCCGACCTGTCACCACTAGGCAAATAAAATCATTCCTGGGAATAGTGGGCTATTACATGAGGTTTGTTCCCCACTTTGCTACTCTAGCAGCGCCCTTGACAGGACTCTTGAAGGGACACAAATCAATGATAGTCCGCTGGGATGATCAGGTGGAAGAAGCTTTCTCCGCTTTGAAGTCGGCTTTGTGCGGGTCCCCAGTATTGGTGACGCCCGACTTCAAAAGAGAGTTTATAGAACAGACCGATGCCTCCGAAGTAGGCCTCGGTGCTGAGCATCCCATTGTCTTCCTAAGCCGTAAGCTCACCCCAGCCGAGACCAGGTATAGTATAGTGGAGAGAGTGCCTGGCTATTAAGTGGGCACTAGAATCTCTCCGCTATTATTTATTGGGGAGAAAATTCCGCCTGGTGACTGACCACAACCTCTCAAGTGGATGAGCCATGCCAAGGACAGAAATGCCCGGGTCACTCGATGGTTTCTCTCCCTACAAAACGTTAAGTTTTTGATGGAACACAGGGCAGGCCTGGTACAGGGAAACGCGGATGCCCTGTCCGGGTACTCTGTCTGGCATGTGTTCACCCTCTCAGGGTTGAACAAAGGAAGGGGGTGGGTATGTGACATTGAGAGGTTTTGTCTGGGAAAACAGGTATTTTCCTCCCAGCATGTGCTGCTGGGCTGATTTACAGCCAGGTTAGGTCAAATACCGGACCGGATTTTAAGTGCCAGACCGGGTTTTGGCAGCACCTGGCTGTCGTTAAATAGGCAGCTGGGCTCAGAAGCCTGGTCTCTGTGTTGGGATCTGGGAGCCTTGTGTCTGGATAAAGGCTTGCTACCTGTTTGGCGTAAAAAAAGGTTAGTGCTGCTATGGTCAGGGACTCTTTGAGGCAGAATTGCTGCATGGTGTCAATTAACACCAACACTGCAAGGTGACTTTTTGTTTGAATATGACTGCTTGTTTTGTCATATGCCTAAAGTGTGAATAAAACACTGAACTGTTTGATCCAAAGAACTTGTTGTTGCCTCTATACTGCGTCTGATAATTCTGTCTACCAGATCGAAACCCCACAATAGATAAAGTATAGGGGAAATATATGTGCCTCCTCTGTGTTTTGGACCCTTTCCTGGTTTTGACTTACAAGTACTGACCATGCGAGAGTGGCCTAAGGCTGGGGCTACATGGTATTTTTGGTCAGGACAAACATTCCATGGCTAAAGATCACAGTATTGACATGCTAGTGTATGTTGCAAAAAAGTGCATTTGGTTATCTTGCAACTCACAAAGTATCATGACCTGGCAGCTGCAAGAAACGCAGCAGGTCACTGTGCAATGCTGTTCACTATCACGCTGCGATCCTCAGCCGTGCAACGTTGTCACAGTCACCATGTAGCTCCAGCCTAATCATGTTTCAGTTTTATCTTTAGCCTTTAAAATCATTGCTGCTATTGGTCCTTTAATTTCCATTATTGATAACTTCTTGAAAGAAAAACCACAGAACATTGCACTGTTCAATGTCTGCGTTTACAAGTCTCTTAATCTCTTTGTTTTATCTTTACAGCAATGTAGTAAACTGTTCTCCCTAATGAGAAATTCTGTGTAATAATAACCACATTAGCGTTAGACAATTAATTAAGTTCAATGGAATGTGTCACACATATAAAAAAAATTATAATCTGTTATCTTGTTTTCTAATTGTAGATGTTTTTTTTTCTATTTCCTGAACTTGATTATGGGGGCTGCCATCTTGAGCTGTTCTTTTTATTACTTAGCGTTAGCAACAGCCACCATGTGACAGAGACACATTGGGCAGGAGGGAACCTCACTGACTTCTATAGGAGCGTTTCCTAGGCATGCTTTGTGACCCGTGTAGAGGTCAGGAGGGAGAAGATAAGCTGTGATATCATCTATTGTGAATGGTAAATCCTTATCTATATATGGTGATATTTCTCATTGCAATTCTGAATGTAATGATAGGAAGATTGTAAAGTGATCTGTACAGACAAAGAAGTGACACCTATTATTAGGCTAGTGGCCAGTGCGAAAATCGCTGGATTTTACGGTATGTGTTTTTTTCATATAGATATTGACATGGAAAAATACTAAATAACCACTAAAAAATCTTTTAAAATATGTTTAACGTGATTTAAACAACAGGTCATTTTCTGATGACACATGCCCTTCAAGCGGTGCATCCCATAAACACAAGTGGCCCTTGATCTGGATTTTATACCATGCCCATACATGCCCCCATCTAAATAAAGATAAAGATCATAGTAAACATACAGCAATGGACATTTTACGTGGACTGATGTTTCAGGCAATTAGCGGGACAGAACCAGACATTCCTGATAATTGCCTGCTCGTCAGCAAAGAAAAAGCTGTATTTGCATTCAGCAATCACCTCTGCTATATGAGGACGAGCTAATGCAAAAGCTTTATTTCAGGGCAGCAGATCCTTGTTTATACAGGATGATCATCTGCCCAGAAACAATGAAGGAGCAGTTATTGGTTCATTGGGTGGTCTCTGACACCATTATACAGACCAATTATCAGGAACAATTGTTTCTACATGTGCTCATTCCTGATAATTGGCCCAATAATCAGCTCATGTAAAAGGACCTTAACCCCTTAGTGACCACTAATACGCCTTTTTACTGACGTAAACAAAGGGGTTTTAGCTAAACAGCTCGCTTTAATCAATCATTACATGTACCCAAAATTGTGCATTAAAAACTATAACTTGTCCTGCAAAAAATAGGACCTCTTACAAGTACATTGATGAAAAAACAAAAAGTTATAGCTCTTGGAATGCAATTTTTAAAAATGTGTGTGGTCTTATAGGGGTGTTAAAGAGGTTGTCCCATAAAGACAAGTTATCCCTAACCATAGGACTGAGGATAAGTATATTATGTAGGCCCATTCCCCCGTGTTTGAAAGGAGCGGCAATCATGCATGAGCGCTGCTGCCCCATTCAGCTCTATGGGGCTGCCAAAGATAGCTAAGCGCTTGTAAGCGGCTATATCCAGCAGTTCCATAGCGTTAAATAGAGCAGCAGATACACATTCAAATAGGGAGCATGGGTCCCCATTCTCATGTTTGGTGGGCATACTCACACGTATTGGTTGTAGATAGTGTTGAGCGAACTTGCAATTTGCAAGTTTGTCATTCGGGTTATCTAAGAATTTTGTAACGGGCCATAACTGAATTCTATGACGGCATGCACCACGGAAGCCTATAAGAGGCATTCCGCCATAATAGAAATCTAATATTTCTATTATGACGGAAT
Organism: Bufo gargarizans; assembly: GCF_014858855.1. Lineage (NCBI taxonomy): Eukaryota > Metazoa > Chordata > Amphibia > Anura > Bufonidae > Bufo > Bufo gargarizans. Next base: position 335,686,575 of record NC_058084.1, read on the forward strand.
CCAATACGGAATGCCTCTGAACTGGAGCATTCTTCATTTGACCCATGTAAACGGGCGCTTAGCCTTTCCTGCTCCAAAACCAATGCTCCTTACCAGTAGTTTATTGCTGAGAATTGGTGCATTCCAGTACTTTTGTTTGTTCTCCTTCGGTAGTACCAGAAATGGATGTTAAAAATTGACCCATTTAATTGTATGGGGGGTAGTCTATCAGTGAAAAACAGACAAGATAGAGCATGTTCTATTTTTTGACATACGTTTTTCACTGACAGTCAAAAAAACTGCCTTGTGAATAACCCCATAGACTACCATTGGTCTTAAAACCGACGTGTGATGACCGTTAAAAAAATGTACATCACATGTCCCTTTTTCACTGTCGTGTGCATGTAGTCTTAAGGCAGAGCATGCCAGGCAGAAAATGTAGAAGAAAATTCGGGTCAGCAGCGGCGCGACCAGGAAGGTCCAGGCTTGAAGGTAAGTTTATAGCTTTTATTTTTTTTCATTCATAGGAAAATATTAATGAATAAATAAAAGCTATAAACTTACCTTCAAGCCTGGACCTTCCTGGTTGCGCCGCTGCTGACCCGAATTGTATTCTTCATATCTTCTGGAGACCTACACTTGCATTTTCTTGCTGTGTCCAAATGATGTCACCAACTAATGTCCATGTTGAAGAATTTTGATTTGAAATCCCCATTTGCAAGGACAGACACACAGAAGCGGATCCAAAAATGTAAAGTTAAAGAACTTTTCCAAGATTTTGCTGCTGATGGCCTAATCTCTGGATGACATACGGATGACTGAAGTAGTTTTTACCCGTCTTTTACCCCTGGCGAGGACAGTGTAGAAAAAGCCCCATGCGACAAAAGATTGTTGCACGGGCGTAAAAAGAGTCTTGTGACTTTTTTATGCCCAAAACTGGTGTAGCAATGTTAATAAATGACCCCCCACCCCCATTATGTTGGCCTGAGGAATTTGGGCAACACAGGCACTAAGTCCTAGTTCACACATCAGTCTTTGGGCTCATTCACATGACCGTATGAATGGGCCCGCATCGGTTCTGCAATTTTGCGGAATGGGTATGGACCCGTTCATTTCAATGAGGCTGTAAAAAACGCGGACAGCAGGCTGTGTGTTGTCCGCATCCATTATTCTGTTTTGCAGTCCTGCAAAAAATATAGAGCATGTCCTATTCTTCTCCGCAATCAGGCGGACAAGACTTGGCATTTCTATAATGGGTCGCCTGTTCCGTTCTGCAATCCGGGGGCATCCGTGTTTTACGGACCGCAAAACACTGAGCGGTCGTGTGAATGCGCCCTTTTGATCAGTGATTTCCATCAGTGATTGTGAGCTAAAATCAGGAGGGAAGGCCTCCTCAGAGATCAGGAAAGATTTGCTCCTCACCTTGTTTTGGCTCACAATCACTGATGAAAATCACTGACCAAACACTGACGTGTGCACTGGGCCTTAGCACCTGCAGGCTTTTCTATACATTTTTGTATTGGGGAATACATATGCTGAAGATCCATTTGTGTGATTTTAGGGTGTTTTGTAAAACAGGTGATCTTTTTATTCAGCTTTCTCTACAAGTATACACGCCGGTGTTCCCTAAAACAGGCCATATTCTGTATTAAACAGCGTTTATTCCTCATCTCCATCCTTCCGTAAGTACAATAGTAGAAAAATGCGATACATGAGGGAGATTTTTCAGACTAGGCACTGCTCATCTTTCCCTAGATTCCCTTGGCATTTCTTATTTCAGGCTGGAGCTGTCATTCCTTTCAGTACGTCCCTCCCCTCCGCCTTCCCTCGCCTGCAGCCTCCAGAACACTTGTCTTTATTTGGAGCTCCCGGAAACCCCAGCCACCTCTTTCGTTCATGACTGACACACGGAGAGACTGAGCAGCAGCCTGTGTTTATGTGTGTGCGCCTCCATCCCCGTTGCTTCATCTTCCGTAGACCTGCTCCTTTGATAGCACCGGGTTTTCATCGGATCTGGACCAGGCCGTCACCAGACAGCAGGTAATGCCAGCTCCTTCTGCCGCGGTGTGAGTGCTGCTATCTGCTCGTGCTTGTCATGTCAGGCTTGTGGAGGCGATGAGCCGCCGAAGAGCAGGCTGCATGTGACAACGTCCTAATTCCCACATCCAGGTCTGTTATCCTAATGTTCAAGTTCAATCACACTGACGGGTCACATCCAAATACCTCCCCTTTTAGATGCTTGAAGTCATTCAGCATGGCCATTAGCTCCCACCCACTCCCTCCTTTTTAATCTGCCATAGCCTGGCCTGCTAGTTCCTTCATGCCTGGATAACTGGGCATGATGCTGTTTCTATAGAGGGTCCTCTGTTAAAGCAAGTGGTTCGAATCTGGCAAAACTGGCATAATTCAGATTTTCACCTCACCTACGTTCAGTCTTATACTAAAAGTTACATTGCATTGTATTCTTGGTAGGGTTGGAATTGTATATGGTTTATTTTGTGTTGTTTAGTAATTACTTTTTTTTCCGATTTTCTCCTTAGTCTGGAGCTAGGTGATGATTTTGTGCCGTGTTGCATTCCATAGAAATGAATTGTGCCACATACAACGCTTAGTGTGTGTCATACATGTCACATCAGTAATAGGGGCATATAGAAATTGCAGCTCTGTACATCCTGGACGCCATGACATCATAAAATGTGATGCATTATGTGACTAGTAGAGAGCAGGTGGATCCAGGGCCCCTGACTATACTTTTGCTGCATGTTCCTAAGTCATTATATCTTTAGAAATTTGGGAGGGGGTTTATAAAAACTGGTGCAACCAATCAGATTCCACCTTTCATTTTTCAGAGCTCCTTTACAAAACAAAAGGTGGAAGCTGATTGGTTGCTATGGGCAACCAAGCCAGTATTCTTTTACACCAGTTTTGATAAATATCCCCCTATGTGTTAATAAGACAAACCTCTTTAAGGCTGGGTTTACATTTTGCATTTTTCATGCATTTTTGTTGTGTTTTTGACTAAATGCCATAAGAATAACAGCACTCAAAAAAAGGATGCAGGTATTAAAAACTACACATGGCTTTACCGCTGCTTCATCAGTCGTAATTTTCTATGCTGTTGCATAGAGGGAAAAACACTTGAGTTTTTTTTGGAGGTATATATATATTTTTTTTAAAGGCCATCCAAAAACAAAAACACAGCAGAAAATGCCCTGTGTAAACACAGCTTAAATGAAGCCATCTGTTTTAACCAACGGAATGCTCTGTCCTTTCAAGGGGTATTCCAGTTAGGCCTCCTGCACACAAACGTGTGCGCCCCGTGGCCGCTGCGGGCCGCAATGCACGAACACCGACCGTGGGGCAGCGGATCGCGGACCCATTCACTTAAATGGGTCCGCGATCCACCCGTTCCGCAAAAAGATAGGACATGTTCTATCTTTTTGTGGGACGGAAGTACAGGACGAAACCCCACGGAAGCACTCCCTAGTGCTTCCATAGGGTTCCGATCCGTGCTTCTGTTCCGCACCATTCCGCATCTCCGGATTTGCGGACCCATTGAAGTGAATGGGTCTGCATTCGTGATGCGGAATGCCCACGGAACGGCGCCTGTGTATTGCGGATCCGCAAATATGGTCCGCAATACGGCAACGGGCAGCACACGTTCGTGTGCAGGAGGCCTTAGATGAAGTTATCCCCTATCTAAAATCTGCTGCTGAGAAAAAATGAATTATCGGAGGTGTAGCCAATATGATAATGAGCATGGTTAGGGTTAGAAAGTATGGGATCCTAAGAGAATCCCACCCTGCCGACAAATGATCCACAGAAACCATGACAACTACCTTACCTTAAACCTACTAGCTCACAGAAGAGACCACACAGAATCCCACAGGGTTTAATGAGATTTGAGGGGGCATCTAAGTGAAAAGGTCATTGTTTCAGGTCCTTTTATGCCACTGTGGTTGCATACTTACCAACATTTTGGTTGGTAAAATAGGGGCATATTTATGCTCTGCCCTTGCGAATGCCCTTACCCCACCCAGGAATGGCCACTTATGGGTAGGGGTTTATGCTAACTCACCCATTTTTGGCTCAGGAAATCACAAATTTGCCCGGACTATCTCTGAAAATATGGGACAGTCCCACCAAATTCGGGACACTTGACAACTGTGTGATTGGAACCCTAACCCTGTATGGCAGGTAGCCTGATACTATAGCATACAGTTCACTGGTGTGCAGAAACTACTGCCAGCATTGATGCTTCATATGTGGGCCTCTATGGAGAGAAGCTGTCCAGGACTCAAGGAACACTGGGTTTACTCTACTTGCATATAGATGGTGTAATCTTTTGCTATTTAATGTCCTTTTACATGGACCAATGATCTGGCAGATTATCAGGGATGAGAGTTTGTATAAATGCTCATTCCCGATCATCTACCTGTGTGAAGAGTGCCGGCAATCACCCGATGAACGAACAAACGCACATTGAGTGGGTGATCATGGGGAGAAGTGACTGCTATATCGATAACTTGTCCCCATTCAGCGGAGGTGATTGTTGCATGTGAATGCCGCCTTCATCTCCACTCATGATCTGACAGTTATTAGGAGCGTCTGCCAGATCATCTCTATATGTTGAAGGAACCTTACTTAGAAGATGAGTTGGTTCTCTGGATGTCTGCTCATAGCATTCACTGTGCACCTTGTAAATACTATCAAAAGAGTCCTATATAGAGGCCTATAATCTGCTAGGTAGTAGTGATCCTTGGCCACATGTTGTCTACCTTTTCTTCTAAATTAAGTATAAATGACAATGGTTATTGGTGTGTGCCAATAACCTAAGAACTACCAAAGGCACCTGTCACACTACACTAAAATCTCATACTTGAGCGCCACGTAGCAATATGCCACTTATCGTAAAAGTTCTCCAATTATATTTGATGGGAAATTTATAAATCCTCCCCTACAACAGAGAAACTGTCCACATGTTAACTACAGGTGAAACATGTTCTCCATGAGAAGCCCTAAGCAAAGGCAAGACTGTGGTCGTTTACCTTAAAGTGAAGCCTCTATGTAAAGTGAGTGTCTTACCACATGGGTTGCACCCACAACATTTTATTATGTAGTATGATAAATATCATTAATACATGAGATCTGGAATGGGACAAATACTGTTTCATATAACTGTATCTATCTATAACACATTCTGCACAGTTTTTCCATGAAGCTCCATGCATCAAGCCATGGCATTGAGGATGAGGACAATGGCACTCTTTGAGCACTGTGTGGCTGAAGGAGGTTGACAAATAATAATTCAAGTTAGGAAGATTCATACAAGATTCAGTGATGTGTATGTAGATAGCATCTCAAAAGTAAAAAGCAGATCAGACTAGTAGTGTAATGTGTCTTCAGGACCAAGAACTAGCACACACATCATAACAAAGACAACAGCCTGAAAATATTTCCATCACAATCTCATGTAATGCATGGTCCAATAAGACTATGGAATTTATTTTCAATGTAGGCATTGTACATCATGGCTGCCACTAGTAGTATCGGGGCCTTGAGCTCCCTTTTACAGGTATATCTTCCACCTTGGACCACATGATGTCATCTCAGTGGACATCTGAGGTGCTGATGTAATCCTTAAAGGGGTTCTCCGGGAATTAAGAAAATGAAAATATTTAAATATTAATTTGTGATAAATATATTCCCAAATACCTTTCATTAGTTATAATGGCCTAGGGACCAATTATTAGGAGAAACAAAATGGCCGCCATCCTGTTAGTACACACAAAACCTGTCCTAATCACACAGCAGAACAAGTTACTTCACAACACTGAACTAAAGAGCTACCTTATCCTCTTCTCTGCTCTACTTGTCAGGGATTATGATCCTGAATACAGCTGTTAAAATGAATCTCTGTAGGAATGGTGTTCATGAGGAAACATGAAGTACAGAGAGGAGGGTGTGGATAATGAGGAGCAGCACCACTTGTATTTAGTCTCCATTACCACAGCCCACAGTCTGTCCTGTCTTTACTTCATGTCTCCTCATTAACTCCATTCCTCCAGAGAATCAGCTGAAGATCTTATCAACTGTATTCAAGATCATAACTAGGGATGAGCAGTACAGTATTAGAACAAAGTTTTATGCGAATCGACTTCGGATTTTTCATCCAAAGTCAATTCGCTCATCCCTTATCATAACCCCTGACAAGCAGATAGGAGGGTGGGGCAGCTCTTTAGCTCAGTGATGTGAAGTAACTTGTCCTGCTGTGTGATTAAGACAGATTTTGTGTGTACTAACAGGATGGCGGCCATTTTGCTTCCCCTGATTGCTCCCTAGACAACATGAGCAATTATAAATAATGAAAGGTATTTGGGAATATATTTATTATAAAGTAATATTTAAGTATTTTCATTTTCTTAATTCCTGGAGAACCCATTTAAGGGGGTTGTCCCACGAAAAACATTCTACAGTTTTCAAACCACCACCCAGTGGTTTTGTAGTTGCATGTAATTAAAAATTTAGCATAGCCACTGAGTTATTCAATAAAATTTATCTGCATAGCGTCACCTGCAGTTTTTTTTTTCTTATTTCTTTGTGCTGCTCACTGAGATGGCCGCACATGCTCAGTTTCATACTTCAACTGCCTCCTGAGCTGTGATAGGAAGACCATGGACACGCCCCCTGAGCTGCAGCAGAAAAGACACCCCCTTTCAGCTGTCAGCTTGCTATAAATCTAGCAGAGATTTGAATGTGGAGATCTCTGGATCCATGTGAGGTACAGGGATGGTTCTAGCTTTGCTAGAAAGAGACTCTCATGTACTATGATGTCTGATTTTCATTCTTTATATTAGTCATAGGATACCCCCTTTAAATATTATCCTTCTTCTCACACATAGTGGTCCATAGATCTGTGGAGCCCATACCACATAATTGGTAGGTCACTGGGAAAGAGCAAATACACAACACTATTTAGAGGAAACCTATTAAATCTTATGTGAATAGATCATGCTAGATGGCGTCCATATACACCCATGGGTCCAATGGTTGACAAAAGAGTGTCCATTTTGCATCTGTCCATTTTGCTGGTATACAAGACTATACTTTTTGACTTTTATCCTTATAGGAAAATCCAACATTCATTTACAGTAGTTAGTGGTACTGCAAAAACAAGTGTGATCTATGAGTAACATATGGGCAACTATGGCTCCCTTCGGGGCTTCCGTCACAGAAATTGTCAAAAATAGAGAAGAGAAAAGTCCTTCAAGCAGGACTTTTTCTCCGCTACCAAAAACTTCTCTCAAGCGGAAACGGATCTCATTATAGTCAATGGGATTTGTTAGGTTCTGCCCGTGTTATTTGCTGAATGCGGCACTTCCGTTATTTTTGTTCTTATGCTCCTATAAAAGTTTTGATGTGAAAGCAGCCTATATGACGTACAGTTACATACAGTATGTTGGAGATATTCACCAACGGTATGGTATATGTCAGGAGTATTTTCCAATGCATGTCTCAAACTTGATGTGAAAACTGCCTAAGGCCTCATGCACACGACCGTATGTATTTTGCGGTCGGAAAAAAACAGATCCGCAAAAAATACGGATGATGTTCGTGTGCATTCTGTATTTTGCGGAAGAGAACATCTGGCCCCTAATAGAACAGTATTATCCTTGTCCGTAATGCGGACAATAATAGGACATGTTCTATTTTTTGGCGGAACAGAAATACGGACATACGGAAACGTAATGCCATGGAGTAACTACCTTTTTTTGCGGACCCATTGAAATGAATGGTTCCGTATACGGTCCGCAAAAAAAGGAATGGACACGGAAAGAAAATACGTTTGTGTGCATGAGCCCTAAATGAGCAGAGAACAGCAAATGTAATATTAGCATGGTATTAGCCTCTGTTCACATCTTCAATATGGATTCCAGTTTTTGCTCCATCCTAGAAGCAGAACAATACAAATACCTGAATTGATGCATCTGGCACATAGTGGACACCAACAGCACGCAACAGATCCCATTGACTATGCCACAGAGGCTCGGTCTGCAAGGGGTCCCTTTAAGATGAGATAAGTGTTTTGTGACGCCAGTTGCAGTGAAGCAACAACGGGACAGAGTCCCATTAAGAAATTATGTTGGTACCCAGGTGTAGGAGTGGCCAAGTGGTATAGGGTGGCCTACAATGTCCCTTAATGTTTTGTGCACATGTCACGGTGCTCCTACCTGGATACGCTGGAACCCCAGGTGTTGGCTCTGAAGCAGACAAAGGGGGTAGTTGAATTGTGGGATGAAGAATAAATTTAGTCCAGACCTTGTGATGAAGTTGAAAAGCAGCTTTACTTTCAATAAATGTTTCTCCAAACGATTTACAGATTTTGTCTTGGTTTCCAGCAGGCTTTAGCATGCAACTCTGGCAGGCAAATTCCTCTCTTCTACATCGGTTACTCTCTGATACTGCTGTGCTGACAGGCTTAAATAGAGTCTCTGCTTCTGCAACGTCTCTCTGTAGTCTGACTCTAGCTTAATCCAGGTAACTTTTCCTCCTGGCTCCTGAGGCTCCAAGCTGTGGCCTTTATATCCAGCAGAGCTGCAGGTGCTCTAGCTGGCTCGTTTGCTTGTCTGGGGCATGTCTAGCAGGGATGTGCACCTGCTGCACACCCTTCCCCTAGCTGGGGTTAAGCTAGACTGACTAGAACTTCTGCCCCACCCTTCCCGCAGGAAGGGGGGAGAGCCCACTCCTTCACAGAGAGGGGGTTAGAATGGAATGGTTAGCTCCATTCTACATAATTACAGCTCTGCCATGTTTGCTGCCACCTGCTGGTGAACCAGGCATATTACATATGAACAGTTACATAACATTAGGTATCCTCTGCCGCAAGTGTGAAAGTACCCATTCGACGGAACAGAGAGGGAAGGGAGATGAGTGACTCAATTAGAGTATCACACATTACACTAATAAGTGCAATGCTCTTCTAGGGCATCTTCATCTAGGCCTATAAAGAGAACAATACAGTCCTACTGTTATTCTAATTCTACTAATCTACTATTGTACACACAGGTAACATCTTTCCCTCACATGCAGCAGTAAACGAAATAGTAGATTACCTTTCTGTATAGATGCTTTATCTCTCTGTGCGGGCTGCTACAGAAGCACAATATTTTGTATTTCATTTTCAGTGGTACAGTACTGCCAAAATGAAAAAGCCAAAAATTCTAAAGAAAAAAAATGACAAATTTTTATATTTTTCTGTAAATCCTGAGTTCAAAAAAATATCCTGCTCTGTGGGAAGACCATCAATATTAAAAAACTAAGAAGTAACACATGTTAGTATCTCCAGTTACACAGCGTATGATATTCTCTAATACTACTAAATGAGAATATTTAATTTTTGATATTCCTGTGTAAATTTCTATTTAAAGAGAACCTGTCGGCACCAAAAAAAAGCCCCTAAACTGTCCACAGTACCTTACAGCTGATGCCACCTGGTTTCCTACTTGAGATCTCGCGCATGCGCAGTATGATAATGTTCTCTGGTGTACTCATGCAAGATCACACAAAGGAATCACATGAATGAAACAAAAAAGCCCATCAATCAAACATGAAGGGTCAGGAATGGGCGCATCAAGCTTGACTTCAAGTGTGAAAGCCGCTGCCTCCTTGACTTTAGGATCCTCATTTGCATACAACGTAAAGCGGAATAAAAGTGGCGACTTAGAAACCAGATTCCATCAGTTGTAAGGTACTTCGGGCCATTTTGGTGCTGACAGGTTCCCTTTAAGCATGCAATGTGAAGATGCTTCTAATTATTTCAAGGTTTCCTTGTAAATACTGGAAGTAGAAGTGGAATATGGAGGCGTTGGATCGCGAAATAGGAAAAATTATAATTCTTACAAAGATGATGGTGTCATAGTACAAAATATAGGGATGTTTAATAGAAGAAAAGGAACACTGATGCTTCTACCACTTGTTTTGTCCATACAGTATGAAAACATCCATGAAATGAGAACGTTCTTCTAAGTATGAACAAAAGATTCAGAAACAGATTTTTATAGACGTGTGTGGGTGATCCTGCTCAGTCACCGAGACAATAATCCCTAACCATACACCGGGTGGCGCCTATAATTCTGTATTAATCATTTCTTTTATGGCATTTAAGAAAAATGGCGATTTCATCTGATTAGAAAGCTTCCTAAGATGTCCTGTGTTCTGCTCCATACGCTGCATAATGGGGCTTAGCTGTAGGTAACACATAATTATATGGGGCGCACTGCACTTCAGAAAAGATGATTACATCTAATGGTGTATAGGAATGAATGCTAAATGTGGAGTGCCATAATGCAGATCTCACCGGAAAAAAAATACTATGATTGACATGCAAATTACTACAGCAGCTCCCTGTGGCATAGATTCATGTACAACAGGAGAAGATGACAGTTTGGAGACAGAAGGATGCAGAGGAGGGATGCTAGCCGGCTGCTTGGCTTCTCTGGTGAAGCTAACGCATTTTGCAGAATTTAATTAACGCATATTAGCAGTAGTTAATGTTTTATCGGAACTTAAATTTTTTTTTGTCAGTAATAAAAATAGCTATAGAAATAAAAATAGACCAGTGCAATATATAAAGCTGTATGGTGTGTGCCCTCTACCTGATTAATGGTCCCTATTGCCTGCTGCAGCTATCCTCTGGCATACATCAGGTTTCAGCTGTTCTGCCTGTGACCTGTGCACACATTGGGATATTTATGACTCTCTTTTGGATGAACGCAGACACCTCTCCTGATGAGATTTCATCACACTATGCTAATTTAGAAGATTGGGCACTGTATATATTAGCAATGCTTTACAGCTCTTACTGATTTCAGTATATAGCGGTATGGACTTGCAGCAGACTCAGCAGCTGCCATGGGGCCCGGCAGCTGGGAATCCCTCACCACAGGTAGGGGATATGTAGTAATCACTGTGGAAGATGGAAGTTATTTACACAGGGGAGGCATTGAGAAATTGAAGGAAAAGACAAAGAGGACGAGTTAAAATCAAAATAACCATAAATTTTTCCCATCTCGAAACTCATTTGCTGGCAGGGTGATCAGGACTTAGTAGGGCCCCATTCAGACAAAGCACATAAATCTTTAGGCTTTGGAGACGACAACCCATGCTACGGACCTGCACCCCATAAAAAAGAAGAATCACCTGTCCACAGTCCTTCCACTGCCCAGTTCACAACCTCTTCTGGTCTCAGCAGGACCAGGAAGCTGCAGGGGCCTGTGACTCCTGTGACCAATCACTGGCCTCAGCAGTTACATTGTCTTGGACAATTGTGATTTAACATACAATACAATTTGACCACTGAGGTCTGTGATTGACTGCCCACGGGGACCAGAAGTGGCCAGGAGTGAAGCAGCAGCTGGACCGCAGACAGGTTAGTCTTCTTTTTTATGTTCAGGGGCAGTGGTCAATAGCATAGGGATTATTGGCTCCAAGGCTGGAAAAAACCCCTTCAAATAATTTTCTCTTTGCATCGCCTTGTTTTATGTGACGTGAATTGGACCTCATGCAGCAGAAAATTCTGCAAATAAAAACCTATTCCATGCATGAATTCCATAGATACATGTTCCATAAATGAATGGGGTTGTTTTAGGGGCATGCACATACAATTCTGTAAGGGCCTTTTAGGTGAATGGGATGGCTGTAGAGCGGAAATGTGATGTCTCGACCGTGGTTATGTGCACTCCTGAAGTCATTTACTGGCCTCAGCAGTGATGTGACTAATAAATAGGACTAGTGTTGGTATAATGATGTTTATTGTGGTTATTACAGTAACTAGATTACTGTTTGTATTTACATGGCAGCCTGCCTCTAGGTGATGTTGTAAAAGCGGCTGCCTGTCTCTAGGTGATGTTGTTAATAAAATTTAGTGTTAAAAAAATTACACAAATCTGCTTCTACACAGACAGTCATGATGAGATGCTGCTGCAGGCAGCGATGCTTGACACTACTATTCACCTGTGAGATACTTGGGCAGATAAATGAAAGCCAGGTCAAATGATACTTGTGAGGGTCACATGACAGATCACATGATGACACCATGTTTGGTCCTATCCAGCTCTCCTATGGATGCATTTTACAGGACTAAAATAGACTGTACCATTTTTTTCTTTAGGGAGAGGCTACTGTATGGATATAATAAAGGTCTACAAGCAAAATTTTAAATAGATGTCAACTAGAAAATTGTTCAACAACATCCTATTCTCTACATAAAATAAATAAATGTAATCATTAAAACCGGGATACCTCTTTAATCTTTAAAGTGTCTCTGTACTTTGAAAAAACTTTTGATATGTCATAGCGACATATAAAAGGTTTGGATCGTCAGGGGTCTGAGTGCTGAGACCCCCAGAACGCTAGAAGTATAAGAGAGAAGTGCTCACATTTCCCGATCACTCCATTCACTGCAGGACACAGACTCAATAGAAGTCTATGGGTCCACCTGGATTCCATCTCCTGCAATGAGGAGACAGAGAGCTATGTGAGCCCTTCTCTCTCCTCATCTAGAGATTGCTATGACATATCAAAAGTACAGTGCCACTTAAAGTTATACCAGGGGTGCACAACCTGCGGCCCTTGATACCATTCTGTGCGCCCCCAACCATCTGGTAACAGACATTTATGTCTATGTCTTCTGGCAACACACATGTATCTTTCATGTATTCTCCCATTAGATGAGAGTACTAGAAGTGTAACCAGACATTTATGGTATGCACTGGATGTTCAATATACCAAAATTACAGTATTTCAATTGGTAAACACCTTTAAGTTTTATTTTCGGCCCTTGGAATTGGTTCAGGGTGACAATGCGGCCCCCAACCAGAAAAGTTTGTGCACCCCTGAGTTATACCCTGCTTGGTTCACTCCTAAATAAATAAAAAAAAGACATACACACAGTTTCTCTTTTCATGCGTCTAAATGGCACAATATTACCTTAAAATCTCTTTCTAGAAGATTTCGTTATGTTTTCGAGTGATAAACCAACATGTATGAATTTTGGAAATGTAAAGTTCCAGTATGAAGTACATTTTGATACACATTATGGGGGTCATTTACTATTCTGAAATACACCTATATTAGGTATATTTCAGGCGCAGATGGCGGCACATAGGTTAGTCGTGTCGCTATCTGCGACTTCGCCCCGTTCACACCAGATCTGAAATTGTGGGCGTGGTGGGGAAGGGGATGGACTGGCAGGCCCATCTCATTCATCATTTTCTACAACTGGTTTAGATGTAGAAAATAGTCTAAATGTAAGACCGCTAGGAAGCTGTCTTACATTTAGAACTGGTGCTGGATACGCCAAAGTTATGTAGAGCGCCTCTTCATGACTTTGGAGGATCCTCCGCCAGCTAGGGGGCTTTATTATGACCGGCATCTAAAATGCCAGTCTTAATAAATGTGCCCCTATATATTTCAGCTGTTTTGTAACATACAGTATGGTTAATGCATATCCCAAAATAGTTAAATCAATAGATAATCAATATCACTATAAAAGTGAGACTCATCACTAATACATGGACTGCATACCACCAGGAATTACCGTAGCTTAAGATTATTTCTTTATTTTCAGAGTACAGTATAAAGGGTATTTAAAAACTAAAAAAGAGCTCTAAAATCAAAAGCACACGCCAAGCAGTCCAAGTAGAAGACAGGTGCCATCTGTGAATATCTGTCTCACTGGTATATTTTAGACTCAAGGCCTGTGCATTCCCGGCTTTGTAAACATGCCTGGCAGCATGGAAGGAATTGGGAAGAGATAGATGCTGGCTGTGGTACAGATCTGGACTACATCCCTACTGATAAATCAGCAGGTCTCATATTATACACTATACATTTATGTGTCTCTAAAAGATTCACTGAGTGTTATTTGTAGCAGCCACAAATATCTAGATGATCTATATTATTTCTCCAGTACTGTGCACTCGAATAATAATTTTTGATACATCATGTCAAATAAGCATGTGTGAATGCAACCCGAGCAGTCCAAAATAGCAAATAATAGCACCTTAACAGTGCCATCCACTATACACTGTACAAGTCAGAGTTATTCACACAGCCGTGTTTTGGTGGCCTGTGAACAAAAAAAAATAGGACATAATTTGTCAATTTTCACGGACTCACAGCCCCCATACAAAAGAAAGGGGACTATTTTTTACAGCCCTTTCTCAGAAAGGCATCAGTGAAAAAACAGCTGTTAAGAACGGACCATTTTGCCGTTTTTAACAGCTTCTGAATGTAACCTAATCTTGAACAATCCCCGTTATATGTCCTACACCATACCGCCATCTTTTGGAGGGAAATTTGCTATCCTACTCTACTATCAAAATAGGCTATCATTAGCTGATCAGCAGGGGTCGGACACCTCATAGAGTGTTAAGTGAATCAAAGTATCTGAAGTGGACTTAGATCCAAATTTCAGGAAAAATTCAGCTCGCCACAAAGCCGCATTTCCTCGCAAATAAGTTTTCACTGAAATGGCAGTAAAAAACAAAAAACAAAAATTATACTCACCATTTGCGCATGAAGAGGTTGCCACGGCTATCGTGATTGAAGATACTGTGCGAAATCTCACGCACAGTGACAAATAACGTCACCACAGCGGCCGGCGTGATGATGTCATTAAGTCACTGTATCTTCAATCAAGATGGCCGCAGCGGCCACTTTGTGATCAGATGGATACGTTTTGTTTTTTTACCGGATTAATCCCTAATAGGCCTTAATGTTAATTTCAGATGTTGCGATCAGCGATGAACGTGGCATCTGAGGGGTTCAATAATGGGGGGGCACCGCCATCACCATTACCCCTCCTTGCGCCCGCTACATACAAAGAAATGCACTTTGTCACAAAACTCGGCAAAGCAGCCAAATTGAATTTTCAGTAACTTCGCTCATCTCTAACCCCATACCCTCACCCACTGTTTGGGTGTAGCTCCAGTGCCTGAAGTCAGCACCGGAACTACACAATACCATCAACGTTGCAGTGGATTGAGCCCCTTACTACAGTGCTGTTTCCATAGAAGACAATTAGAGTAGCACTGTAGTAATGAGCTCCCTCCACTGCAAGACTGACAGTAGCTCCAGTTCCAACCTCCGGCGACAGAGCTACACCTAAACAGATTATCGGCTGTCACTTAGTAAAGGCTGGACAACCCCTCTAAAGGAGTTTTTCCTGAACCAGCAGGCCACACAAACTCACCTTAATTACACACCCCTGTAGAAGAAAGTTTGTAATATACTTATCATTTCGAAGATGAAAGGATCAGTCGCTCAGGATCCTGATCATGTGACTTTTCTCTTTTGAAAATTGGGCTTCTATTGATATCACATCCTTTACCAGGTTTCTGACCTGGGCTATGGATGGGACGTCACTTCCACAGCCCAGGAAGGGACTGGTACTGTGGACAGGGTGGAACTATTTCCTCTCCCTGGCACATGCACAAACTCTATAATCTATCTCATCTGCACATGCGGCAGGAGGACAAATAGTACTGGCCTTGTCCACATTATATGTCCTGTCCTGGGCTGAGAAAATGATGTCCCATCCATAGCCCAGCCCAGAAACCTGATAAAAGAGGCAATGCTGGCAGAAGCAGGACTTTCAGAGAAGGAGCATCAAGTGACCGGGTGATTCAACTTTGAGACTAAGTATATTACAAACTTTCTCCTGCAGGTGAGTTATGTCTAAGTAAGGTGGGTTTGAGGGGCCTGCAGGTTCCCAGAAAACCAGTTTAAAGAAATTGTCTAGTCTTATCCAAATTTAGGGGATTTTCTGACACATGCATGAGTTTGTCATGTATGCGGGGATTGGGCACAAATGACACAAATAAAATCACGACCTATCAAATATACCTACAGACTCATTCTACCACTGCTGAGTAATGGCATAATGCCCATGGACATATCATGTCAGCATCCAAGCATGGCACCGCACTATGGTAAAAACGTGGAATGAAAACGCTTGTAAATTTACTGATTAACCAATGTCTTTGGAAGGACGTCCAAGTTCTTTGTAATCCTCTTCAGCCTCTGTGCATTGTGTACATGTGGGCGGTTATGGTGCTTTTCTTGTCTTCTTGTTTTTATATGGAGAGACCGACATTCATTTCTTCAGACTGACTATTTGTGAATGATGCAATGAAGGAAGCAGGAGCTAGCTGGCACTTACAAAGACGGTTGATGGTATGGTTCATTGACACAGGGTGTTGCTACTTGGCAGAATGTATCAGAATTTCAGTTGTATCTATAGACAGAACATGAAGGACATTGAGAACAATCTAACGAAGCTAAGGAAGTAGCTGATAGCTTTCTCTGCTTTATCTCTGGGAACAAAGCATTCCTCTGATCCGAACATTTAGGCGTAAATAATAGATTTGTTTGCAATATGTCAAAAGGTAAAGGTAAATGTGACATTCTTAAAAATCAAGTTCATGCACCGCTAGCGTATGCTAATGTAGAAAAGGATAGTTATTGTGGTAAGATTTAAGAACTGTATTGAGAGGCCTTCCAGCTTACTGGTATGATTTAGGGGAACTTGCTGCTACTTTTAAATGTCCCACGAAAATTTTTTTTTTTTCACAATATAGAAAAGCCTGAGATTGCATACAAAAGTGCTATATGGCAGATGTAAAGGGTGTATTAGGCGGGCAGATTTTCTGTCCGAAGATCGCTAATGAGCCTCGTTCATTGGGCATTCCAGATCTTTCAGCATGCTAAAACATCAGGATTTGCCGGCAGCAGATCGTGTTGTCTAATTACGATCTGCTGCCTGCAAACCACTGTACAGCATGGGGATGAGCGATGGCAGTGATCGCTCCTCCCCTGTTGCTGAGTATATTGCTGCATCGGTCTCCTCAGTAAGGGAGCAGGAGATTGCTGGGACGGAACGCTTCCCTCCCGACAAACGTCTGCATGATCGGGGTGTCTAATACACCCTTAAGGCTTCATTTCATACAGAAGCATGCAGAGGTCTTTTTTCTGCCATACATATCTGAACTATGTTTTTTTTTTTACAATCAGTGGGATGCCATGTGTAAAGCAAATTGCTTATTACCTATGGCACCTGATGGAACCTGTACGGCAGCACACGGATACTGTTTGCTTCCGTACTATTCTTCAAACAGTTTTTGGACAGACTTTACCACTAAATGAAGCACAAAGGAAATGGGGTTTATGTAGTTGTGCCCACCAAAGTGGGCATTTCTGTGAATTTTTTGGCATACCTTTCAGGATTAGATTAAAATTTCCTGCAAATGTTTCAAATTTCAGTACTAGCAAAGCGAATTCTTGATTCTGTTGAACTTGTGCATTTCTACGGCTGTTTTGTGAGCACAATTTCACTTGCTAATTGAAGGGGTTTTCCGGGAGTTTAAAGGGGTTGTCCGGTCTTTTACTATTGATGATCTATCCTCAGGATAGGTCATCAATATCAGATCGGCAGGGGTTCCGACACCTGGGACCCCTGCTGATCAGCTGTATGAGGAGACAGCATGCGCAGTGCACACATGCCGTCTCCCTTCTATCTTCCTGTCAGCTTCTGTATGTCTATGGAACAGCAGCAGCAGACTGGAAGGGAGACAGAAGACTGCACGTGTGCACTGCGCGCGCTGTCTCCTCATGCAGCTGATCGGCGGGGGTGCCGGGTGTCAGACCCCCGCAGATCTGATATTGATGATCTATCCTGAGGATAGGTCATCAATAGTAAAAGCCCGGACAGCCTCTTTTACATTGATGGCCTGTCCACAGGATCGGTCATCAATATCTGATCGGTGGGGGTCCAACACCAGACACCCCCACTGATCAGCTGTTTAAAGAGGCCACAGCACTCTGGTGAGTGCCCTCCCCCTCACAGCATAGCAAGCACAGAGGTGTACATTGCATGGCAGCTGTGCTTGGTATGATAGCCCTGGTCCATTCACTTAAACTGGACTGAGCTGTGCTTTGGCCATGTGACTAATGAATGTGAGCCACTGGCCTAGGAAGAGGCCACAGTGCTCCAGTGCTCCAAGAGGGAATTGGACTGCTACAGATTAGATATTGATGATCTATGCTGAGTATATGAACCATAATAGATCGGCACAACGGTAAGTTTAGAGTGGCGGTGCGCGTATCCTAGGGCTGGAGTCCCGTGAAGATAGCAGTAAAGGAGGATCGGCACTCGCTGTTAGTAATAATATTACTCTGTTTGAGAAAGGCACATAGCGTGCTGAAACGCGTCACTAATATGTGGCAATAAACAGAGTAATATTATCCTCCTTTACTGCTATGCTGAGTATAGTCCATTAATATTAATCTAAATTCCCATTAAAGGGACAGTAAATGTAAAAAATACTTAAAAAAATGTAAAAAATGTAAAAAAGCCCTTGCCCCAGAAAAGTGGCTTTAAAAAGTTGCAAGCTGTATGTTTTTGACTTTTTAAATGTGACTTTTTGAAAGAAAAGTTGCAAGTGGCTCTTTTTACACCGCCCTCGCCACTTTTCCTAAAGGAGGCATGACAACATTAACAAGGGGCGGGAAAGTGGTGTGGCCAACAGCCAAGACAAAAGTATCTTGATTTACGCCAGTTTTCTGGGGCAAATGAAGACAGGACTGTACGGTAGCTCTGAGCTGGTGTAGATTTTTGTTTAGGAGCACAGCCTGCTGTAGGATGCTCCTAATTTATGATGAGGCGTTCATCGCAATTTTGTCTTCTGTTTACCCTCATCATTCATTTCTGGGTTTAATAGTCTTATGATTGTTTTTTAAAGGTGATTCAGCATATAGTCAGTAAATATACAAAAAAATTGAAACAAGGCGGCTCACCTCCAATCCGAATGGAATTAGGTGCTCACGTAAATGTTTACCCCAAAAACAAACGAAAAGTAAATATGTGAAAAAACGGGCACTCAAATCATAAGTTGTTGCATCGGAAAAAGTTTATATAAACATACCATTATACATTAAAATAACATTTAAAACTAGAAAAGGTACAATTTCTGGGGAAATTGTGTGACGTGTTCTTGCCTCCACCAGTAGCTTACAACTGGAGTGGGCGGAGTAACTGGGTGGAGTGGCTTGAGTAAGTGTTGTGTAGTTGGATTGGCTGGAGTAACTGTGGAAAGGTTGCACCTAAAAGTCGGGGTGGTTGCACCTATTTGATTGGCCGTTGTAGACTCCACCCACTTTTATAAATTTTGACCTTTGTCTCACACTGACCCACCCTGCCGAGTTTGGGTTTTGTAGCTTAAATACTGTGAGAATGACAGCTCTTTAAAAGGTTTCTTATTGAAGTCAATAGGGAAAATCTGATTGGTTGTTTGTGGCTCCGCCTACTTTTTAGCGTCCTCAAAATGAGATATACATTGGCACAGTCCTCCAGTGACCAACTGTGCCAAGTTTCAGAACCCTGCCATTAACAGTCTAAGAGCAGCGGCAGTTTGAATTTTTCCCATTTAAACAAATGGCTGAAATTTGATTGGCTGTTGTAGACCCCGCCCACTTTATAATTTTTTTTTACCCCAGTCACCCAATGACCTACGGTGCCAAGTTTGGGTATTCTGCATTTTTTAATTTTTCCATTGAAATCAATCAAAGAAATCTGATTGGTTGTTTTTGGCCCCGCCCACTTTTCAGAATTTTAATCCTAATCCTAAATTGTCCAACTGTACCAAGTTTGGGGATCCTGCCATTAACAGTCTAAGAGCAGCGGCAGTTTAAAATTTTCCCATTAAAACATATAGCTGAAATTTGATTGGCTGTTGTAGACTCCGCCCACTTTAAAACATTTGAATTCTAGTCACCTATTAACCGAATATATTAAGTTTAACAACCCTGCCATTAACAATGTTGAAATGGCAGCAATTTAAAATTTTCTCATTGAAGACAATAGGGAAAATCTGATTGGTTGTTTGTAGCTCCGCCCACTTTTTAATGTCCCCAAAATGTGACAGAAATTTTCAGGTTGACCCCATGACTAAGTGACCCAAGTTTGATGAGTTTCACTCCGAAGCTGTATGAGTGACAAACATTTGCATTTTTCCAATAAAACTCTATGGGAGAAAAAAAGAGGTTTTCGGGGGCCCGCCCTAGGGACCCGGAGGGAGGGATCGGTTAACAAAGCACAAGCAAGATCCTCGGGTATGTGCCGACCAAGAGTGCAAAGTTCGGTATTGATACTCCTAAATCTGTGGGAGGAGTAGCAATTTAAACGTCTCATTGTAGTCAATGGGGAGAATTTGATTGGTTCTGTGTGGCCCCGCCCACATTTTCGGGTCTCCGAAATGTTCTAACAAATTGCGCGTTGACCCCATGACTAAGTGACCCAAGTTTGGTGACTTTAGTTTAAAATCTGTGCAACTGGGAGCGATTTGAAAATTGTCCCTGTCAAAGTCAATGGGAAAAACGTGGATTTTGGGGGCCCTGCCCCTGACTCGGGTGGGTGCCGACCAAGTCTGCAAAGTTTGGAATTTGTACTCCTAAAAATGTGGGAGAAGTAGCAATTTGAAGGTCTCATTACAGTCAAAGGGGAGATTTTGATTGGTTCTGTGTGGCCCCGCCCACTTTTTGGGGTCCCCGAAATGTGCCCAAAATTTTTGGGTTGACTCCATGACTAAGTGACCCAAGTTTGGTGACTTTAGCGTCAAAGCCTGGCGAGTGGGAGCGATTTGAAAATGTACCCTGTCAAAGTCTGAGGGAAAAAAGGGGGCTTCCGGGGCCCGCCACGGGGGCCCTGGGGGTGGGATCGCTCCACAAAGTAATAGCAATCCGATCGGGAACAATCTGCACGTTTTGGTAAATTTTTGTCTATGTAGTGTAAAAACTGTGGGAGGAGTTAGGGTGGCAAATTTGGCTATAATAATAATATATATGTGAGATAACATTATGTGGTCTTGCTATGCAAGAACACTTAATAACATTAAAACAAATTTATGTAAAAACTAATTTTGATAAATTTTCGATCGATAGTCTAGTCGACTTTACTAGTATAAATCGATATAATGATCGACTCTTAGGGCTGATGTAATTTAGTCAATTTATGATGTTAAAATGTTCAAATGCTCAAAAAGAGTCGATCTTGAAACCATCGACTATTCATCAAATATCGATTATTTGGAAAAGGCCACAAAGAATACTGGAGAAGCAGCAAACCACAGGAGCTTTTAGCAATCTATTGCAGATAGTGTTCCCAGTGTTCAACAAGCAGAACCCTTTATATTTTCTTTATCAGCAGGTTCATAACCACATGGAAAAAGGTATATGAGCAGCCTCTTTGTTGTATCTTCACCACTAATGGGCCAAACGCTTAATCAGCGATGTTTCCTTTCTCCATTAGTTAAACATGGATATATGCTTCAGTCGAAGGGTTCTGCTTGTTGAACACTGGGAACACTATCTGCAATAGATTGCTAAAAGCTCCTGTGGTTTGCTGCTTCTCCAGTATTCTTTGTGGCCTTTTCCAAATAATCGATATTTGATGAATAGTCGATGGTTTCAAGATCGACTCTTTTTGAGCATTTGAACATTTTAACATCATAAATTGACTAAATTACATCAGCCCTAAGAGTCAATCATTATATCGATTTATACTAGTAAAGTCGACTAGACTATCGATCGAAAATTTATCGAAATTTGTTTTTACATAATTTTGTTTTAATGTTATTTTAAATGTTATTTTAATGTATAATGGTATGTTTATATAAACTTTTTCTGATGCAACAACTTATGATTTGAGAGCCCGTTTTTTCACATATTTACAGTAAATATACAATTTTCTCAGTCAGTGATGGAATAAAGTGATATTTAGTAGATACGGTCATGTAACTGCCAGAAAGAGAGGAATCAGATAGGTAGAACAGATCAGATCAAGTGATGCACTGGTCTGGCTTTAGTTTAACATCAGTATTGATTTTAATGCATTTGCTATATCCCTGTACATTTCTAAATCAGGTATTCAAGATGGCAGAGGTGCATGGATTAATGGACAGGTTGGAGAAAGCCGTGATTCGACTTGAAACAGTCTTGTCTACGTCTTGCTTTTCAAAGTCTACAGGGAATGATGTTGTGAATGGAATAAATGGAGGTAAGATATCTTTGACTTGTATGTAGCAAAAGCTTAATACAGAGCTTACATTTAGTTCCAAAAAATGCTATGTAGCATGATTGTAATGATTTTCCTGTGTGGTACCCCTTTCCAGACGATACCCTCAAATTAAATGACATCACTTCTGCTCTCAGTCAGCACAAAGTATGAAGGTGACAATGTTCATAGAGCTAGGGGTTTTGTTAGGTTAACAGTTTTTAGGGGGGAGTTAGATTGAGTAATACACAGCAGAAGAAAGTAGCTGACCCCATACATTTGGTAGTGGATTTGCAGTTCTGAGCAGGACAAGCACCTGTAGTACTAAAGGCAGGGCATTTAGAATGTGCTCTATCAGTCACTGAAGATTAACTCATTTATATGAGTTAATCCCATCATCTTCCTTCTCCCAAAAATTGCTTGCATCCTTAGGGTATGGCCACACGTGGCAGGCATGATAAGGCCTACATGCAACCAAGAACAGTGCAGTCATGGAGGCCACAGCAGCATCCTGTTAGCTCATTAGAAACAGATTGTTTATTCAGGGTTCATTGTTATTGGCCACGATAACCTGCAAAACTTTGTGGCCCTCAACAATTAAAGGTGCATTTACATGGTCCAAGAATCAGGCAGATTATCTGGAATGACCATTCCTGCGAAAGGTCATTGTCAACAATCTGGCCATATAAGTGTGCCGCTGATCAACCAATGAACGAGTGAAACGCTTGTTCATCGGGTGATCCTGTCGTTCAGGCAGACACCAGTGATCACGGCTTCTGGGCAGCAGATCATGTGGTCTAAATAGCGTTCTGCTGCCAAGAAACTATGATTCTGTATGAAGTCTCCTTCATGGAACGAGCAACCGACTGTCGGGGAGGAACGCTTCCTTCCCGACACTCAGTCAGACCGTGTAAATCCAGCTTAACTCTGAATAAATCTGAATAAATCTATTTCTGACAAGCTAATAGAATACAGCCGTGGCTTGCATGACCACGTGGTTCTCAGCCGCACAGCGACTACATCTCAGTTGGCTGCCCCATCTGGCCTTTCCCTTATGTATCATTCATAATGCCCATTTCTGTATACCAATGCACATGTGCAAGTCTTAATGGTGGATATGCTTTCCACCCTATTAAATGTCTGTAGTAGGATCTGCTGGCTCCTGTAGCTCCTCTCCCATCTCCATCCCTCAACTCCTTTACATAGACAGACAGATAGATAGGAAAGAGCGTAGGATATACTGTAGTGATTAGGTGTTACTAGTAGTGTGCATGCATTTTTTTCTCCGTTTTAAACCCTTGCGTACCCTGCAGGTTCTGCTCCATATGTGGAAGCATTTGATGCCTTGGTGACTGGGTCCTTGGAACAGTATCTCAAAAACAGCAAGATTCTTGGTGGGGATGTGGAAACTCATGTAAGTCTTATTTTTTTAATTGGATTAAACTATATTTAAACAAAAGTAAGATCAGTCTTTTTTTTACCGTTATTATAATTGTGTGGGCTTTTGTTCAGTCTCTGTATATTGTATGCCAATTAACAGTCATTAGCGGCTCGTAAAAGTGGCCAAATTTTTCTTCAGTCACTTCTATGGGACGTCTCTGTCTGTTCATGTCTACATAATACTACAGAGCCAACCCACAGAAGTGAAAGGGGGCACCATACTTGTAATTACACCTGCTCAACGGAGAGCAGGTAAACAGAGCAGAGATGGCAGCACTTGTCCTTCTCTTCAAACAGCTGATCGAGGGGAGCACCATGAGTCGGACCCCCGCTGATCTGATATTGATGACCTATGCTGAGGATAGGTCCTTTATAGTAAAAAGCAGACAACCCCTTTAACTGAAAACACTGGGGGAGATACATTAATAGTGTTGCAGGATGTCTGACTTTGAATCAGCAAAAATAATTGTACTGAATGACCTATGTGGCATAATATATTTGGAGCAACTCATTAGGTACATTTCTTATACCGCCTCATGGATACATCAATATTCTTTAACAACAAAAAAGTCACATGTCTTTTATGGTACATTTTATGACTCCTCTCAAAGGGTTTTCCCTAATTTGTGCTGTCCTGGGAGTAAAGGGTGTATTAGACTGGCAGTCATATAAAAGCTCGTTAGCGAAGATCTGCCAGTGTAATACTGCCGCCAATTACAAGATCATCAGACAAGCCCAATCTTTCAACAGGGGTTAAAAAATCATCGTTTGCGGGCGGCAGATTGTGGTGTCTAATCACGATCTGCTTCTGGCACACAATGATTTAGTATGAGCGACAAGTGATAGCATTAGTGATCGCTCCTCCTCACCATTCTCTGGAGGAGATGGCTGCATGTAATAGCAGCGGTCTCCTTCGCTAACGAGCAGGCGATTGCAGGGAAGGAACACTTCCTTCCCGACAATCGCCTGCATAACCTCCTGTCTAATACAGGCTTTAGGGCAGGCATCCTCAAACTGCGGCCCTCCAGCTGTTGCAAAACTACAACTCCCAGCATGCCCGAACAGCCTACAGGTATCAGCCTACAGCAGGTCGTTGTGGGAGTTGTAGTTCTACAACAGCTGGAGGGCCGCAGTTTGAGGATGCCTGCTTTAGGGAAACAGCATATCTTGCTCTGCTACATTGTTTGCCTATTTGCCATTCACTGCTATGGATGGATGGAAACATACAAAAAACAAACAGAAAAATGTACAATGTTATGTTCTAATCGTTTCATCCATAGTAACATGATGCTTATCAGATAAATACTCTAAGTCTACCAAAAATGTGCCCGTAAGTCACAAACACAGGCCTATGGCCAAATTTATCGAACCAAATCTACAAAAAAATCTATATACAGCATAAAAGTAAACAGCAATAAATCTGGTAAGCTGGCTACTCGCCCATTCCCATGACTCTGCCTCCCCTGGTCGGAGCTTACTGTGGTTATTCCCATCTTGGCCATGAAAGGCTGAGATTGGACAAACCCTTTAAATAAAAGTTATGTGCAAATGGTTTCCATATAGCCTCTGTAAATCAATCTCACATACAGTAAGTAGCATCACTGATCTTGGTGATCTGCTTGTACTTGATGGTTAGAAATACCAGCTATTCTACATATTGTTCTGACAGGGTGAGATTAGTGTGGATTTGTGGAAATTTACAGGACAGGACACGTGGTTGGGGTTTTTAAAACCATATCTGCATGTAAAGCAAAAAGTTCAAAGAATTTTTATTTTTATTTTTACTTTACAGTTTAGACAATTATGTATATGTTATATGTACATTATACAAAACTATTCTACATCCTCATATGATTTATCTTCTCAGTATCTTTCTCTAATTATTAAACCTTTTCACTAACCTAATGCAATGCCCCAACACCATACATAGAATCATAGAACACTGATGGCAGAAGAAGACCCCCTGGCCAATCTAGTCTGCCCCTTATATTATTTCTTATCAGTCTTAGCTTAGATGTGTTGATCCCAGAATGTTTGAATTCCCTTACTGTAGATTTCCCAAGCACATCTGATGAGTTTTTTTTCCAAGCCTCAACTACTTAATATTTCCTGACATTGGTTCTGATTTTCCCCCACTTAAATTTTTTTTATTCAAACACTTCCCTCCTGAATCTTATGTATACTTTTACCATATTTAAAGGTTCTGTTCAGGTCTTTCTTTCCCTTTCTTATCTCAATGTTATACAGATTAATGGTGCAATCACAAAACTATATCTTTTTTGCAGTCCACAATTGGCGGATTCGCAAAATATGGATGCTGTCCATGTCCATCCACACTTTTTGCGGGCCCCATAAAAAAAATGCCTATTTTTGTCCGCAAAACGGACAAGAATAGGACAGGTTCTATAATTTGCGGCTGAGGACAGCACGCGGATGACATCCATGTTCTGTCTGCTTTTTTTTGTGGCCCCTATAGAAATTAATGGGTCTGCGTGCGATCCACAAAAGATGTACTTTGCACTTGCGCTTGCGCCAGAATATATTATTTCTTCTTCAAAAGTTCATAAATCTGGCACAACCTCATAAAGACACTTAAAACTGATACCAAAACCACCTCTAATGATAAATCCTCCCCTTAAGTACTTCAAGTCCCCCCTGATATGTTTTATACACAGACCCTCCACCATTTTTTTTGTACTCTGCCTTTGCACCCATTCCATTTTATCTATATCTTTTTGTAGGTGGTGTTCCCAGAACTGGACACTGTATTCCAGATGTGGTCTCACTAGTGCTCTATACAGCAGGATCACAATCTCTCTCTTCCTACTGTTTATACCCAGGGGCTGACTGGCCATGGACCCTATAGGTGAATTTCCCAGTTGGCCTGAAGAGCCGCCCAAGCACTCCTCATGGCCGCTGGCCAGGTACATAACAATCTGATGCTCTCAGCATTAATAATGCTAGGAGTATCAGGTGCTTATGCCCTCCTTAATTCAACTATATCCCTGCTGCACTACAGTATTGCTGGCCCTACCTACTTCTGTTGTCCCTGACTACTTGTGGCTTGTGTTGGCAGTGCCTACTTGTATTGCCCTGCCTTCTGTCAACTTGGATTCGCCTACAAAATAGGGCCAATTTTTTTTTTCCCAGGGCCACTTTAAGTTCCCAGTCCGCCCCTGGTTATACCTCTAGCTATATATAGAAAAGCATTCTACTTGCTTCCCTGGCCAGCTGCCCACACTGTGCACTTATTTTGTAGCTAGACACTTCTCTTCTTAAAGGAAATCTGTCACCAATTTTTTTTTCTGCCAGATAAAAACCAAATACTAACACATATCCTTTTCTTCTAACCTATTTTGATTTTCTGATTTCAGTTTTTTGCAATCTATTTCCTGAACATGATTAAGTGGTACCTTGGAACCGAACCCGAGTTCGGGAAATGTTTTTTTACAGTACAAATTAATTTATGAAGTTATTACCCGAAGTCTCGCAAGACTTCGCAAAGCAATAACTTCGGCTCATCGGAACTACATTCGAAATACATTCTAATACTGTACTGAGTTTTATACAAATCGACAATTCGCTCATCCCTAATTTTAACCATAAATACATGAATTAAACAATAGGTCATTTTCTGATTGCACATTTCCTTTAAGAACTGCCAAGTGCATTATTTTACATTTAGAAACCTTGAACTGCAATTTCCATTGTTTGTACCATTTGTCCAGAGAAGCTAAATCTTATTTTAAAGTCGTGCCGCTCTTTTAAATAAATACATATAATCATTAACAGCTATGCCAAGATCTAAGCACAATTCTCCACTCTTGTACTACACATAAATGCTGCTTTATGATAATGTAGTCGCCATCTGTTATTACAGAATCACAGCTCCATCTGTTACCATACAAATAAGCTGTGTCACCTATCAAAAATGATGTGTATGCCTCATTTGAGTTTTTATCTAGATACATTATGAAGCATTTACATGATAAATGAATATGTTTACTAGGAGTTTTGTATTGAATTCATTATGAACATATGGACCGGTTACTATTTGACTGAATCAACCTGTTTATTCTCATGTACATTTTATTCTCATACATATAGATTTCTCATAATCGAATTTCCATCTAAATCTAGAATAAGCCATGTATCAACCATTGATAACTGTATAGGGCATTCTCTTGTAACACAAGTTCTTAAAGGCTATAAACACCTTTGGGGAATTTTTTTTATTATTGCATATTACATTGTTCTTACTTTGGGCTTTTTCCAATAGGTCTTTATTATTACAAGAGTATAAAAGTATAATAGTCTCTCTTTACTTAGTTCTTCTAAATATAACATGTGGCACATCCAGCAGTATTAAGTACAAAGTGTAGTTTCTGGCACCAGATGAGAAGGTATGCTGGCTGGTTGTATGGCAATTAAATGGCAGTAGCGGACACATGTGGTTATAGGTGTGAACTGTGTGATTCAGGTTTGATGTTTGTCTGGCCTGGTGGTTACTCTAGGTGATGGGTGTCTGAGCCGTAGTCCCTCACCTGCAGTAGTGTCTGTAAAGCTGTCATTTTGCTCATCACTCTGTTGTCTAGGCACAATGAAGCTACTTGGAAGCAGTGTTCTTGATTCTCATGATCTCTCTGGAGTGTTGGTATCACAGGAGAACTGGATGAGGTCCCTAGGAATAGGAGACATGTGCTTCCTTTTCTGTCTGCTCAAGAACTCTCAGGAAATAGGATCAGCCCACTCCTACCAAGAGGGGAGGAACACGGTGGTTAGCCCTGTTCCTGCCAACCATACCTTTTCTTGCTGGAACAAATGGCCAAAACATATGAAAATACACAACAATACATAATAAAACACAATAAAATATTTGCAGATACTCCCAGGTCAGGTGTCTGAGTCTTAGGCTACATGCACACGACCGTATGTGTTTTGCGGTCCGCAAAAAAAACGGATGATGTGACGTATGGCATCCGTTATTTTTGCGGATCCGTTTTTTTGCGGATCCATTGTAATAATGCCTATCCTTGTCCGCAAACTAGAAAAAAATAGGACATGCACTATTTTTTTAGCGGAGCAACGGAACGGACATACTGATGCAGGCAGCACACGGTGTGCTGTCCGTGTTTTTTGCGGACCCATTGAAATGAATGGGTCCGCATCCTATCCGCAAAAAAAACGGATCGGACACTGAAACAAAATACTGTCGTGTGTATGTAGCCTTAATCTGTAGTCTTTATTTCTGCACTCTCTGGGGGCTCATAAACCCATTAATTTTGAATTAGAATTCAGCTTAAAGTTGATGTGCTGTCAGAAAACTATATATCGTTTAAATCAACTTTTTATGATAAAGGTCCTACGAAAAATATTTTCCAAATCCACAGCAATTAAAGGGTTTTTCTGACTTTTTATACTCCGGATAGGTCATCAGTATCTGATGGTGGGGGTTTGACATCTGAGAGCCCTGCTGACTAGCTGTTTGAGGAGAACGCGGTGTTCCAGTTAGCGCTGTTGCTTCCCCGCTGCATACCAGGCACTGCACTGTACACCTTATAGCAGCTGTGCTTGGTAAAGCAGCGCAGCCCCATTGACGTAGATGGAACTGAGCTGCGACCAGGCCATGTGACCGATTAACATGACGCCATTGGTCTAGGGTAAGCTGCGAGAAGGCCGGGGCACTCAGGAGCTCTGCAGCCTTCTTATACAGCCGATCGGTGAGGTCTGTCAGGTGCAACCTGATGATTCGCTACATAGGGCTATGTTGTCACTAGATGCTGTAGGAGCATTGGATAGTGTCACTTTCTATGGCCCTGGGAGCTTTGGACCATCTTTTTTGTCCTGGGTAGAATTGTTGTATTTTATCCCAGCAGTGAGCTAATGGCTGCTGGTCAGCAGGGGCCCTATTCATCTCAGCAACATGTGTCCTTCTCCAGCACATGCCTTGTTAAAAGCACACGTTTATTGAGTCCTGGTTAAAAACATCAGCAGAAACGTACGAGTTTCGGACTGTGTAGTCTGTCTTTAGTCCTGACAGACAGACTGCACTGTCCGAAACACGTATGCGTCTGCTGGGAATTCTTGTCCTTTAGCCAGGACTCAAATTTGTGATTTTAACAAAAAGTTTGCTGGAGAAGGAAACATGTTGTTCGTGTAGATATGGCGTTTCATCCCCTATACAGAGTTAAGTATTGAGCACCGAAATTACAGGCTATTTATATGTGCCCTTTTCATCACCTGCTTTTTGCCATAGCAGTGGAGATGCTGACAACGCTCCTTCAGACATTTCCAGAGATGTCTGGGTTTAATAAGGAGCGCAGAAGATGGGGTTTCATGCGGACTTCCTTTTGCTCTTTTTGTGGGAGATATTCAGGATTTATTGGCAAGCACTGAGTATTATAACTCAGTTCAATAACACCTCGGATCTTAAGACCAATAGAGATACGTCTGTTTTGCTTTCACTGGAACCCTTGTCGGCTTCATGTGTAAAGCCTGTATTACACTGGTAGATTTTCTGCAAGATGATGGCTAACGAGCCTTCGTAGTACCGCTCGTTAGTCATCATCTGGCAGTGTAATACTTCCGCAATACTTCGGGCAATCCAAATCTTTTGACAGATTTACCATGATGTCTAATCCTGATCTGCTGCCGGCAAACAATGATTTAGTAAAGGGAAGAGGAATGATATAACGATCTCTCCTCCCCATAACTCTGGAGGAGATCAAGATGTAGTGGGGGAGATTTATTAAACTGGTGTAAAGGAAAAAATATTTTAGTTGCCCATAGCAACCAATCAGATTCCACCTTTCATTGTCCATAGGAGCTCTGAAAAATAAAAGGTGGAATCTGATTGGTTGCCATCGGCAACCAAACCAGTTTTCCTTTACACCAGTTTTAATAAATCTTCCACAGTATGTTAAGAGTCATCTAATAGAGGGTTAAGCAGGGAGCTATAGGGGATACAGGGGTAGCAGTCGCTAGTGGGCTCCGGAGCCTGAGGAAGCCCAAACACCTCTCTGCCACATAGGAAGTCACAAGTATTAGGGCACTTTCACACTAGCGTTATTCTTTTCCGGCATTGAATTCCATCTTAGGGGCTCAATACCGGAAAAGAGCTGATCAGGTATATCCCCATGCATTCTGAATGGAGAGCAATCAGTTCAGGATGCATCAGGATGTCATCAGTTCAGGCTTTCTGACTTTTCAGGACGGAGATAATACCGCAGCATGCTGCGGTTTTATCTCCGTCCAATACTCCGGAACACCTGCCGGAATGCCGTATCCGGCATTTTTTCCCATTGACATGCATTAATGCCGGATCCAGCCCCGAATGTTCAGGCAAAACGGATCCAGCATTGCGGTCTGCGCATGCTCAGTTTTTGACACCGGAGATACGGATCCGCCATTTCAATGCATTTGTCATACAGATCAGGATCCTGATCCATCTGACAAATGCCATCAGTTTGTATGCGTTTTGACAGATCCGGTAGGCAGTTCCGGCGACGGAACTGCCTGCCGGAATCCTCTGCCGCAAGTGTGAAAGTACCCTAAGGATCCATTCACATATCCGTCGTTATTGCGGACCCGCAATACATCCGGCCAGCACCCCCCATAGAACTGCCTACTGCGGACAAGAATAGGACATGTTCTATTTTTTTGCGGAGCCGCGGCCCAGAAGTTTGTGGCCAAAGCCCAGAAGTTCGGGGCCGTGCTCCGGAAATGCGGAGAGCACATAGTGTGCTCTCTGCATCTCTTCCGGCCCCATAGAGAATGAATAGGCCCGCACCCGTTCCCGATATTGTTCCTCTGGGGTAAAATGTATGGGTAATAATAACAAGGCCTTCACTCCTCTTGATTTAATTGATGACTTCTTTGTTGCTATGTAATGCATGATTGATTATGTTTGTACATGATTCCTCTGATCTTAAAGCGCTGTGGAATATGTTGGCGCTATATAAATAAAGCTGATTATTATTATTTTATTAAAATGAGATAAGATGAAAAATTAACATGCGCTATAATTTGCAACTTTTTTTATGGCATAATAGTGGCAAAATAGTCTGATAAATGCCCCTCAATGTGTTCCTTTGGACAATAGCTGCTACTCGATAGTTAACATGGTAAAAATCTCACTGCAAAATATTGATGTGTAGACACAGCCTTATACGTACAGATCAGGGTTGCCAACCAGAATTTTTATTTTCTTATCCCAAAATCACGGATGGCCAACATTTTTTACAGACAAATTGGAAAACCAAAATGAATAATAAAGATTATAAGGAATACATGTCTATAGCTCAATATACTCATATGACCTCATTACCAGCATTTACTGTAAAATGATAATTACCTCCAAAATAATCTAGTCAAGTACAACCAGCCTCCAAAAAATCATGGACACTCATGGACACAGGAAAAAAGTTGCCTATTTTTGTGGACTGTCCAGGAATTTCTGGTCGGTTGGCAACCCTGGTACAGATATTTGTGCAATTTTCTACCCAGACTGTTTCCCATCAGTGTGGGTAGAACATTGCACAAATATCTGTACGTATAAGGCTGTGTCTACACATCGATATTTAGCAGTAAGATTTTTACAATGTTAACTATCGAGTACAGGCTATTCTCCAAAGGTAACCCACTGAGGGGAATTTGTCAGACTGTTTCGCCACTTTTTAAAGTGGCAAGAAAAGTAGGCAGGACTTAGTGGGAAGAGGCATGGCCTCCTACAGCCAGACAGATTTACTATCATTTATGCTAGAAACTGGAGTAAGTGCAAATCTATGCCAACTCTAAACTGCTGCAGATTTGGACTTCTGGAGTAAGGATTGTTTGGAAATGCACCAAATTTGTTAAGAGACCTGTGCCTCTTTAAAATCTGGCACATTCTGCACCAATGAACCATATACAAAGACTGGCATTCGTAACGCCACACTTAGAATATATGCCTGCACTCCTGTGAACTGCAACAGTCACTTAAGAGTTAAAATTAATCTTATAGCCCTACAAACGGTCTAGCTGTAGCCTTAGGGCCCTATTACACAGGCAAAAAGAGCAGACCATTGTCCGGAGGGAAGCGTTCCCTCCCGGCAATCGCCTGCTCACTAGGGCAGGAG
Source organism: Bufo gargarizans (assembly GCF_014858855.1). Taxonomy (NCBI): domain Eukaryota; kingdom Metazoa; phylum Chordata; class Amphibia; order Anura; family Bufonidae; genus Bufo; species Bufo gargarizans. The sequence continues at coordinate 335,719,218 of NC_058084.1, forward strand.
ACCGCTGCTATTACATGAAGTGATCTCCTCCTCAGTATATGGATGAGTGATCGCTAATGCATCTCTTGTCCCTATACTGTCTCATTGTTTGCCGGCAGCAGCAGAGCGTCTATTACACGGCGCGATCTGCAACCGGCAAACCAGGATTTTTTAAACATGTTAAAAGATCCCGATTACCAGATGAATTACTCAGCAGGATTACACTGCCAGATGATCACTAACAAGCCTTCATATGAACGCTCGTTAGCAATCATCTTAATAATCTGCCCGTGTAATAGGGCCTTAAAGAGGACCCTTCACCTGTAAAAACAATGTGAACTAAGTATGCTGACATGGAGATCGGCGCCCGGAGATCTCACTGCACTTACTATTATCCCTGGGCTCCGCTCCGTTCTCCTGCTATGCCCTCCGGTATATCCGCTCACTAAGTTATAGTAGGCGGAGTCTGCCCTTGTCCTGTGGGCGTCTCCTTCTCCTAGGCTGCAGCGCTGGCCAATCGCAGCGCACAGCTCACAGCCTGGGAGGTTTTTTTCTCCCAGGCTGTGAGCTGTGCGCTGCGATTGGCCAGCGCTGCAGCCTAGGAGGAGGAGACGCCCACAGGACAAGGGCAGACACCGCCTACTATAACTTACAGAGCAAAGGTACCGGAGGGCATAACGGGAGAACGGAGCGGCGCCCGGGGATAATAGTAAGTGCAGTGAGGTCCCCGGGCGCCGCTCTCCATGTCAGCATACTTAGTTCACATTGTTTTTACAAGTGAAAGGTCCTCTTTAAGGCCTAGTTTTCACATTTTGGCTTCAAAAACATCATTAAAAGACCTGAACGTGTGGCCATATCCAATATGCCTAAATAACAAGCTCATTCCAAACATCCAGATATTGACTTTGGTCTGATTGGTATTTAGAAATGTTTGTCAGGCGGCTTATTAATGGAACATGACATCTACAGATTTTGAATCAGGGCCCAGAACCTCCAAGTTCTAGCTCAGTTACAGAGTAATTATTTTGCTGGTATGAGTGCATCAATTATATGACCTAAAATTAAAAAATTATATACCATACTTTTTTTTAGATGACCTAGAAATTCAAGATATCTCATGAGTTGGACAAATGCTGTGTCCATCAACCCATAGATAACAAAATCGATGTATGTTACCAGTTAAAAATGGCTAGCCGTGCCTCTGTAACCCACATGATGTTAGTCTTACTGTGCATTCTGCGTCTCGCTGACCCATAGATGTGTCAGTGAGAGCTTAGAACCTAGTGAACTGGAATAGAGAAGAATAAGTTCATCGCTTGCTGTCAGCAGAAATGTCAACAATGAGGTCTGAACTACAGCTTGTAGCTCTATTGTACTAAACAAGACTCACATACAACCCGTGCCACACCATGGGGACCTAGCGAGATACCCGTATGAAAAGGCTCAGCCAGTACGCACCGATGTGACATTTAGAGGGACCTCACCGCTCATAGTTTGAACAGTTCTGTTTGTGTTCTAGCTAAAGCTAGCTTGCTCTCTAGATAACAATGAACGCCTGTCATGTTAATTACCTGAAGCTCTCTGACTGATTCCGTGCCTCCGTTTACCCTTTGCATTTCATGCCATCGTTTGCACCACTTTACTGTGTGTCGTAAGAGGCGTTTCTTTTTGGTGCCTCAGTATTGAGTAATATAAAGGCGTCTCACAGAAAGGTTTTACAGAAAATAACCCGGTTACGTTTTCTGCAGATCAGTGCTATTGCTAAGGGTACATCCACATGTAAAGGATTTACTGCAGCAAATTTCCGCATCAAATCTGCAAACAGCTGCCGCAAAGTCCACGCCAGATCACACAGATTTAGCAGATTTACTTTGTGCAGATAATCATTTAAAATGGGAAAAAAAAGCAATATGCTCCCCTATGAAAAACTATTATCCATAGGTAATCCAGTATGAATTATGCAACTAGAGATCAGTGAATCGATTCTTCTCAGAAAGCAGAGTTCTACACCAGTAAGTGACTGTTCCTGAAGCTAAAGATGCTTCTCCTGCCACTTGACTGACAAATCCGGACATTAGCCAGCCCTGACTATCTTGCACCTGCGCAGCTGCTCCAACTAGCAGCATAAGGGAAGAGGCCTTGCTTCCGCTACTGAATAGCAGAGCCTCTGTTCTTGCACCACTACTCAGAGTGTAGAACTCTGCTCCAATACTAGGATTTGGATGACATTTCTTCTTCCACATTGAATTCAATGGATGAAAATTTGCAACAAATGTATGACTTACTGCAGACCTAAAAATCAGCCCCATAGGTCAGTTTCCACGCACAGAAATTCTGCAATTTGAACTGCAACATTTACATTACACATGGATATACTCAAAAGAAAAAGGAAAACGTGTGGTACAGTGTTAGGCTAGTTTCACACTAGCGTCCGGCTGTCCGCTCGTGAGCTCCGTTTGAAGGGGCTCACGAGCGGACCCGAACGCTTCCGTCCAGCCCTGATGCAGTCTGAATGGATGCGGATCCGCTCAGACTGCATCAGTCTGGCGGCGTTCAGCCTCCGCTCCGCTCAGCAGGCGGACACCCGAACGCTGCTTGCAGCGTTCGGGTGTCCGCCTGGCCCTGCGGAGGCGTGCGGATCCGTCCAGACTTACAATGTAAGTCAATGGGGACGGATCCGTTTGAAGATGCCACAATATGGCTCAATCTTCAAGCGGATCCGTCCCCCATTGACTTTCAATGTAAAAGTCTGGACGGATCCGTCTGAGGCTAATTTCACACTTAGCTTTTTTTTGCTAATATAATGCAGACGGATCCGTTCTGAACGGAGCCTCCGTCTGCATTATTATGATCGGATCCGTTCAGAACGGATCCGATCGAACGCTAGTGTGAAAGTAGCCTTAGCCAGTGGAAAACTGGTTTAGTGATCTTATTAAGGCTACTTTCACACTAGTGTTTGAGTTTTCCGGTATTGAGATCCGTCATAGGGTCTCAATACCGGTAAAAAACACTTCAGTTTTGTCCCCATTCATTGTCAATTGGGAGAAAACTGAACAGAACGGAATATTCCAAAATGCATTCCGTTCCGTTAAGTTAGGTTCCTATACCGGAGAGCAAACCGCTGCATGTTGTAGTTGGCTTTCCATCCTGGGATGCGGAGCAAGACGGATTCGGCATGACCCCCAATGCAAGTCGATGGGGACGGATCAGTTTTCTCTGCCACAATCTGGCACAATAGAAAACGGATCCATCCTCCATTGACTTTCAATAGAGTTCATGACAGATCCGTCTTGGGTATGTTACAGATAATACAACCGGATCCGTTCAGAACGTATGCAGATGATTGTATTATCAGTAACGGAAGCGTTTTTGCTGAACCCCGCCGGATCCAGCAAAAACGCTAGTGTGAAAGTACCCTAAGAGAAAATAAGAATCTTGCAGGTTTGATACATTTTAATAGCCAACAAAAATAGAAGCAATAGCAAGCTTTCAAGATAACTTCAGTCTCTTCGGCAGCCATACTACAAGAGGGTCACATGACTCTTATTTTCTCTTAATAAGAGCACTAATGGTGACCCCCAAATAGGGAATAATAGTACTCCTCTATTTGCTTCAAAATGGAAAAAAATTAAAAAAGCATACAATGTGCTAATCATTTCTTATACATGATGGTCTATTAGGCATACAATGCATATGGAAAACCTGCAGACCCTTTCTTATTTCTCACATTTTGTTATATTGCAGCTTGTGCTAAAATAATAAGAAAAAAAAAAAACATTTTCCCCATCATTCTGCAGCCAATGCCCCATATTGACAAAGTGAAAACAGAATGTTCAAAATCTTTGCTAATTTATTGAAATGGAAAAACAAAAATTTTGCATTGACAAAGTACTCAGACTCTTTACTCAGGACTTGGTTGACGCTCCTCAGGCAGTGATTACAGCCTCCAGTCTTCTTGGGTGTGATGCCACAAGGTTTGCACACCTGGATTTAGGGATTTTCTGCCATTCTTCTCTGCAGATCCTCTTGAGCTTTGTCATGTTGGATAGGGCTCATTGGTCCCTCCAAGAATGTTTCACTAGGTTCAAGTCAGGGCTCTGACTGGGATGACTGGGCTACTCAAGAACATTGACAGGGTTGTCCCTAAGCCATTCCTGTGTTGTCTTGGCTGTGTGCTTTACCATTAGCATTATCTTGTTGGAAGGTGAACCTTCGGCCTTATGTCCAGATCAGATTGTCATTGAGAATATTGTACTTTGTTCCATTCAGCTTTCGCTCAACCCTGACCAGTCATCCTGTCTAAGTCACTGAAAAACAACCCCACAGCATGCTAATGCCACCACTGTGCTTAACTTTACAGACATAATGATTAGAATTAAGGACAAAAAGTACAATCTTGGTTCCATCAGAACTGAGCATTTTGTTTCTCACAGCCTGAGAGTCCTTTTGTTTCTTTTTTGTAAACTGTAGGTGGGCTTTTATGTGTCTTTTACTGAGGAATGCTGTAGAGATGGTTGACCTTCTGTCACAACCAGACAGCTGAGAAGCTCTGACAGAAGTTCCTCATCTCGTTAGCCTCTCTCAGCTGTCATGTAGTTGGACTGATTGCATCCCTTTAAATTCCTCCCCATAATGCATTAGTGTGCGGCTTATACAACTTCCTGGAGTGTGTGTGCATGCTGATCCTATTTTCCAGTCTTCTACAAGATAAGTGCTGTACATTTATTTGTGATTTTCTGTTTGCTGAATCCCAGGTGACCCTGACTCCCTCCGTGTCTAGTGTAGGGAGCCGGTGGTCGTGTCCCCTCACTATTATAGGGTGTTCAGGTGTTATACAGTCGAGGTACGAGGATATGCGATCATCTACCATTGGGATTTTCGCATAGGCTGAGCAGTCAGGGAGAGTGCCAGGTCTGATGCAGGGGTCTCCCTTTTTGTTCCTTAGTTTTGGATCCAGTGAGTCATATGTTCATTTTGTGTTGTCTTGTTTCCTGTACACCTTCCGTGACATTATAAGCCGCCAAAACCGTCTCAAGCATGGATCCGGTTTCACTTTTGTCTGAACGCTTCCAGGGTCTTTCATTGGAGGTAGCTGATCTCCGTAAGCCTCTTTCTCAGTTTCTAGTGACCGGTTCAGCTTGCGTTCATGGAGTTTGTTCTGAGTCTAAGATCTCGCTCCCGGATACGTTCTCCGGGGGTAGTGAGAATTTTGTGCGTTTCAGAGAGGCTTGCAAACTCCATTTTCGCCTTCTTCCCCATTCCTCTGGTGATGAGGAACGGAGGATGGGGATCATTATATCGCTGCTCAGGGGTAACGCTCAGTCGTGGGCCTTTTCGCTGCTGGTGGGGGCACGGCCCCTCCGTTCAGTGGATGAATTCTTTTTAGCCCTGGGTCAGATATATGATGATCCGGATCGTGTTGCTTTGGCTGAGTCTAGACTACGTCTGTTATGCCAGGGTAAACAATCCGCAGAGATATACTGCTCAGAATTTCAGAGATGGGCAGCTGATACTGGTTGGAATGATGCTGCACTCCGAAGTCAATTTTGCCATGGTCTTTCAGAGGGATTGAAAGATGCATTTGCCTTTCATGAGAGGCCTATCTTCTTGGACTCTGCTATGTCTCAGGCCGTTCGTATTGACAGGCGTCTTAGAGAGAGAGGAGAGAGCTCTCCTTCCTGTCATACTCAGTCCCAGGACAGTGCAGCGGTCTCATTCTGTGCGCAGGGGTCTCAGTCGCTGTCAGCCCCTTCTGAGCAGGAGCCCATGCAGCTGGGGTTGATTGCCTCTGACAATAGAAGATTCAGCCCGCATGGGAAGGTTTGTTTTTGTTGTGGAGGTATAAATCATTTGGCAAATGTTTGTCCCTCTAGGAGATTCAGGCAGTTTTCTGGGAGTAATAAAGAAACAAAAAGGAAAAAATCTTTTAAAAATGTTCCATCTGTTACTATTGGCAGGGTTGAGGCGGAAATTGAAGGTTTTCCGTTTGCTTGTAGTTCCCGTTTTGTCCTGCCTGCCAGGGTGGCGCTAGAGAGCAATAATATTTTTTGTGAGATTTTTGTAGATAGTGGAGCAGCTGTCAATCTCATTGATAATCATTTTGCGATAACTCATGGTTTCCAGGTGTGCACTTTGGGAAAGGATATTCCTGTTTTTTCTATTGATTCCGCTCCACTTTCTCAGAAATCATTAAAGGGCATAGTTCACGATATTTGTTTAATTGTGAGTGATGCTCATGTTGAGGATGTGTCATGTTTCGTCCTTAGCGGATTACTTACTCCTCTTGTGTTGGGGCTACCCTGGCTCACTAAACATAACCCCACCATTGATTGGCAAGCGAGGCAAATAAATGGTTGGAGTGACTTTTGCAGAGAGAATTGCCTCACGACATCTGTTTCTGAGGTTTCTACTAAGACTGTACCACCTTTTCTCTCTGAATTTTCGGATGTCTTCTCTGAGAGTGGAGTTCAGGATTTGCCCCCGCACAGGGAGTACGATTGCCCTATTAATCTCATCACAGGCGCCAAGCTGCCTAAATCTCGTTTATACAATCTTTCTCAACCTGAAAGGGTCGCTATGCGTGCTTATATCTCGGAGAGTCTGAGAAAAGGACACATACGACCCTCGAAGTCACCTGTTGCCGCCGGTTTTTTCTTTGTTAAGAAAAAAGATGGTTCTTTAAGACCTTGTCTCGATTTCAGGGAGCTGAACAGTATCACTATTCGTGACCCTTATCCGCTTCCTCTGATCCCGGACCTGTTTAACCAGATTGTTGGGGCTAAAGTCTTTTCCAAATTAGATCTAAGAGGGGCAAACAACCTGGTCAGGGTCAGAGAAGGAGACGAATGGAAGACGGCCTTCAATACCCCTGAGGGCCATTTTGAGAATTTGGTTATGCCTTTTGGTTTGATAAATGCCCCAGCCGTATTTCAGCATTTCGTGAACAGCATTTTTTATCATTTAATGGGAAAATTTGTATTACTGTATTTGGATGACATTTAGATTTTTTCTCCTGATTTAAAAACTCATAAGGAACACTTATGTCAGGTCTTGCTCATCCTGCGGGAGAATAAATTATACGCGAAACTGGAAAAATGTGTGTTTGCGGTTCCAGAAATTCAATTTCTGGGGTTTCTTCTCTCCGCTTCTGGTTTTCGCATGGACCCCGAGAAGGTCCGCACTGTGCTTGAGTGGGAGCTTCCTGAGAATCAGAAGGCGCTGATGCGTTTTTTGGGCTTTGCCAATTATTACAGTAAGTTTATTTTGAATTATTCCTCTATTGTTAAACCACTCACTGATATGACCAGAAAGGGGGTAGATTTTTCTTCCTGGTCGGTAGAGGCGCGTAAGGCCTTTTCTAATATCAAGGAGAGTTTTGCTTCCGCTCCTATCTTGGTACAACCTGATATTTCTCTACCCTTCATAGTTGAGGTTGATGCTTCTGAGGCGCGTGTGGGTGCGGTCTTGTCTCAGGGTTCCTCTCCTGCCAAATGGCGACCGTGTGCCTTTTTCTCGAAGAAACTCTCCTCCGCAGAGAGAAATTACGATGTGGGAGATAGGGAATTGTTGGCCATCAAGTTGGCTTTTGAGGAATGGCGCCATTGGCTAGAGGGAGCCAGACACCCTATTACCGTGTTTACTGACCATAAAAATCAGGCCTACTTGGAGTCAGCCAAGCGTCTGAACCCGAGACAGGCCAGATGGTCTTTGTTCTTTTCAAGGTTTAATTTTGTTGTCACGTTCCGCCCTGGGGTTAAGAATGTGAAGGCAGATGCCCTGTCACGTTGTTTTCCGGGAGGTGGGAATTTTGAAGACCCGGGTCCCATTTTGGCTGAAGGTGTGGTGGTCTCTGCTCTTTTTCCTGAATTGGAGGCAGAGGTGCAGGCAGCCCAGTCAGAGGCTCCTGATCTTTGTCCTCCTGGGAGGTTGTTTGTGCCTCTCGCTTTAAGACACAAGATTTTTAAGGAACACCACGATACGGTCCTTGCTGGGCACCCGGGGGCAAGAGCCACAGTGGATCTCATTGCTCGGAGATTCTGGTGGCCTGCGCTTCGTAAGTCGGTTGAGGGTTTTGTGGCAGCCTGCGAGACTTGCGCTCGTGCCAAAGTCCCTCATTCACGGCCATCAGGTCCTCTCCTTCCCTTACCCATTCCTTCCCGTCCTTGGACACATCTGTCCATGGACTTCATAACGGACCTGCCTCGTTCCTCAGGGAAGACTGTGATTCTGGTGGTGGTGGACCGTTTTAGCAAAATGGTGCATTTCATCCCTTTTCCTGGTTTGCCCAATGCTAAGACGCTGGCGCAGGCATTTATTGATCACATTGTCAAATTGCATGGTATTCCTACAGACATAGTCTCTGATAGGGGCACGCAGTTTGTTTCCAGATTCTGGAAGGCTTTCTGTTCTCGCTTGGGGGTTCGGTTGTCATTCTCTTCTGCTTTCCACCCGCAGTCGAATGGCCAGACAGAGCGCGCCAATCAGAATCTGGAGACATATCTGCGCTGTTTTGGGGCGGAGAATCAGGAGGATTGGTGTTCTTTTTTGTACCTTGCTGAGTTTGCTTTAAATAACCGTCGTCAGGAGTCCTCTGATAAGTCACCATTTTTTGGTGCATATGGGTTTCATCCGCAGTTTGGGACTTTCTCGGGAGAGGGGTCTTCTGGTTTACCTGATGAGGACAGATTCTCCTCGTCTTTGTCATCTATTTGGCAAAAGATTCAGGATAATCTAAAGAGCATGAGGGAGAGATATAAGCGTGTGGCAGATAAGAGACGTGTGCCTGGTCCGGACCTGAATGTTGGTGATCTGGTGTGGTTGTCTACCAAGAATATCAAATTGAAGGTTCCCTCCTGGAAGTTGGGTCCTAGGTTTATTGGGCCTTACAAAATCCTGTCTGTCATCAATCCTGTTGCCTACCGTCTCGACTTGGAAGATCCATAATGTTTTTCATAAGTCCTTATTGAAACCTTATGTTCAACCCATTGTACCCTCGCCTTTGCCTCCTCCTCCGATTATGGTTGATGGGAATCTTGAATTTCAGGTCTCTAGGATTGTGGATTCTCGTCTTGTCCGCAGTTCCCTCCAGTACCTCGTTCATTGGGAGGGTTATGGTCCTGAGGAGAGGATGTGGGTCCCAGTGACGGACATTAAGGCCACTCGTCTCATCAGGGCTTTCCATAGGTCCCATCCTGAGAAGGTGGGCCTTGAGTGTCCGGAGTCCACTCGTAGAGGGAGGGGTACTGTCACAACCAGACAGCTGAGAAACTCTGACAGAAGCCTTTCAGAACCTCCTCCTTGACTTTTCTTTGTTTTGGTTTTCAGTTCCTCATCTCGTTAGCCTCTCTCAACTGTCATGTAGTTGGACTGATTGCATCCCTTTAAATTCCTCCCCATAATGCATTAGTGTGCAGCTTATACAACTTCCTGGAGTGTGTGTGCATGCTGATCCTATTTTCCGGTCTTCTACAAGATAAGTGCTGTACATTTATATGTGATTTTCTGTTTGCTGGATCCCAGGTGACCCTGACTCCCTCCGTGTCTAGTGTAGGGAGCCGGTGGTCGTGTCCCCTCACTATTATAGGGTGTTCAGGTGTTATACAGTCGAGGTACGAGGATATGCGATCATCTACCATTGGGATTTTCGCATAGGCTGAGCAGTCAGGGAGAGTGCCAGGTCTGATGCAGGGGTCTCCCTTTTTGTTCCTTAGTTTTGGATCCAGTGAGTCATATGTTCATTTTGTGTTGTCTTGTTTCCTGTACACCTTCCGTGACACCTTCTGGACGTTTCTCCATCTTCACACAGGATCTTTGGAGCCCCGCCAGAATGACTATTGGGTTCTTGGTCACTTCTTTTACCAAGGACCTTCTCCCCTGATTACTTAGTTTGGTGGGGTGAACAACTCTAGGAAGAGCCCTAGTTTCTCCAAACTTCTACCATTTAAGAGTTATGGAGGTCACTGTGCTCTTGAGAACTTTCAACTTTTAACCTTCTCCAGATCTGTGCCTCCACACAATCCTGTCTCTGAGCTCTACAGGCAGTTCCTTCCTCCTCATGACTTGGTTTTTGCTCTGATTTGCATTGTGAGACCTTATATAGACAGGGGTGTGTCTTTCCAAATCATGTCCAGTCGAGTGAATTTACCACAGGTGGACTAAAATGTGTAGAAACATCTCAAAGATGATCTATAGAAATGGGAGGACCCAGAGCTAAATTTCTGGTGTCATAGCAGAGAGCCTGAATACTTATGATGTGCATGCAAAATTTCAGTTTTTACTTTTTAATAAATTTGCAAACATTTCTAAAATTCATTTTGTCATTATGGGGTACTGAGTGAAGAAGGATGGGGAAAACTTTTATTTATTTATTTATTTATTTTATTTTAGCACAAGGCCGCGCATAACAAAATGTGAAAGGATCTGAAGATTTTCCGAATGCATTGTATGCCACATTGTGATTCTCATGGTATATTAAGTTTGTTATCAGTGCACCAAAGGAATGTGATGTACATAAATGGTCTCCTGAAATTGAAGGATCTACACCCAGAATAGCACTGTTGATTGATACCTTCTTCTCCTATCTCTTCTAGGCTACATTAGTGGAAAATGCATTTAAAGCTGAAAGAGTATTTTTGGTTTATGCTTCCCAGCACCAGCAGCCCTCGGAGGTAAGATACATTGATATGGCTAAGTGTGTTGCAATCAGAAATGTATTAGGATTTCATTACTCTCCTGTTGACTGTTGATGGTTGGTACAGATATCACATACAAAGACCTATATAATGTTGTACATTAGTAAATTACTCTTGGGTCAGTATTGATGTCAGTGGGCTCTACATAAGGTTTGGTTATATATTACATAATAGACTGAAATTAATAGGGCCTGTTGTCCACAAAGACTCTATTTTATTTTTGAAAGAATGTTGAAGGGTATGTACAGTACTTACATATTCAGTGTGTTAACAAGATAAAGGAGGGGGTATGACTGCAGGATCAGATTTCATAAGGTTTGTTTGTAGTCTGTTACCGTGGAGACATATAGGACTGATTAGGAGCTGTGGACATAAATCTCTAGAATATTTCAGTGTTGCTTATTTTTTTATTTTATATGAGGCAGTAAATAACGATTGCAGATGTGAACATCGCCTTTAATGCTAGATGTGTGCTGTATATTTTGTTTGGGAAAAAGAAACCCACGTGCCATTGTCAGCGTAGATCAGTAGATCTCATTGAGTTCTGCCTAAAATGAATGGCTAAATCTACATAGTCTTTGTTGAACCCAAACAGGAAAACTAACCATTAGTTTATAAAAATGCAGAGAGATGAGAAAAGCTAATGAAGATGACAGCATAAGTGTGAATGCCAGAGAGAAGGGGTAATTCTATCATTCAGCTGTCTAGACTGTTTGCTTTAGTAATGTCAAGCTGTGAATGAACCACTGAGTCACCGTTAAGGCACGGAAGCTTTGCACAGATTCATAGACAGCGGAGTGGAGACTAAGGGGATTTGCCCTGCAGTTCAATGTCACACAAGGTGACTTCATCTTATATTTTGTATTAAAAAAATTAACTATACTAAATATATGACTATGTTTAATAGAATGTCCTTTGTTTAAAGGGGTTTTCTGGATAGATCATCAGTATCTGATCATCAGAGTCTGATACCATGATGAACCAGATGAACAATAACTCAGTTCAGACAGCTCAATCCATCGTGTAGTGGATGGAGCTGGTTACTGCAGCACAGCTCCCACTGAAGTGAATGGGGACAGTGCTGCAGTTACCAGTTCTGTCAACTACACAATGCACAGTGTAGTTCCTGTGCCAACTTTTGCTGCCAGAGCTGCTCTTAAGCATCCTATTGGCAGGGATACAGGGTGTCAGACCCCTGCCAATCAGATATTGATGGCCAGGGGCATAGCTATAAGAGAAGCAAGAGAACCCAGAGGACTACTGCAAAGGGTTAATTTAACGTTTCCAAGTTAAATGTTGTGATTTATTATTGAAGCACTCACTTCTTTCTGCACTGTATGATTCTAACTGCAGTGTTTGGCCAACAGACAGTTAATATTGGTGGACTGTTTAGGTAACAGGGTGATGGACTTAGGCCACCCCCTGGCTAGTTAGTGAGTCTTGTATGAGAAGAGATTCAGAAAGGATATAGGTGAGTGCTCTTGCAGACTAGGCCCATTACCAGAAAATATCTCCCTCAGCTGCCAAAGAAGCAACTTTGCCACCAGAGTACCCCTGAGAGAAATAGATAAGCCATCTTAGAAGGTCCAGAATTGTTCAGGCCGTGTAAGATCACATCAGTAAGATATTCAATCATTTTAAGAGACTTTACTGTGTAATACCAAGCACAGCCACTACACAATGTATGGCGCTGTGTTTGTTAAGCTGCAGCGCTCAGATGAGCTCCAGTGCCTTCTCAAACAGCTGATCGGCAGGCGTCCTGGGTGTTGGACCCCACCTTTCAGATACTGATGACCTATCCAGAGGCTAGATCATTAGTATTAAATTCTCAGACAACCCTTTTAACAAGAACAGAACAGCATGCCTGTGGTTATTTTGGAAAGACTGCGAAGTGTCCTTTAGAGAGAGAGAGAGAGAGTCACAGAGCACTACTACCTCCATCATTGTTGCTGACTATACACCGCTATTGGGAGAAAGACTGCACTGTGCCTTCTGCTGCACTTTGCACTACTACTGCTCCTATCATTGGTTTAGTAAAGAAAGATTTTATTAATTACAACCAACAGGCCTAGTTATTGACCCCACCATCCATCCATCCACTGGCCACTGCATCTGGCCTCCTGCCTTGCTCCTTGCTAACTGTTCACCATCAAGGGCACCCCAATATCAGAGTGTGCCAAGAGGAAAGAAAGGGTGCGCCCTCCAGTCACTGCATGGCACTAGGATGCGCCAGGGTGGAGCAAACTACTGCGAACTGTGATCACTATTACCACTGCCACTCTGCTCATCCTCGCCTCCCCTGCGATAGCTGCACATAACCCATGGATATGAAAGGATGCACACACAGTACTGCACACAACTTACTACTAGAGATGTTGGGAAAGCAGCAGAATTGAAAACTAAGCTATATTAGTGTCATATGTTTTGAAAATATATTTAAGCAAATATATTTATATGCATATATAAGCAGACAACCCCTTTAATCTGGTAGAAACACAGATGTGCACAGGTTGGGAGTTCATTAGAAAGAATGCATATACCAGATACTATATCCTTTGTATTAGGCCATTATGGACCTCTGTTGCTATGATAATACTGTAATAATAGCAGTAACACATAACATATATCACGCTTATAAATGATACACCATAAATACAACCTTGTCATATCATATGTTTCTATAATAGATGGTGTAAGTAGATCTGGAATTTCTTAATACATTGTGTAGTATGTTTAGGAGTAAGGGGCGTTTGAGTCTTCATTTCCGAAACAGAGGTCTTGTCATTTATAATTTATAGCATAACCACAAACAATGAGAGCTTTGCATGTGTGATTATAGCAGCCATTTGTCATTGAGTCATTTTTGTAACTGCTGCTTCATCCACAAAAGTTATGAATTCTGCTCCTGTCACAGTGAAAGTACAATAACTGAGGGTTTGAGTAGATGACTCCACATTGTAATAAAACTTATTAACCTCTTTCCATGTCTTTTCATACATTTTATTATTTTTTTTAACCTCATATATGTTCAAGTAAACTTAGTAAGGTAAAAAACAAAAAAAGATTTTAAAGCATATGTTCACTTACAGGATGTCCTAATTCGCTAAGAGGGTGGTCCTCCAGTCCAGTGCTGTTTTTTGGTCACATTTACCCCCCTAAAAAAAATAATTTGGACTATAAAGTAAACAAAACGTTGTATGCATTCCAAAATAGTATCAAGTAGGCTACTTTCACACTTGTGAAATGTTGCTCAGACGGATCCGTCCAGACTTTACATTGAAAGTCAATGGGGGACGGATCCGTTTGAAAATTGAGCCATATAGTGTCAACTTCAAACGGATCCGTCCCCATTGACTTACATTGTAACTCTGGACGGATCCGTTTGCCTCCGCACGGCCAGACGGACATCCGAACGCTGCAAGCAGCGTTCGGGTGTCCGCCTGCTGAGCGGAGCGGAGGCCAAACTGTGCCAGACTGATGCATTCTGAGCGGATCCGCATCCACTCAGAATGCATTAGGGCTGGATGGATGCGTTCGGGACCGCTTGTGAGAGCCTTCAAACGGAACTCGCAAGCGGAGCCCCGAACGCTAGTGTGAAAGTAGCCTAATATGTACAGCTCATCCCGCAAAAAATAAGCCCTCATACAGCTCTGTATATGGAAAAATACTCATGTTATGGTTGTCAGAATATGGCAATGCAAATAAATAAAAAAATTCTTAAAGGTTTTTTATTTTTTAAGTAGTAAAACACAATTATATAACTTTGGTATCACCGTAATTGTACCAGCAGAATAAGGGCATCATGTCATTTTTAGCGCACCGCCAATGCCATAAAAGTGTTGGATGTCCATTTTTTTTCACTTAAAGATTTTTTTCCTGTTTTCCAATACAAGCTGTGGTTAATTAAATGGTGCCATTAAAAAAATACAAAGAATAAGCCCTCATACTGTATGTGAACAAAAAATGTAAAAAGTTATGGCTCTTGGAAGGTTGGGGAGGAAAACATGGAAACGCAAAAACAAAGCTGGTCCAGTCAGCAGATTTGTACCTATGAAACTGGCTGATCTGTTGCATGTGTTGGTCCCATGTTCAGATGTGCCAGCACTGCTGAGAAAAATGTTTTAATATATGCAAATGAGCCTCTAGGAGCAACGGGGGCATTGCCATTACACCTAGAGTCTTTGCTTTCTCTGCAACTGCTAGGCCCTCTGCACTCTGATTGACAGGGCCAGGCTGCGTAGACATCATCACGCCACATATGCTGTATCAAAGGTTTGAACGGTCGCACAGCTCTTTATGATAGGACTGAAAGCTGGATGAGCACCCTGTGCGATCGCTAAAGGGAACCTGTCGGCCAGACACCCCCAGTTAAAGGGCTGGCACCCCGGGCAGTGGCATCCCTCGTCTGTCCATAGAGATGGCCTGCCTTAGTTTTTGTGTACTATGAAATTAGAAGGACTATACAAAACTGCTTTCAAAACTGCACGCAGAAAACCTGACCTGTGGCCGTACCCTAACACTTGATGTGCAAACACCATGCAACATGTACCTACAGCAGGGGCGTTGTTAGGTTAAAACATTCGAGGCCTGGGCCCCTGATGTTTGTCCTAGGCCCCGAATGTCCTCCATCCTCAGGACGGCAATACAATTGAATCTAATGCACTGGAAGAGCTGAAGGACCTGTGATGACATCAGACCAGTAAAACAGACAGTGGTTGAGAAGGACCTGTGATGATGTCACCATCAAGTGACCAGTACAGGAGAGGACAGCAGTGAAGAGGAGAAGACCTGGGAGAAGAAGCTATAGTAATGTCTGCTACATCAGGAGAGGTAAGTGTGAAGGGAGAGGCAGATCAATGCTGGGAGTTGTTTTTTTTTAACTGGGACTGTATGTTAGGGCTGAAGGGAGGGGTGTTATTTACATGGAACTGTGTGTTGGAGGTGGCTGGGGAGGGGGTCATGTTATTTACATGGGACTGTATGTTGATGGTGGCTATAGGAGGGAGTGATGTTATTTACATGGGACTGTATGTTGGAGGGGACTGAGGGAGGGAGTGATGTTATTTACATTGGACCGTATGTTGATTGCGACCTTGGGAGGGAGTGATGTTATTTACATGGGACTGAATGTTGGAGGGGCTGGGGCAGGGTGATGTTATTTACATGGGACTGTATGTTGGAGGCAGCTGTGGGAGGGAGTCATCTTATTTACATGGGACTGTATGTTGATGGCGGCTGTGGGAGGGAACAATGTTATTTATATGGGACTGAATGTTACAGGGGTCTGAGGGAGGGAGTGATGTTATGTACATGGGACTGAATGTTGAGGGAGTGATGTTATTTACATGGGACTGTATGTTGAAGGTGGCGGGTGGGGGGGATGATTTTATTTATATGGGACTGAATGTTGAGGGGGTGATGTTTACATGGTATTGCATGTTGGAGGTGACTAGGGAGGGGGGGATATTACTTACTTGGGACTGTATGTTGAAGGCTGCTGGGGAGGAGGTGATGTTATTTACATGGGACTGTATTTTGAAGGGGACTGTAGATAGACAGGGATGTTATTTACATGGGACTTTATATTGGAGGGGGCTGGAGAGATGGTGTGATGTTATTTACATGGGACTCTATTTACATCGAACTATATATTGGAGGTGCTGAAGGGAGGGGGATGATGTTATTTACATGGGACTGTATTTTGGAGGGATACAGAAAATAACAGTCAGCACTCCGTCCTTGTAATTGGCATGGTGCAGGTGTCTAGGGTCGGCGTCCCACAGATCAGCATAGAAGAGAAGACCGGCACTCACTGTATAGATGCGCTTATATTTTTTTTAAGCGCATCTATACAGTAAGTGCTGGTCTTCTCTTCTATGCTGTATTTTGGAGGGTCAGGAGAGATGATGTGAAGTTATTTACATGGGACTGTTTGGTGGAGGAAGGAATATAACTACAGGGGCACTGCAGGGGACATTATAAATACTGGGGGCACTTTATGGTGAGCATTATAACAGTAGGGGGCAGTGTAAATACTGCGGGCACTGTAAGGGCATTTTAAATACAGAGGACATTATAGGCATTCTTATTACTACTGGGGGCTCTATAGAAGGGACTTATAGATCTGCCTTATTTCTACTAAGAGCACTAGGGGGGCCTTATTACTACTGAGTGTTCTGTAGAGAGCTACCACTGGGGTAACAATTGGGGGCCTTATTTCTACTGGGGGCTCTGTGAGGGTATTATTAATACTGGAGGGCTCTTCTACTAATGGAGGCACTTTTGGGGAGCATTATCACGGTTGGGGGCACTGTAGGGGGCAGTATTACTAATGGGGGCATTCTTATGGAGCATTATCACTGAAGGGGGCAGTATTACTAATGAGGGCATTCTAGAAGGGATTTACTATTGGTGGGACTATGAGAAGCACTATTACTATGGGGGGGGGGGCTCCTTTTTCTTACGTCAACTGGGAGGCTCTGCATCTGACAGGTATGTGCTGCTGTATAGCAAGTACAGCAAAATGCGGTTTGTGGGGGGAAGGGGGGACGACTTAGAGAACTGGGCCATAGTCATTGGGGTTTGGGCCCCAGATCTTTTGAGACCCTAGCAACACCCCTGGCCTACAATCTCCCGTCCATTGAATGTATTGTTTTGCAGCATTATTCTCATGCATTGATTCCTGCTTATTCTCCTCTGTGCGCCTCTCTGGGAGCCCCCCTTCCACCTGCGTCCTGCATATATTGTGAAGTGAACTTGTGCTGTTCTTATAATTCCAGCTGGCATACCAATCCCGCAGCAACTGTAATACGTTACTGTGCAGAGGACCTGCTCTCTGACTTTTTATGGTCATGTTCTATATTTGTATGTACGATGGGAACAGTCAGATGGCTTTCTTACCTGATAGAAATGTTTATGTGTACCAACTAGTGGTCGCTTGAAGCACAAAGCAGAGCTACTCCCAGCCGTTACAATTGCGCCCTGTTACAGGCAGACATTCCTGCCGAGTACATTTTAATATGCAATAATCTCCTGTCATTATTAGGCTGCCTTCTTGTAATGAAAGCGCTTTAAAAATAGAAGAGAAAGGGCAAAAATACATTATATCCTGACGTGACCTGCTTGTTTCGCGGAGGTGACAGCAGTCTTAGATGGTCAGCTCCATTTTACGAACAATTTAGAATCCTTGTATATACCCATTAATGTCTAAATAATCTATTCTGCTGGTAAAATGTGATGGGAGAGCGTTACCAAATGTCTGAGATATTACTGTTATTAGGATTCAGACCACCCAGGAATGCGATCAGAACTTACTAAAGAAATCAGGTCTGGATCTCAAGTACCGCTCGTTGTACTGTTTAGGATCAGGCAACCGAGTAGTCAACATGCCTAGTTTTTTTTTTTTTTACAGATTTTATATATATATATATATATATATATATATATATATATGTATATTCTATATTATGTTTGCGTCTGTTATGTGATTTTGAAATGGCAAACAGTGAATACAACAAAAATGTGGTTCCCCAATTTTTGTACAATAAAATGGAGGAAAAAAGATACTGCAACACACACCAGCGTTTATATGCATGGGACATGCCAACGCAGTATCTACAATTACTATACATCGTTTTGTATTATTATGTATTTTATATGATATGTTTTGGCCTTATATTAAGGCTACTTTCACACTTGCGGCAGAGAGATCCGGCAAGCAGTTCTGTCGCCGGAACTGCCTGTCGGATCAGGCAAAATGTATGCTAACTGATGGCATTAGTAAGACTGATCAGGATCCTGATCAGTCTTAAAAATGCCTGATCAGTCGAAAAAATGCATTGAAATGCCGGATCCGTCGTTCCGGTGTCATCCGGCAAAACGGATCCGGCATTTATTTTTTTCACCTTTTTTTCAGTCTGCGCATGCGCATAACGGAACGCCGGATCCGGCATTCTGAACGCCGGATCCGGCACTAATACATCCCTATGGGAAAAAATGCCGGATCCGGCGTTCAGGAAATCTTCAGTTTTTTTCGCCGGAGATAAAACCGTAGCATGCTGCGGTTTTCTCTTTTGCCTGATCAGTCAAAACGACTGAACTGAAGACATCCTGATGCATCCTGAACAGATTTCTCTCCATTCAGAATGCATGGGGATATACCTGATCAGTTCTTTTCCGGTATAGAGCCCCTGTGACGGAACTCTATGCCGGAAAAGAAAACCGCTAGTGTGAAAGTACCCTAAGGCCCTTATGCACACGGATGTTGTTTTGGTCTGCATCCAACCTGCTGTTTTGGCAGCTCGGATGCGGACCCATTCACTTCAATGGGGCCGCAAAAGATCCGGACAGCACTCCGTGTGCTGTCCACATCCGTTGCTCTGTTCCGTGGCCCCGCTAAAAAAATAAAACATGTCCTATTCTTGTCCGCGCTTTGCGGACAAGAATAGGCATTTATATTAAAGGCTGTCCGAGCCGTTATATTAAAGGCTGTCCGAACGCGCACGGATGCCATCCGTGTTTTGCGGATCCGCGATTTGAGGACTGCAAAACACACCACGGTCGTGTGCATGAGGCCTAAATGTTTTGGCAAAGGTTAGTGAGGAACAGGGTTAACCACCTTTTCCACCCCCTCTTGGGAGGAGTGGGCTGGTTCTGCTTCCTGCCAGGAGGGGAAGTTCCTGTGTAACCAGAGAGAGGAGAGGAAACACACCACAGAGCTCCTGCTCCTGCAAAGGATTCTCCAGAAGGAACTATTAAACACGTCCTCAAGTAAATCCTTGAGAAGTCAGAAAACAGAGCGAACTTCATCAAATACACTGCTGGAAGGTGAGGGACTACAGATAAGACACCCATCACCCAAAC
The DNA here is from genome assembly GCF_014858855.1 of Bufo gargarizans. NCBI lineage: Eukaryota > Metazoa > Chordata > Amphibia > Anura > Bufonidae > Bufo > Bufo gargarizans. The sequence continues at coordinate 335,738,750 of NC_058084.1, forward strand.
TACTACTAGGCGAGTTACAATACAAGTCTGGATCTGATAGTGGACATCTACACTTACAAGTGCTAAATGCAGCCATCCAACCTACCTCCATATTCCTTACCGGTACCAGAAAAGTTCACTTGGAATCTGCTGCTATTGAATATACCTGAAGTTATAATTTGCACTTAGTAAAAAGAGATACGTTTACTTCTGGCCTGGTTCTTCAAAATTACATTCCCATTGCGCCGATCCCCAGGGAGTATCACCTGAGGGAGTACACCATGACACAATACTTCATCATTGCCAATACCACTCCCCTACTCACCACTGGCTCTTCCGGGCCTTGCTGCACAAGTTTTGCCACAGATTTCATGAAATCCACTGTGAAAATCCATGACATTTCAGCTAAAGAATAAAAATAGAAGGAGGAATCACAATGTTTGAACATAAATGAGGGTCTAAGAGTCAAGATTGATGTATTTTATTTGGTATTTGGGTTGGTGTATTATGGGTTGATGACATACTTGTGGAACAGGCTTGCACATGTGGTTTCGGGTGCGGAAACGCACGGAAATCTACAAGGAAATCTATGCAGGGGGGCATAGTTCACTGCATTTTATTTGGCAAAAAATGCTAAAAACCAATACGGATTTATAAAATGCAATGCAAACAATGCAGGTTTGTGGCATTTTTTTTTTTTTTTTGTTGCGATTGTGCATAATTACAATTTTTGCAGTTTGTTTAAAAAAACCTCTTCCTGGCTTTTTTTTTACAAGCCTTTGAAGTAAAATACAAAAATGCCACCTGTGTGTGAAGGAAACATAAATGCTGTAAGTGACATGTAATAGCTGCTGGATTGCATTTTATAGGCTTTACAACAGTGTCCAGGAGCTTCAAGTTACGCCTCTGTTTAAGAGCATATTAATCACAGTAAATGAAGTGGTTTCAGTGCACTCAGTCTGCAGGGCTGCTGCTGCTAATGGAATGCACCAGGAGGGAGGTATATAATCTTACTATAGGTGGCCATACTAGTTAGATAGAAGTGACTGACAGCTGTATAGCCATTGAATGAACAATCATCTGGTGAACTTTTTTTTGCAGACATGGCCAAAAACATTTCAGTCCACATTGGCAGTTAGGCCTCATTCACACATACGTGGACCACAGTCCATGAAAACCCATCCTGCTGAGTGCACGAGAGCACGGCGTCATTGGTTGCTTCGTTCCGCCGCCGCTTTACAGTAATACACTCGTATGATCTATACAAGTGTATTACTGTACAGCAGCGGTGGCACGAAGCGCACAGCATCATAGCGACCAATGACGGCGTGCACTCATGCACTCAGCAGGACGGGTTTTCATGGACCATGGTCCACGTATGTGTGAATGAGGCCTTAGAGTCAATCCAACTAGCCATACACATTCAGTGAAACCGGGTGATGGACTAAAGACATGGAACATTCTTTTAAAGAAAGATACGACCAGGGTTGACTTCTTTTCAGATGATATTGGTTGGCTAAAATATTCATCCATTGTTAAATTTCACCCAACGGGGGGTGACACTGGCCCACTGGAGGATCCTCCAATGGGCCTAAGCTCTGAAACTGTAATGGACCTCTAATAAAACAGGGCCACTAAGGTCTAGCAGAAGCTAAAGCTGACCTTATAACTGATAACCTGGTGGACATACTATATATGCAGTCTGTGCAGTTGCACAAGTTCCCAGTAGGAAATGAGGCCCACTACCATCTTATAAAAAAAAAAAGCACCAATACTTCCAAGAGTATGGCCATAAGTCAGGTTTTTGCATGCAGTTTTGGAAGCCAAAACTAGAAGTGAATTTATAAAAAATGAGATTTTTTTTCATCTGTCAACCATTATACTTTTTGATCCACTTCTGATTTTGACTTCCAAAACTGAAGGAAAAAACCTGACCATGTGGCCGTACCCCTAATATCTACTTTATTATTTTTCTTGCACAGGGCCCCTTTACAGTCTATGTCAACCTCTTACACAGGTGTCCTACATGTGCAATGATAACAGTTGCTTTAACAAACATGTCCTGTATGAACAGTGGGTGAGCCCTCCGAATTATTTCCTCTGGTGGGCCCAAGGAACTCCACACTGCACCCAACGATCAACTGTTTTGGCTGAAGTCATCCGTTAGTACTTCCTTTAGTGAGGATAGTGATTACTCTCTATCCTGTCCGCAATCCAGATATAAAATATGGCATTATTGCATCCTTCACAATGAGATGAAGCTTTAGTCTTTAATTAGTAAAAATCAATGGATGCTTTAAGATGAGTCACCTTGCGGAGCAGCACTTATTGCTTGCTCTAAACAATTTTAAGAAACTCTGTAATAAAGCAGAAGTGTTTACTCAAAGAATCGTAAAGTAATCTGAAGCAACTGTACCCTGTCTAAAATGACAAGACTTTTCATAGAGCACATGCCTTAGTCACGCAGGAGGTTTTTCCAGATCACTTCTGCATCTCCTCTACAATGGCCTTTTTTCTGTCTTGAGATTAGCTATAGTATAAATTAGAAATTTACATTGTTTTAAATAAAATATATGCTGTAGCCTCCTCAGTAATGTATGGTGGTTCCAGGAGATGATGGATGGGATTTACTGTTAGCTTTGGCGAATAAGATGTTGCCTAAAATGGGTGATAACTGTAAACTATGATGACGGTTCTTTATTGCTAAAGGGACAGATTTGCACTAAAGCATCTCAGTCAGTCAAATCAGGTGATTGTCAAACATAGATCATCCATGCAGCAATGTTTGGGCTGGACAGTAACTGTTAAGATTGACCAATCTTAGGGTACTTTCACGCTTGCGTTGTTTGATTCCGGCAGGCAGTTCCATTGCCTGAACTGACTGCCTGATCAGGCAAACTGTATGCAAACGCATGTCATTCTTTCAGACTGATCAGGCATTTTTCAGACTGATTAGAATCCTGATTAGTCACAAAAATTCCTGATCAGTCAGAAAAATGCATTGCAATATCAGATCCGTTTTTCTGGTGTCATCAGGCAAAACGGATCCAGTATTTATTTTTTTTCTCATTTTTAAAGGTCTGCGCATGCACATTTTTTTTCCGCCAGAGATAAAACCGTAGCAGGCTACGGTTTTCTCTTTTGCCTGATCAGTCAAAACGACTGAACTGAAGACATCCTGAACGGATTACTCTCCATTCAGAATGCATGGGGATATGCCTGATCAGTTATTTTCCGGTATAGAGCCCCTGTGACGGAACTCTATGCCGGAAAAGTAAAACGCTAATGTGAAAGTACCCTAACCAGGAATAAAGTGCACCTCTTTTGTATGACAAATATGGGCCATCTGAAATATTTTAGGGTGCATTAACACAACTGTACTTTTAGCCAACATCCAATCCAAATTTTTTGTGGATAGGATGCGGACCCATTCATTTCAATGGGTTCACAAAAAATGCAGACAGCACACCATGTTCTGTCCACATCTGTATGCAACAGATGCAACACGGACGCCACAAGGACGTCATCCGTATTTTTTGCAGATCCGTGTTTTGCGGATCGCAAAATTCATACAGTAATGTGAATGCTGGGACTAAACAAAAGCTTGTGGGTGCATGATGTAACATCACAATGTTGCTCTGCTATGTCCCAACAAATCCTAGTTAAAGGGGTTCTCCGGGAATGATTTAAAGTGATCTCCAGCAACCTGTCTGAGAATGTGAGCGCAAGACAGGTTGCCTCCACTTGCAGAGCTGCCTGTGGCGTGAGGGGTCGGGGCCTCACTATACATTATGCTCTGACATATACTACATATTGGTGAGTGTTCCTGTCAGGCTACTCAGCCATGTTGGCATATCAAAGGCGGGATGACATCATAACCATCTATTGTACAGCAGTGTAGAGTGCCCTAGGCAGCGCTGCAAGTGGAGCCAACCAGTCCCGCTCACATTCTAGGACAGGTTGCTGCCATTCCAGGAGAACCCTTTTATTAGTAGCAATTTTAGTAGAGCAACTTATGTGTTGCAACTACAAGCTGCCGTGTGGCCCTAGCCTCAGAGCTATCAGATGTGTAGTCGGTACCACCTATATAGTCTCTTGTGTGATACACCTTCATACATTGTGAGACATTTCTGTTTATATAGCAAAAAATAGAAACATTTGCACTACAAAACTATATCTATAAGATGTGAGTACTGGATTACGGACTTGTCGTCTTGTTTTTTTTTATTCCTTTGGATTTGGAGAAGTTCGTAAAACTTTAAATGCTTTCTATAAATAAACACTATTAAAAAAATATCTATAAGATCTGGAGTTTTTGAAATGATCCATACTCTGAATCACTAAAAGTTTGTTTTCTTACAGGACACTCTGGCTGAAATTGCCCTGTCACTTGCAGTCATGCTATTTTAAGTAAAGAATCTGGGACCAGGGTATAAAAAAACAAAAAACTTGGATTGCAAGACAGGTGCAAAGAATGTACAAGATAGACGGCACAGTAATAAAAAAAAAAGCAGCAGCTGGGATTTCTCATTTACAACTCTCTTCATTATCAATCACTGATAGTCAGGCCCATTCTGGAGTCACAGCTGCTGGTCCCCTGCGGTTGTACAGGGCTATGCTGTCTGCTGGTGACTTGGGATTGTCAGTTGTCACTGTACACTCAGCCATAAGTGGCTGCTGTCCCGCTGGGCATTAATGGATACAACCTCTTCTTGCTTATCTCTGAAGTTCACTTGTGTCATGACACAGATACCATATAATCACCAAAATGAATTCACCAGGGTGAGCCTGCAGCAAAGTGGGTGGGCAAAGGACTACATTCTGTTGCTGCCCATCAGTGCATACAGTACATTCAGTTTCTTAAAAAAAACGACTTCATTGACTTTACCAAAATATTCTATGTGCCAAAATACCCTAATCGGTTTCTAAAGAGTGGGGCCTTCATGAAAATGGATATAAGCAACATTTAAAGGGGTTGTCTCATCACAGACAATGGGGGTATATCGCTAGGATATGCCCCCATTGTCTTATAGGTGCGGGTCCCACCGCTGAATCGAGAACAGAGCCCCAAAAGTGTTGGAGGGCGCACTGCGCATGCGCAGCCGTCCTCCATTCATTTTCTATGGTGTCACCAAAAAGGGCCGAGCGCTAGCCCATAGAAGTGAATGGGAGCGGTGGCCGGTCATGCGTGGTGCGCTCCTATTCACTTCTATGGGGAGCTCGCTTGGTGGTGGCCAGACCGGAGTCTTCCAGCCTCCACCTTGCGGGTTCCGTTCCCGATATAGGTGCGGGTCCCAGTGCCTATAAGACAATGGGCGCATATCCTAGCGATATGCCCCCATTGTCTGTGATGAGACAACCCCTTTAAGTACAGGGGTGTAACAAGTAATATTGGGGCCCCAAAGCAAAACTTGGAATGGTGCCACTTTCCACCATGGCCACTTTTTAACAAAATATTCTGAAACGCTTATGATCGAGCCCCTTAATGCACATGGCTAAGGCACACATTGATATCACAGTGTTGCCATAATACATAGCGATGTCACAGTACAGAGATAAAAAATAATAAAAAATAAGTAATGCAACACAGAAAGGATAATGCAAACCGAATCTAAGTAAAATTTAACATACATGGCATTTTACATACATTTTATCGCTAACTACACCTTATGTCTGAGTGGAAATGGGTCCCCTTAGTTGTTGAGCCCCACAACAACTGCTATGCCTGCTGCCCTGGTAGATACGCCAATGTTTAAAGGGGTTGGCCACCTTTTGGAGGGTTTTTGGCAAATCCCTCTCCTGGCTAGACCTGCAAAAGTGAAGAATACTTACCTGCTCCCTGCCGCTGGGTCCCAGCTCTTTTGCTTCCCAGCCTCAGCTGCCTCGATTGCATCCTCTGCTGTAAGCAGCTACTATAATGCCGCTGAAGCGGTGACCTGACCTCCTTGCATCACATAACCAATTGACATGATGCAAGAGGAGCAGGTCACTGCTGCAACCAGTTATTGGCAGATATTTACAGAGGGGGACACGATATGCCGAGGCAGCCAAGGCTGAGGAGAAATGACTGGGCCTCACAGCAAATTTTTGAACAGGGGTCCACCACTCCAGCAAATTCTTTGCGACCCCCACTCCATTGGCCTTTCAAGTTCGCTCTCTTAAGACTAAGCCAGGCAGCAGCCCAGTCCGCTTCCCCTAGTGCCTGAAGGGGCCCTGACAATAAAATATTTTAGTCCTCCTCCTGGGTGAGCCCCTTCTGAGTTTGGGCCCCAAAGCAGCAGCTTCCCCTATAGCTACTCCCCTGGCTGGGGAGCAAAGGGGCTGGGACCCAGCTGCAGGGATCAAATAATTTTTGCAGGTCTGGCTACTAAAGGGTTTATAAAAAAAAAATCCCCAAAAGATGGCAAACCCCTCTAGTAACTGTAGTTTCCCTACCATTCAGCAGGAAATGTTGAGAGTTCATTTTTCCTAGAGTGCTTAAAAATAAATCCTAAAACAAAAATGCTAAAGGAGTTGGTTGTAGCCTCTGGGCCTCTGGAAAATACATCTCCTTTCTGTCTTTTCATGCACGGCACAATGTTGAGCTTAGCTTCTGTACATGCTTTCAAGACACATTTTCTTCCTGGATCTGTGGCTCTGGGCCAGAGTCACCATACTTTTTATGCCTTTGGTCTTCATCAAATTGACAACACTACCAAAATATTATGGCTTTTTGGTTGTTTAAAAGCCGGGAACCCTAATATAGTTAAAGCTGCAAATAAACTCTTTCGAGATGAACCTGGGGGAATAGTGTACACAGTTCCCACTACAAGCTTCTGGTCCAACTGTTCAGGCAAACAGTCAGGCCCTGGCACTGGGAATATATGCAAACAGAATTAAAAACAGTAGTAAAATAAATTCTTGGTCATGACGTAGTCAACATTAGAGGAGTTAAATCATTACATTGTCTGGAAAAACTTAACTATAATGTTTTACTGTGTTAAGTAAGCCCAGTCAGCTAGAAAAATACACTGAAACAGAAATGTCATTTTGTCATTTTTATTTAAAAAAAGGTGAGGTCTCCTGGCGACCAAATAACACTCATGTTCATATAGGTCAATCTTTGATTGAGGGTTCCATCAGGATTGTGCCACTCTTCAAAATTATGACAACCATTGGCAAAACCCCGATGGACAAAGTCAATGGTGTCTGTCGGTCACTGCTTTAATGCGTTAAAGGACAGATATTCCAGTATATAGGGAGATCATAATGTTAGTGTGAACAGAGCCTTACTGTCAGTATATAACACAGAAATATAAAATACTGTGCTCATGTCCGACTGAATATATTTATAACAGTATACATCTTTTCTGTCCAGGTTTGTGCCTGGGCCCACTGCCATTTAATGGAGGGAGATTTACTAGGCCTGTATAAAATGTAGATAGAGAAAACTTAGACAAGCAGTCTAAAGATGAGCCAGATTTATCTCAGTTGCTAATGCTGGATGATAAATTTGGTGTTTAGACATTGTAGTCTAACTTTACACTACCTATTGGTTGGCTTACTCTGTGCCAACATTTTTTGCCAGGATCCCCTTTCCACTAAGCCATGCCCATAAATAGGAATAAAGCTTGATGCAACATTCTGCACCTGAAATGCACCAAATTTTGCTATATTGTACAACAAAGTCTAGGCGCAATGACATCATTTAATATACTATGTATAATGTGTTTCATGGGTCCTACAAGTTAAATATGGATAGTTTTGCCTATGTAGATAACCAGTAGATTGAGATGTAGATATCTGGCAGGTCCAGCATGTCTAGTCCCCAGTCATGAACTCATATTTCCAGCAGAGAGGAGCCCAACGTGTTGCACTGGGGGCCTCTATTGTTTTCATCATACTGACCCATCTTTCTCTTCTGTGCACCAAAGAATTAGTTCTGTATTTTCTCAATTCTCCAGGCTTACAATGTCTGACTGGAATATACACTAAATGGAAAAAATGTATTGGGACACCTACATATAACACCTTCAGGAGCTTTTATGAAACCCCATTCTATATCCATAGACATTAATATGGAGTTCGTCCCTCCATTGCAACTAAAATAGCTTCCACTCTGGGAAGGCTTTTTACAAGATTTTGGACTGTGTCTGAGGAACGTGTTGCCCATTCATCCAGAGGAATCCAGACACTGATGTTCATTGAGAAGGCCTGTCTCACAATCTCAGTTCTACTTCATCCAAAAGTGTTCAATGGTGTTGTGGTCAGGACTGTGGGACGACCAGTTAAGTTCTTCCACACAAACTCAAACAATTGTGCCTCTATGGACCATTGCTTTGTGCACAGTCATGCTAGAACAGAAACTGACCTTCCCCAAACTGTTCCTACAAAGATGGGGCGTACTATTGTCCAAAATGTGTGCTGAAGAATTAACATTTCCCTTCACTGGAATTAAGGGGCCTAGGCCAACCCCTGAAAAACAACCCCATATCATTATCACTCCTCCACCAAACTTTAAAGTTCTCCTGGCATTCACCAAACCCAGAGAAGCGTGGAAACCCAAGCCATGAAGCTTTTGGGGAACAGTTTTGTGCTGATGTTAATGCCAGAGGAAGTTTAGAAGCAGTTATTCAGTCAGCAGAGCATTGGCAACTTTTATGCACTCTGTGCCTCAGAGTTGCTGTGGTTCCTATATGCTTTCACGTTTTTATAATCTCTATTATGAGCATTTGTAGAACATCTCAGTTTCAGTAATGCGCTCAAATTCACTGATCTCTTTAGAACGACCCATTCTTTCACAAATGGCTGTAAAGTCAGACTGCATGGCTAAGTTCTGGATTTTATACACCTGTGGCAATGGGGCTAAATGAAATAACTGAATTCAATGCTTATGAGGTATTCCCTAATAGCTTTGTCCAGACAGTAAATATGTGCAAAAATAAATAAATAATTTTTAAATCATGTAAAAAAAAAATGGCTTTTGTGACATTTCTGGTAAATGCTTAAAGGGAGTCTTGTGCTGTTTTTCTTTTGTTGATCCGAGGAACCATTCCCAAGTTAAGATACTTTTTTCTTATTTGTAAATTCACATGATAAATGAGCAAGCAGTCACCTAAGTCATCATTTTTGGGCAGCAAATCGTTCTATGTAAACTGTAATCTGCTGCCCAGAAACTATTTTTCTTTATGGAGAGAAGTGATGGCAGAAGTGACCGTTGTTACCCATACACAGGAGATGATTGCTGCTTGTAAATGCAAGTTTCACCTCCTATAACGAGCAGGCAACTATCAGGAACAAATGGTACATTCCCAATAATTGCCTGCTGTCTCCGCCCATGTAAAGGGGCCGTATGACTAGTGTGGGAATAACTCCTTGTGGACGAGGTTGCAGATTCTTTAGTGTTGGCACTTTTGACAGCAATAATTTTGGTCAAAAAAGCTACAGCCACATGTACTTGAACATCTATAGTTAATTCTAGAAAATACTGTATTTAAAGGAGGAGATTTATTATCGCCCTTTCTGGTGAAAATAAAATCACAAACGCTGTGTTTATGACTTTTTAAACGTCAATGTGGCAAAATATTGTCAAAAGTGGTGTTTATACGTTACCCTAACCACTTTCAGAAAAGGGTGCATGGTAGTGATGGGCAGGGCCAACTCGCCTGGAACACAGTTTTCTGGAGTAAATGAAGACAGAAGTATACTGCAGCTCTGAGCTGCCGTAGGTTTCAGATTAGCAGCACAACTGCCAGAGGATGCACCTAATATATGATAAGGTGTGCGTCTCACCATAAATTAGGTGCATCCTTTGGCATCACAGGAGATATCAAGACTGGCGTAGAAAATACCAGTCTTATGAAATCTCTTCTAAAGTGTTTTTGGTTTGTGTAGTTTTCGGGGTCAGTTGGATTTATTTTTTTAATATAGCGTGCTCTGGATACGGCAGTCTTTCTGGCAATTTTCCTATAAGCTTCTATATAGGATTGAGAAAGGATGAAAATAGTGTTAAGGAGGCCTCAAAACATAACTGAATGGTTTTGCTGTAATCTTACTATCCATGCAAATGTTTTTTTCCATAGGCTGAGCTGGCATTGCTCCTAAAACCCATATCAGAAAAGATTCTTGAAGTACAGACATTCAGAGAGAAAAACCGAGGAAGTCAAATGTTCAACCACCTTTCGGCAATAAGTGAAAGTATTCCAGCTCTTGGCTGGATTGCAGTGGTAAGTTATACTTACTTTTCCCATATCCTATAAGAACCTTAATTACCAGGTGATTAAAAGTGATGTTTGGACAATATATCTTCATCTTAAAAAAAAAAAGCAAAAGAACTATAGTAAGACTCATAGCATATCATTGTCTGCTTTCTCTGTACAAATATTGGACATGGCTGGATCTATCCAGTTACTGGTAAAAAAAAAAGTAAACCAATATTCAAATAAAACGAGATGACATTCAAGTCTTCAAAACTGTTCTTCTTTTAAGAAGAATCTAGAAAAAATCTAATAATCCACTGGAGTTAAGGGAATTTACCAACTGTCTTTTTGGCCTCCGTTGAGCTGGTATACGTTGGTGTGCCTTTTTCTACCATATAGAATTGGGCAGCCTACTGTTCCATACAGAGGCATACAATAAAGGCATACTGTACTGAATACTTTTTTTTACAATGAGACCTTATAGATTACTGATGTCTATTCTGTGGAACTCAATCCATCCGAGGTATACTTCTTCAAACATATACCTCCAAAGGACACTGCAACATACAGTGTTAAAAGACACTTCATGGGCTGTGGCAGCATCCTAACAGCTCATGAGCACATAGAAGTCTACCCACCATGGAAACAAATACAGTGCGTGTCTTTTATGTGTTCATTAGTGTTGAGCGAAGCAAAGTATTCGAAGCAGAATTTGGTCCAAAGTTTAGGAAAACTTCCATTAGCAACTAATCCAAATTTCCTCGCTCTTCGTGGAAAGAAATAAGGTTTTCCTAAAATGATGTATTACAAAGTGAGAGTAAGAAGCCCGAAAAGCAGTCACCATAATGTTTGTCGCCAAGCCAATTTTCTGCAGAGCCATATTCACCCTATGTTGTGTATGCAAGAGCACCATATAAAACCCTCATCCTGCTCGGTTTCTGCCATTGTCCTGAGAGCTGAGCATAGGAAGAGACGTGGCAAGTGGTCATGCACTAGGGACAGTGTTGCTGAAAATAATTAATAGAAGAATATTGGAGAGAGAGAGAGTGCAGGGAGAGTGCTGGGACAGTGCATGGAGAGTGCAGGGAGACTTATTCTGCATCAGTTTTATTTATTCCTACATTTACTTATTCCTACATCAGCCATAAACTAAGACATGTAATTCAATACCAATAAGATGAAAGCCTTTATTATTCCAGTGCCAGTGTTCCAACCAATGCCACCCAGTCTGCACACCTTAGAGGGGGCCAGGTCTTAATGAGGACCATCCTCATCTTTTGCTGGCTTTACTTCTTCCAAATCATCCTTCAAAGTCTCCATGTCCTAGAAAAGTCAGCAAGATGCAGAGAGAGGAGGAGCTGGATGTTCCTGATGACATATTCTCATTGATATTAAATTATGTGGAAAAGGAGGGTAAGGAGATGGCAGAAGAAGGGCTCCCACCTGTAGGGCAGGAGAGTGGTGGGGTTGGAGAAGTGGGTTTGCCAGAGCCGATTAATATTCAGTGTGTAGTGTCAAATAACCTGCAGGAGATTGCAGGCTAGAACTGAAATAATATGCATATCGTGCCTCCACTTAACCAGACAAACCCCATACCAGCAACAGCCCCTGTTTAAAGGTACATTAAAGGTGCCGCACTGCCATTAACAATGACTATACAGTGTGGTATGTATTCATTATTAAATAAAAGACAGCTGCAGGCTAATTGGCCTTGTGGTTCTTCACTGCAGCATGGCTACAACCTACCCACAGCACAGCTGCTCCGTGTGGTCGTACCCTAAGGCAGAGTGGCCTGGGTATACCTGATTTAGAGTGATTCGTGAATAAATTCATAATGAATTGAATGTCTTAATTAGCGAACTTCAGTGAAGTTGCCGAATCAAATTTTTCTAAACTTTCTCTAGTGTTCATATTGATCATATATGATGTTTTATAGCATTCATAGCTTTTCCAAATCACCTTGCAAATTAGAAAGCAGAAATTAAGTAGATACAGTTATGTTTAATTGATGGAAGGGAGGATCAAAAATAATATCACATATAGGGCTCATGTACACGACTAGGGATGAGCAAATTTCATGCTATGCACTTCGTTTAGTGGTAAAAGCAGAATTGCAATAACGCAATTCTATGACAGAATGCATAACGGAGTGCCTTTAGAAGCATTCCAATATTAATTCCATCTTAATAGAAGTCTATGGCCTGCATAACGGATCTGTCCCGTTTCCGTTATGCAGGAGAGGACTCCCCTGCATAACGGAAACGGGATGGATCCGTTAAGCAGGCCATAGACTTCTATTATGACAGAATGAATAACGGAATTCCTCTAAAGGCACTCCGTTATGCATTCCGTCATAGAATTGCGTTATGGTCCGTGGTAACGGAATCCATAACAAAATTCTTTTTTTACCCCCAAACGAAGCGCAAACGAATTTCAAAATATGAAATTCACTCATCTCTACACAAGACCATTGGGTATTTTAACCTCCAAAGCAGACAATTTTCACATGGAAATATGTGAAGTTTATGATTTATATGAAATATATTGTTAAAGGTGGAGTGTGATTAACCGCTATAAGTTGACTTCTTTGATTGTTAGACCCTAATAATGCAATACACTGTTTAAAGGGTTTTCCTATCTAAATTTCTTATATCGACCAGGGCCTCTGAAGTGAAGAAGAGCACACGTTCACGCGCAGCATGCTCTCCTTTCACTGTTATGAGAACCTGAGGTTCGCGAACATTTGAGCGAGTTCGAGCGATGGTGTTCGCAAAACGGCCCCATAAGATGTTCATCCATCGCTACTTCTGAATGTAGACAAGCAAGTGCGCGCTGCTATTTTCGGAGGTCCCATAGCAGTGAACAGAGAGCAAACTGGGGGACTGCTATGGGACTGCAGGAAATAGTTGGGCCAGTGCTCGGCTATTTTCGGAACTCCCTTAGCAGTGAATGGAGGGTTGACTTGCCATGCATGCACAGTTTCTCTCCCCTCACTTCGGAGGCCCTGTTCTCGAGATAAGAGCAGGTCGCAGTAGTGGGACCTGCAGGTATCTGATATGTGGCATATCCTAGTGATGTGCTCCAAACATTTAGATGGGAATATAACTTTAAGCTTCCATGGTTACACTACTTCAATCTGAAACTCACCCCCATAGTCGATGCAGATATTTGTATACTCAGATGACTGTTTTTATTGTTTTAGGATTTTAGAATTAGAGAATTTAACAATGAAAAAATAGAGGATTTCAGAATTAGTAGACTTTTATCTTGTGTTATGTTTAGACACCTGCGCCAGGTCCCTTCGTGAAGGAGATGGCAGATGCTGCTGCATTTTACACAAACAGGGTACTGAAGGACTATAAAAATAGGTAAACCATTCACCTTTATCATGTCGATTGTTTGGAACATCTAATCAAAAGTTATGTTGGATTCACAGAATGTACAGTACTGGTTTGGAATGTTAAGAACCGATTCACACTCTTGTACATTAAAAGGGTTTTCAGATATCAAAATACTGATGATCTATCCTCTGGATAGGTCATCAGTATCTGATCGGTGGGCGTCCAACACCCGGGACCCCCGCCGATCAGCTGTTTGAGAAAGCATTGGCGGTTGTGGCCTTCTCTGTGCTTACCAAGGGTGTACATAGTATAGTGGCTGTGCTTGATATTGTGCTCGGCTCTATTGACTTCTATGGGGCTGAGCTGCGCCTAGGCCATGTGACTGATGAACGCGTCGTCACTTGGCGTAGGGAAAGTTGAGAGAAGATTAAAGTACTACTGCAAGTGCCCGTGCCTTCTCAATCAGGTGTCAGACACCCCAGCGGTCAGATATTGAGGACCTATCCAGAGGATAGGTCATCACTACTAGAAACTTGGAAACCCCCTTTAAAGTGATATTTTGAAACTTTTGCTGTTAAAGGGAACTTGTCAGTAGTTTCATGCTGGTCAGCTAGACTTTATTCAGTGATCTCTCTATACACAAATGGAGAGAGATCTGTCAATCAAGCCAAGCTGAGCAGGGAGTTCCAGAGGTGGGCACTCCTCCCTATGCCCAGCTCTAAAAGTATGTTTTCTCTGAAATGCCACAAAGTTTCAGAGTTAGGGGCTCATGCGCACAAACGTATTTTCTTTCCGTGTCCGTTCAGTTTTTTTGCGGACCGTATGCAGAACCCTTGATTTCAACTGTTTTCAATAAAAACTGAAGTTACTCTGTGTGCATTCCGTTTCTGTATGTCCGTATTTCCGTTCCATAAAAATATTGATCATGTCCTATTATTGTCCGCATCACGGAAAAGGATAGTACTGTTCTATTAGTTCCGCAAAATACGGAATGCACACGGATGTCATCCTTTTTTTTGCGGACCGAAAAATACATACGTCGTGTGCATGAGCCCTAAATCATAGTTATTTGTGATGAGGGAACCTGGGATTTCTAGCTGGCCATGGTTCAGGCAGCATGAATTTGCTGATAACTTCCTTTTAAGCCTATTGCCCCTTAGACTTTTGGGTATTTTTATATGTTATGGATGGCTGCAGCAGAATCTAAGTACAGCACTCTCATTGTTGTATACCGCTGCAGATTTTCCTGCTAAATTCACATATAAAATATCCATGGAAAAAATACATTTTATGCACTGAAATCCCACAAAAGATTTGAAAACTGCAGTCTTTTTAATCCCTTCAGGACTGGGCCATTTCAGTTTTTTTTGTTTGTTTTGTTTTTTAATCCCAGCCTTCCCAAAGTCATACCTTTTTTATTTTTACATTCACATAGCCATATGAGGGCTTGTATTTTGTGGGACAAGTTGTACTTTCTAACAGCACCATTTACTGTTGCATCTGATGTAGTAGGGAGCTGGAAATAATTTTTAAATGAGGTGTAATTATAAAAAAAAACACAACACAGTATTATGGGGTTTTGCAGTAAAACTGACCTTTTAACTTTGTTCTCTGGGTCAGTACAACAATACCACATTTATATAGTTTTTCTTGTGTTTTGAAAAAAATAAAAACTTTGGAAAAACAAATTTTTTCTTTGTATCGCCATATAAATATTATTTTTATGTGTACAGAGCTGTGTGAGGGTTAATTTTTAGCGGGAACATCTGTATTTATTTATATCATTTTGGAGTGTGTATGACATTTTAATCAATTTTTGTAAAAGATTTTGGGGGAGGTGAAGTGACAAAAAAAACTGTGAATCAGCAATTTTGATGTTTTTTTTGCCATTAGGCCATTCGCAGTATGGGATAAATATATTTATATTTTAATAGTACAGGCTTTTTGCACACAACAATGCCTATGATGTTTTAATTTTTTAATTGTTCATTTTTATTTGTATTTTTGGGAAAGGGGGGTGATTTAAAATTTTATATATTTTTACAGTTTAGTTTTAAAAACTTTTTTCTTTCTTTTATACACTTTTTAATAGTTCTAGGGAACTTGAACAATCAATCATTAGACTCCAATGCATTAGCAGGGTCTCCATAGGAAACTATCTGTGGCAGCCTCGGATCATTTAGGAGGACCGAGGCTGCTGCACACACCATCTGGCTCCCCCAATTCCCGCTAGGGGTAGCTATTGAATGCCCGGGTGCACACTCCCAGGTTTTTGAGCTCCCAGATGCCGTGGTCACATTTCACCATGGCATCTAAGGGGTTAAATGTGTGTAATCAATGTTATCGTCCATCGCATGCATTATTTAAATTGGGCAGTTGGGAAGGGGTTTAAGATGTTGTCCCATTAAGACAAATTAAAGATAAGTCTCTGATCTTCTGGGGCAGTCTGAATGGAGTGTGGGGTTTCGCTCTGGTAGACAGGATTAGCGGACGCAGTATAGAGACAACAACAAGTTCTATGGATCAAACAGTTCAGTGTTTTTTCACACTTTAGGCAAGTGACAAAACAAGCAGTCATAATCAAACAAAAAGTTACCTTGCGGCAGGGGAGGACTGGCAGCCTTAGTCCTGGGGGGCAAATCTAGTCAAGTGGCCCATTTTTAGCCCCGCCCATCATTAAAAGCCCCTCCTACATATAATAGGCCACTCCCAACACACACTGTACAGCTGACATTTTATAGCTGCGGCCTGTCTCTACACATCATACGGAGAGGGGAGGCCGTCCTGGCTGCACTGCCTGCTTATATAACAAGCTACAGCCAGGAAGCTCCTCCGCTCTCCTCCCTACCCTGATCCTGCTCAAGGCCTGTGGTTCCCCCCACCATCTGCCACCCGCCCGTGGCCTGCTGCCCCCTTTCGTCATCCTCACCCAGTTCTGAATCCTCCTTCTGCAAATGGCAGGGGGAGGAGCCGGAGCATCTCCTCTCCTACATAGCGCCACATACCTCTTACATCCAGTGATGTCACCTTTGTTGTAGACGTTCTCTTTCCTCATCTTCTCCATTCAGACCAGACCGCCATGATGATTTTTCTGCCATCTCCCTTCTCTGCAGAGATTGAGAAACAGACATTAGTTTCCTGCCACCCCCAATACTATACTGCAGAAACAGTCCCCCTGGAAATACAAACTACCACACAGATAGTGCCCCCAATACTGTATCCGCTATGCCCCCAATACTATACTACAGAAACAGTCCGCCTGGAAATACTACTACCACACAGATAGTGCCCCCTTAAACAATTATTGGCACACAGCGCTCTAAAAAATAACTGCGCCCAGACACTAATAGTATAAAGATAATGTCCCCCAAAAATAATTGTGCTAAGCTGATACTATGCCAGGGTGCCCCCAAAGTAACAATGCTCCCCAAAATCCCACCAATAGAAATAATTCTCTGCCAGAGCACACTTAGTAGTAATAATGCCCCTATAGTGCCCTAGTAATCATGTTCTTCATAGCCCCTAGTAGTAGTAAAGCTTCCCATAATACCCCCTAGTAGTACTAATTTTCCCTATAATATGACAGTACATGAAATACCCCCGCTTAGTGCCCGCAGTTGAGCTAATGTCCCCATAATGTATGCCAGTATAAAATACCTCTATATAGTGCCCCAGTAAATGCCCTCATACTGCTCCTCTCCCCCTTCCCCATAGTGTCCCCATAATATGCCAGTAAAAAAATGCCCCTTAGTGCCCCCAGCAGATGCCCCTATAGTGCTCCTCTCCCCCACAATGTACCAGTAAAAAAATGCCCCTTCTTAGTGCCACCATATGCCCCAATAGTGCTCCACTCCCCCATAGTGCCGCTCTCCCCTATAGTGCCTTCCATAATGTGCCAGTAAAAAATGCCCCCTTAGTGCCACCAAATGCCATAGTGCCCCCCATAATGTTCCAATACAAAAGGCCCCTTTAGAGCCCCCACTTCCCCATAGTGCCCCCAAATAATGCCCCTATAGTAGCACCAGATGCCCCATAGTGCTGCTCTCCCCTATAGTGCCCCCCAGAATGTGCCAATAATTAAAAAAAAGCCCCTTTAGAGCCCCCAGTTACCCCCATAGTGCTCCTCTCCCCCATGGTGCCCCCCCCATAATGTGCCAGTAAGAAATGCCCCCATAGTGCCAGCTCCCCCAATAGTGCCAGCCCTCCCCCCATAGTGCTAGCTCCCCCTATAGGCCCCCCATAGTGCCAGCTCCCCCTACAGTGCCCCCCATAGTGCCAGCTCCCTCTACAGTGCCCCCCATAGTGCCAGCTTCCCCTATAGTGTGCCCCATAGTGCCAGCTCCCCCTATAGTCCCCCCATAGTGCCAGCTCCCCCTATAGTACCCCCCCATAGTGCCAGCTCCCCCTATAGTACCCCCCCATAGTGCCAGCTCCTCCTATAGGCCCCCCCATAGTGCCAGCTCCCCCTATAAGCCCTCCCCCCATAGTGCCAGCTCCCCCTATAGGCCCCCCCATAGTGCCAGCTCCCCCTACAGTGCCCCCCATAGTGCCAGCTCCCCCTACAGTGCCCCCCATAGTGCCAGCTCCCCCTATAGTCCCCCCCATAGTGCCAGCTCCCCCTATAGTACCCCCCCATAGTGCCAGCTCCCCCTATAGTACCCCCCCCCCCATAGTGCCAGCTCCTCCTATAGGCCCCCCATAGTGCCAGCTCCCCCTATAGGCCCCCCCATAGTGCCAGCTCCCCCTACAGTGCCCCCCATAGTGCCAGCTCCCCCTATAGTGCGCCCCATAGTGCCAGCTCCCCCTATAAGCCCTCCCCCCATAGTGCCAGCTCCCCCTATAGGCCCCCCCATAGTGCCAGCTCCCCCTACAGTGCCCCCCATAGTGCCAGCTCCCCCTATAGGCCCCCCATAGTGCCAGCTCCCCCTACAGTGCCCCCCATAGTGCCAGCTCCCCCTACAGTGCCCCCCATAGTGCCAGCTCCCCCTATAGTCCCCCCCATAGTGCCAGCTCCCCCTATAGTACCCCCCCATAGTGCCAGCTCCCCCTATAGTACCCCCCCCATAGTGCCAGCTCCTCCTATAGGCCCCCCATAGTGCCAGCTCCCCCTATAGGCCCCCCCATAGTGCCAGCTCCCCCTACAGTGCCCCCCATAGTGCCAGCTCCCCCTATAGTGCGCCCCATAGTGCCAGCTCCCCCTATAGTGCCCCCCATAGTGCCAGCTCCCCCTATAGTGCGCCCCATAGTGCCAGCTCCCCTTATAGTGCACCCCATACTGCCAGATCTCCCCCCCATAGTGACAGATCTCCGCCCCCCCATAGTGACAGATCTCTGCAAAGAAGAAAAAATAATAAAAAAATACTTACCTCCATCAGCAGCGTGTGCTGCCGGCTCAGGCGTCGCGATGATAATGACATCATCGCGCTTCCTGAGCCGGCCTCTGATAGGCTGCAGGCATTAGTGCCTGCGGCCTATCAGAAGAACAGGGGAGGGACACGCCTCTCCCTCCCCTGCCCCACAGCACACAGCGGCCGCAATTACATCCAGGGCCGCGCCGCCTGTGGTGATCGGCGGTGCGGCCCTGAAGAATAAAAAAAAAAAATTTTTTTTTTTAGACGGGCGGCCCAGCGGCCGTTTATTTAGGGAGGCCTGGGGGGCAATTGCCTCCCTGCCCCCCGGCCCAGTCCGCCCCTGCCTTGCGGTGTTGGTGGTAATTCCCACCATGCAGCAATTCTGCCTCAAAGAGTCCTTGACTAGAGTTGAGCGAACACCTGGATGTTCGGGTTCGAGAAGTTCGGCCGAACATCCCGGAAATGTTCGGGTTCGGGATCCGAACCCGATCCGAACTTCGTCCCGAACCCGAACCCCATTGAAGTCAATGGGGACCCGAACTTTTCGGCACTAAAAAGGCTGTAAAACAGCCCAGGAAAGAGCTAGAGGGCTGCAAAAGGCAGCAACATGTAGGTAAATCCCCTGCAAACAAATGTGGATAGGGAAATTAATTAAAATAAAAATTAAATAAATAAAAATTAACCAAAATCAATTGGAGAGAGGTCCCATAGCAGAGAATCTGGCTTCACGTCAGCCACCACTGCAACAGTCCATTGGCATATATTTAGGCCCAGCACCCAGGCAGAGGAGGGAGGTCCCGTAACAGAGAATCTGGCTTCATGTCAGCAGAGAATCAGTCTGCATGTCATAGCAGAGAATGAGGCTTCACGTCAGCCACCACTGCAACAGTCCATTGGCATATATTTAGGCCCAGCACACACACAGGCAGAGGAGAGAGGTCCCGTAACAGACAATCTGGCTTCATGTCAGCAGAGAATCAGTCTGCATGTCATAGCAGAGAATGAGGCTTCACGTCAGCCACCACTGCAACAGTCCATTGGCATATATTTAGGCCCAGCACCCAGGCAGAGGAGGGAGGTCCCGTAACAGAGAATCTGTCTTCATGTCAGCAGAGAATCAGTCTGCATGTCATAGCAGAGAATGAGGCTTCACGTCAGCCACCACTGCAACAGTCCATTGGCATATATTTAGGCCCAGCACACACACAGGCAGAGGAGAGAGGTCCCGTAACAGACAATCTGTCTTCATGTCAGCAGAGAATCAGTCTGCATGTCATAGCAGAGAATGAGGCTTCACGTCAGCCACCACTGCAACAGTCCATTGGCATATATTTAGGCCCAGCACCCAGGCAGAGGAGGGAGGTCCCGTAACAGAGAATCTGTCTTCATGTCAGCAAAGAATCAGTCTGCATGTCATAGCAGAGAATGAGGCTTCACGTCAGCCACCACTGCAACAGTCCATTGGCATATATTTAGGCCCAGCACACACACAGGCAGAGGAGAGAGGTCCCGTAACAGAGAATCTGTCTTCATGTCAGCAGAGAATCAGTCTGCATGTCATAGCAGAGAATGAGGCTTCACGTCAGCCACCACTGCAACAGTCCATTGGCATATATTTAGGCCCAGCACACACACAGGCAGAGGAGAGAGGTCCCGTAACAGACAATCTGGCTTCATGTCAGCAGAGAATCAGTCTGCATGTCATAGCAGAGAATGAGGCTTCACGTCAGCCACCACTGCAACAGTCCATTGGCATATATTTAGGCCCAGCACACACACAGGCAGAGGAGAGAGGTCCCGTAACAGACAATCTGTCTTCATGTCAGCAGAGAATTAGTCTGCATGTCATAGCAGAGAATGAGGCTTCACGTCAGCCACCACTGCAACAGTCCATTGGCATATATTTAGGCCCAGCACACACACAGGCAGAGGAGAGAGGTCCCGTAACAGACAATCTGGCTTCATGTCAGCAGAGAATCAGTCTGCATGTCATAGCAGAGAATGAGGCTTCACGTCAGCCACCACTGCAACAGTCCATTGGCATATATTTAGGCCCAGCACACACACAGGCAGAGGAGAGAGGTCCCGTAACAGACAATCTGGCTTCATGTCAGCAGAGAATCAGTCTGCATGTCATAGCAGAGAATGAGGCTTCACGTCAGCCACCACTGCAACAGTCCATTGGCATATATTTAGGCCCAGCACCCAGGCAGAGGAGGGAGGTCCCGTAACAGAGAATCTGTCTTCATGTCAGCAGAGAATCAGTCTGCATGTCATAGCAGAGAATGAGGCTTCACGTCAGCCACCACTGCAACAGTCCATTGGCATATATTTAGGCCCAGCACACACACAGGCAGAGGAGAGAGGTCCCGTAACAGAGAATCTGGCTTCATGTCAGCAGAGAATCAGTCTGCATGTCATAGCAGAGAATGAGGCTTCACGTCAGCCACCACTGCAACAGTCCATTGGCATATATTTAGGCCCAGCACCCAGGCAGAGGAGGGAGGTCTCGTAACAGAGAATCTGGCTTCATGTCAGCAGAGAATCAGTCTGCATGTCATAGCAGAGAATGAGGCTTCACGTCAGCCACCACTGCAACAGTCCATTGGCATATATTTAGGCCCAGCACACACACAGGCAGAGGAGAGAGGTCCCGTAACAGACAATCTGGCTTCATGTCAGCAGAGAATCAGTCTGCATGTCATAGCAGAGAATGAGGCTTCACGTCAGCCACCACTGCAACAGTCCATTGGCATATATTTAGGCCCAGCACCCAGGCAGAGGAGGGAGGTCCCGTAACAGAGAATCTGTCTTCATGTCAGCAGAGAATCAGTCTGCATGTCATAGCAGAGAATGAGGCTTCACGTCAGCCACCACTGCAACAGTCCATTGGCATATATTTAGGCCCAGCACACACACAGGCAGAGGAGAGAGGTCCCGTAACAGAGAATCTGGCTTCATGTCAGCAGAGAATCAGTCTGCATGTCATAGCAGAGAATGAGGCTTCACGTCAGCCACCACTGCAACAGTCCATTGGCATATATTTAGGCCCAGCACCCAGGCAGAGGAGGGAGGTCTCGTAACAGAGAATCTGGCTTCATGTCAGCAGAGAATCAGTCTGCATGTCATAGCAGAGAATGAGGCTTCACGTCAGCCACCACTGCAACAGTCCATTGGCATATATTTAGGCCCAGCACACACACAGGCAGAGGAGAGAGGTCCCGTAACAGACAATCTGTCTTCATGTCAGCAGAGAATTAGTCTGCATGTCATAGCAGAGAATGAGGCTTCACGTCAGCCACCACTGCAACAGTCCATTGGCATATATTTAGGCCCAGCACACACACAGGCAGAGGAGAGAGGTCCCGTAACAGACAATCTGGCTTCATGTCAGCAGAGAATCAGTCTGCATGTCATAGCAGAGAATGAGGCTTCACGTCAGCCACCACTGCAACAGTCCATTGGCATATATTTAGGCCCAGCACACACACAGGCAGAGGAGAGAGGTCCCGTAACAGACAATCTGGCTTCATGTCAGCAGAGAATCAGTCTGCATGTCATAGCAGAGAATGAGGCTTCACGTCAGCCACCACTGCAACAGTCCATTGGCATATATTTAGGCCCAGCACCCAGGCAGAGGAGGGAGGTCCCGTAACAGAGAATCTGTCTTCATGTCAGCAGAGAATCAGTCTGCATGTCATAGCAGAGAATGAGGCTTCACGTCAGCCACCACTGCAACAGTCCATTGGCATATATTTAGGCCCAGCACACACACAGGCAGAGGAGAGAGGTCCCGTAACAGAGAATCTGGCTTCATGTCAGCAGAGAATCAGTCTGCATGTCATAGCAGAGAATGAGGCTTCACGTCAGCCACCACTGCAACAGTCCATTGGCATATATTTAGGCCCAGCACCCAGGCAGAGGAGGGAGGTCTCGTAACAGAGAATCTGGCTTCATGTCAGCAGAGAATCAGTCTGCATGTCATAGCAGAGAATGAGGCTTCACGTCAGCCACCACTGCAACAGTCCATTGGCATATATTTAGGCCCAGCACACACACAGGCAGAGGAGAGAGGTCCCGTAACAGAGAATCTGTCTTCATGTCAGCAGAGAATCATTCAGCATGTCATAGCAGAGAATCAGGCTTCACGTCACCCAACATTGGAACAGTCCATTGGCATATATTTAGGCCCCGGCACCCAGACACAGGAGAGGTTCATTCAACTTTGGGTAGCCTCGCAATATAATGGTAAAATGAAAATAAAAATAGGATTGAATGAGGAAGTGCCCTGGAGTCCAATAATATATGGTTAAGGGGAGGTAGTTAATGTCTAATCTGGGCAAGGGACGGACAGATCCTGTGGGATCCATGCCTGGTTCATTTTTATGAACGTCAGCTTGTCCACATTGGCTGTAGACAGGCGGCTGCGTTTGTCTGTAATGACGCCCCCTGCCGTGCTGAATACACGTTCAGACAAAACGCTGGCTGCCGGGCAGGCCAGCACCTCCAAGGCATAAAAGGCTAGCTCTGGCCACGTGGACAATTTAGAGACCCAGAAGTTGAATGGGGCCGAACCATCAGTCAGTACGTGGAGGGGTGTGCACACGTACTGTTCCACCATGTTAGTGAAATGTTGCCTCCTGCTAACACGTTGCGTATCAGGTGGTGGTGCAGTTAGCTGTGGCGTGTTGACAAAAGTTTTCCACATCTCTGCCATGCTAACCCTGCCCTCAAAGGAGCTGGCATTGACACAGCTGCCTTGGCGACCTCTTGCTCCTCCTCTGCCTTGGCCTTGGGCTTCCACTTGGTCCCCTGTGACATTTGGGAATGCTCTCAGTAGCGCGTCTACCAACGTGCGCTTGTACTCGCGCATCTTCCTATCACGCTCCAGTGCAGGAAGTAAGGTGGGCACATTGTCTTTGTAGCGTGGATCCAGCAGGGTGGCAACCCAGTAGTCCGCACAGGTTAAAATGTGGGCAACTCTGCTGTCGTTGCGCAGGCACTGCAGCATGTAGTCGCTCATGTGTGCCAGGCTGCCCAGGGGTAAGGACAAGCTGTCCTCTGTGGGAGGCGTATCGTCATCGTCCTGCCTTTCCCCCCAGCCACGCACCAGTGATGGACCCGAGCTGCGTTGGGTGCCACCCCGCTGTGACCATGCTTCATCCTCATCCTCCTTCACCTCCTCCTCATCCTCGTCCTCCTCGTCCTCCAGTAGTGGGCCCTGTCTGGCCACATTTGTACCTGGCCTCTGCTGTTGCCAAAAACCTCCCTCTGAGTCACTTCGAAGAGACTGGCCTGAAAGTGCTAAAAATGACCCCTCTTCCTCCTCCTCCTCCTCCTCCTGGGCCACCTCCTCTTGCATCATCGCCCTAAGTGTTTTCTCAAGGAGACATAGAAGTGGTATTGTAACGCTGATAACGGCGTCATCGCCACTGGCCATGTTGGTGGAGTACTCGAAACAGCGCAACAGGGCACACAGGTCTCGCATGGAGGCCCAGTCATTGGTGGTGAAGTGGTGCTGTTCTGTAGTGCGACTGACCCGTGCGTGCTGCAGCTGAAACTCCACTATGGCCTGCTGCTGCTCGCACAGTCTGTCCAGCATGTGCAAGGTGGAGTTCCACCTGGTGGGCACGTCGCATATGAGGCGGTGAGCGGGAAGGCCGAAGTTACGCTGTAGCGCAGACAGGCGAGCAGCAGCAGGATGTGAACGCCGGAAGCGCGAACAGACGGCCCGCACTTTATGCAGCAGCTCTGACATGTCGGGGTAGTTGTGAATGAACTTCTGCACCACCAAATTCAGCACATGCGCCAAGCAAGGGATGTGCGTCAAATTGGCTAGTCCCAGAGCTGCAACGAGATTTCGCCCATTATCGCACACCACCAGGCCGGGCTTGAGGCTCACCGGCAGCAACCACTCGTCGGTCTGTTGTTCTATACCCCGCCACAACTCCTGTGCGGTGTGGGGCCTGTCCCCCAAATATATGAGTTTCAGAATGGCCTGCTGACGTTTACCCCGGGCTGTGCTGAAGTTGGTGGTGAAGGTGTGTGGCTGACTGGATGAGCAGGTGGAAGAAGAGGAGGAGGAAGCCGAGAAGGAGGAGGTGGCAACAGGAGGCAAAGAATGTTGCCCTGCGATCCTTGGCGGCGGAAGGACGTGCGCCAAACAGCTCTCCGCCTGGGGCCCAGCTGCCACTACATTTACCCAGTGTGCAGTTAGGGAGATATAGCGTCCCTGGCCGTGCTTACTGGTCCACGTATCTGTGGTTAGGTGGACCTTGCCACAGATGGCGTTGCGCAGTGCACACTTGATTTTATCGGATACTTGGTTGTGCAGGGAAGGCACGGCTCTCTTGGAGAAGTAGTGGCGGCTGGGAACAACATACTGTGGGACAGCAAGCGACATGAGCTGTTTGAAGCTGTCTGTGTCCACCAGCCTAAATGACAGCATTTCATAGGCCAGTAGTTTAGAAATGCTGGCATTCAGGGCCAGGGATCGAGGGTGGCTAGGTGGGAATTTACGCTTTCTCTCAAATGTTTGTGAGATGGAGAGCTGAACGCTGCCGTGTGACATGGTTGAGACGCTTGGTGACGGAGGTGGTGGTGGTGGTGTTGGTGGTACATCCCCTGTTTGCTGGGCGGCAGGTGCCAACGTTCCTCCAGAGGCGGAGGAAGAGGCCGAGGCGGCAGCAGCAGAAGAGGCCGAGGCGGCAGCAGCAGAAGAGGTAGCAGGGGGAGCCTGAGTGACTTCCTTGGTTTTAAGGTGTTTACTCCACTGCAGTTCATGCTTTGCATGCAGGTGCCTGGTCATGCAGGTTGTGCTCAGGTTCAGAACGTTAATGCCTCGCTTAAGGCTCTGATGGCACAGCGTGCAAACCACTCGGGTCTTGTCGTCAGCACATTGTTTGAAGAAGTGCCATGCCAGGGAACTCCTTGAAGCTGCCTTTGGGGTGCTCGGTCCCAGATGGCGGCGGGCAGTAGCAGGCGGAGTCTCTTGGCGGCGGGTGTTCTGCTTTTGCCCACTGCTCCCTCTTTTGCTACGCTGTTGGCTCGGTCTCACCACTGCCTCTTCCTCCGAACTGTGAAAGTCAGTGGCACGACCTTCATTCCATGTGGGGTCTAGGACCTCATCATCCCCTGCATCGTCTTCCACCCAGTCTTGATCCCTGACCTCCTGTTCAGTCTGCACACTGCAGAAAGACGCAGCAGTTGGCACCTGTGTTTCGTCATCATCAGAGACATGCTGAGGTGGTATTCCCATGTCCTCATCATCAGGAAACATAAGTGGTTGTGCGTCAGTGCATTCTATATCTTTCACCGCTGGGGAAGGGCTAGGTGGATGCCCTTGGGAAACCCTGCCAGCGGAGTCTTCAAACAGCATAAGAGACTGCTGCATAACTTGAGGCTGAGACAGTTTCCCTGGTATGTATGGGGGTGATGTGACAGACTGATGGGGTTGGTTTTCAGGCGCCATCTGTGCGCTTTCTGCAGAAGACTGGGTGGGAGATAATGTGAACGTGCTGGATCCACTGTCGGCCACCCAATTGACTAATGCCTGTACCTGCTCAGGCCTTACCATCCTTAGAACGGCATTGGGCCCCACCATATATCGCTGTAAATTCTGGCGGCTACTGGGACCTGAGGTAGTTGGTACACTAGGACGTGTGGATGTGGCAGAACGGCCACGTCCTCTCCCAGCACCAGAGAGTCCACTAACACCACCACGACCATGTCCACGTCCGCGTCCCTTACTAGATGTTTTTCTCATTGTTATGGTTCACCACAACAACAAAAATATTATTTGGCCCAATGTATTGTATTCAAATTCAGCGGGATATAAATTTGAGGCCTAGTATTTAGGCGCTGGGTGACCGGTATGGATTTACTAACAGAATTAGACTTGGAAATGCACAGTAGCGTGTGTGTGAAGTTATTCTGAATGACCCTATGTGCACCTTGAATATTATATACCCTTTTAGGGATAGATTTCAAATAGCTCTGATACAGCAGAAACCACTAAATTATGAAATTGCTAAATTGGGAATTGTATTTCAACCCAGAACAAAAAATGTGCTTTGACGGACACTAAATAACTTTCCCAGCCACAACAGGACAGCGGTAACGAGAGATTTAGCGGGATATAAATTTGAGGCCTAGTATTTAGGCGCTGGGTGACAGGTATGGGTTTAGTGACAGAATTAGACTTGGAAATGCACAGTAGCGGGTGTGTGTGAAGTTATTCTGAATGACCCTATGTGCACCTTGAATATTATATACCCTTTTAGGGATAGATTTCAAATAGCTCTGATATAGCAGAAACCACTAAATTATGAAATTGCTAAATTGGGAATTGTATTTCAACCCAGAACAAAAAATGTGCTTTGACGGACACTAAATAACTTTCCCAGCCACAACAGGGCAGCGGTAACGAGAGATTTAGCAGGATATAAATTTGAGGCCTAGTATTTAGGCGCTCGGTGACAGGTATGGGTTTAGTGACAGAATTAGACTTGGAAATACACAGTAGCGGGTGTGTGTGAAGTTATTCTGAATGACCCAATGTGCACCTTGAATATTATATACCCTTTTAGGGATAGATTTCAAATAGCTCTGATATAGCAGAAACCACTAAATTATGAAATTGCTAAATTGGGAATTGTATTTCAACCCAGAACAAAAAATGTGCTTTGACGGACACTAAATAACTTTCCCAGCCACAACAGGACAGCGGTAACGAGAGATTTAGCAGGATATAAATTTGAGGCCTAGTATTTAGGTGCTGGGTGACCGGTATGGATTTAGTGACAGAATTAGACTTGGAAATGCACAGTAGCGGGTGTGTGTGAAGTTATTCTGAATGACCCTATGTGCACCTTGAATATTATATACCCTTTTAGGGATAGATTTCAAATAGCTCTGATATAGCAGGAACCACTAAATTATGAAATTGCTAAATTGGGAATTGTACTTCAACCCAGAACAAAAAATGTGCTTTGACGGACACTAAATAACTTTCCCAGCCACAACAGGACAGCGGTAACGAGAGATTTAGCGGGATATAAATTTGAGGCCTAGTATTTAGGCGCTGGGTGACCGGTATGGATTTAGTGACAGAATTAGACTGGGATATGGCCAAAAAATAACCACACTATTGCTGGTTAAATGCACTTGGTGACGGGCGCAGCTTGCCCCTGATGTAGTATATGGCCAAAAAATGAACAGACTATTGCTGGTTAAATGCACTTGGTGTCACAGCTTGACCAACCACACTACTGAGGGTTAAATGCACTTGGTGACGGGCGCAGCTTGCCCCTGATGTAGTATATGGCCAAAAAATGAACAGACTATTGCTGGTTAAATGCACTTGGTGTCACAGCTTCACCCTGATGTAGGCTTTAGCCAAAAAACAACCACACCATTGAGGGTTAAATGCACTTGGTGACAGGCGCAGCTTGCCCCTGATTTAGTATATGGCCAAAAAATGAACAGACTATTGCTGGTTAAATGCACTTGGTGTGACAGCTTCACCCTGATGTAGGCTTTAGCCAAAAAACAACCACACCATTGAGGGTTAAATGCACTTGGTGACAGGCGCAGCTTGCCCCTGATTTAGTATATGGCCAAAAAATGAACAGACTATTGCTGGTTAAATGCACTTGGTGTGACAGCTTCACCCTGATGTAGGCTTTAGCCAAAAAACAACCACACCATTGAGGGTTAAATGCACTTGGTGACAGGCGCAGCTTGCCCCTGATTTAGTATATGGCCAAAAAATGAACAGACTATTGCTGGTTAAATGCACTTGATGTGACAGCTTCACCCTGATGTAGGCTTTAGCCAAAAAACAACCACACCATTGAGGGTTAAATGCACTTGGTCGCAGCTTGGATGCACTTGGTCGCAGCACCGCACAAGACACAAAATGGCCGCCGATCACCCCAGAAAAAAGTGACTGACAAACGGTCTGTGCAGCCTAAAAACAGTGAGTGAGCATTTGAATTTCAGCAGCTCAATGATGCACAGCTGCAGATCGATCGATTAATCAAGTGAAGTCCTTTGGAGGAGTTAATCTGCCTAATCTCGCCCTACTGTCGCATCCGCAACCTCTCCCTACGCTAATCAGAGCAGAGTGACGGGCGGCGCTATGTGACTCCAGCTTAAATAGAGGCTGGGTCACATGGTGCTCTGGCCAATCACAGCCATGCCAATAGTAGGCATGGCTGTGACGGCCTCTTGGGGCAAGTAGTATGACGCTTGTTGATTGGCTGCTTTGCAGCCTTTCAAAAAGCGCCAAGAAAGCGTCACAAAAGCGCCAAGAAAGCGACGAACACCGAACCCGAACCCGGACTTTTACGAAAATGTCCGGGTTCGGGTCCGTGTCACGGACACCCCAAAATTCGGTACGAACCCGAACTATACAGTTCGAGTTCGCTCATCCCTATCCTTGACCATAGCAGCACTAACCTGTTTTCACGCCAAACAAACAGGTAGCAAGCCTGGCTGGAAACCAGCCCAGCAGCACAGGCTGGGAGGAAAATACCTGTTTTCGCAGACAAAACCTCTCACTGTGTCACATACACCACCCCCCCCCCCCCCCCTTGTTCAACCCTGAGGGAGTGAACACATGCCAGACAGTGTGCCCGGGACAGGGTATCCTCGTTTCCCTGTAGCCGGCCTGCCCTGTGTTCCACCAAAAAGTTTAAGTTTTCTAGGGAGAGAAACCATCAGTTGACACGTGCATTTCTGTCCTTGGTCTGGCTCATCCACTTGAGAGGGGAGTGGTTAGTCACCAGGCGGAACTTTCTCCCTAATAAATAATAGCGGAGAGATTCTAGTTCCCACTTGATAGCCAGTTACTCTCTCTCCACTATTCTATACCGGGTCTCGGCTGGGGTGAGCTTACGGCTGAGGAAGACAAAGGGATGCTCCTCCCCGTTGACTTCCTGAGACAGTACAGCACTGAGGCCTATTTCGGAGGCATCGGTCTGTACTATAAACTCCCTTTTGAAGTCGGGCGTCACCAAAACCCGATCATCCCAGCGAACCATCCTTGACTTGTGTCCCTTCAAGAGTCCTGTCAAGGGCACGGCTAGAGTAGAAAAGTGGGGAACAAACCTCATGTAATAGCCCACCATTCCCAGGAATGACTTTATTTGCCTAGTGGAGACAGGTCGGTGCCAATTCCGTATCGACTCTATTTTGTTTACTTGGGGTTTAATGACTCCGCACCCAATGACATAACCCAGGTACTTAGTCTCTTCTAACCCTATTGCAAAAAATTTTGGGTTAGCGGTTAGGCCAGCTTTCCGAAGGGAGTCCACTACAGCCTGCACTTTGGGTAGGTGACTTTCCCAGTCGGTACTGGTTTCGAAAGTCGTTACAAAACTGCAACGTCCCGTCTGGCTTAGGTATCAATACTATAGGACTGACCCACTCACTTTTTGACTCCTCAATGACGTCTAGCTGCAACATTAGCTGCACCTCCTCCGATATGGCTTGTTACCGAGCCTCGGGTACCCGGTATGGTTTTAATCAGACTTTTGCCTGAGGCTCAGTGACAATGCCATGCTGGATTATGGAAGTGCATCCAGGGAGGTCAGAGGACACATCCGTGTTCCAACTAACGAACTCCCTGGCCTCCTGAGTGTTTAGAGGAGAGTGTCACGGACGGTGTACAGGAAACAAGACAAAGCAACATGCATATATGACTGAGTAGATCCAAAGCTAAGGAACCAAAAGGGAGACCCCTGCACAAGACCTGAGACTATCCCTGGCTGCTCAGCCTATGCAAAGATCCGAAAGGTGGAGGTTTGCATATCCTTACCTCGACTGATAATACCCATGAACACCCTACAATTTTCTCGAGGTACCTCGTACGGGACCCTGCCACCTAGCCAGGAACTTACTGTCCATGGACGGCACCAGAAACAAAACTCGATCACCCGGGTTAAAGATCCGAACCCGAGCCTGCCGATTATATACCCGACTCTGGGCTCGACTGAGCTGCCTCCATATGCTCTCTAACAAGAGGCAACACTGTCTCTATCCGATCTTGCATCTGGGTAACATACTCAATTACACTTTTATGTGGAGTGAGGTTATTGTTCCCACGCCTCTTTGGCCATGTCCAAGAGACCGCGAGGGTGTCTGCCATATAGAAGTTCAAAGAACGAGAACCCAGTAGAGGCCTGGGGTACCTCTCGCACTGCCAACATAAGATAGGGTAGAAGGAGGTCCCAGTCCTTCCCATCTTTAGCCACCACCCTTTTCAACATATTTTTTAATGTTTGGTTAAACCTTTCTACCAGACTGTCCATTTGCGGATGGTAAATGGACATCTGTAGCTGTTTTATGTGCAGCAATTTACAGAGTTCCCTCATCACCTTGGACATAAAAGGGGTCCCTTGGTCGTTCAGAACCTCTTTAGGTAGTCCTACTCAGGAAAACATCTCCATTAACTCCTTAGCTATGAGTTTGGTCGAGGTATGTCACAGTGGCACTGCCTCCAGGTACCTAGTGGCGTAGTCTAGAATGACTATGATGTGTTGATGTCCTCTGGTGGACTTCGGTACCAAGCCTATGAGGTCCATAGCTATTCGGTCAAACAGTACTTCGATAATCGGGAGAGGTACTAGGGGACTATGGAAATGTGGCTGGGGGCTAGTTATCTGGCAGGTTGGACAAGACTTACAAAACTCTTCCACTTCTTTGAATATGCTGGGCCAGTAAAACCGCTGTAGAATACGATCCTGAGTTTTCTGCAGCCCCAGGTGACCACCGAGAACGTGTATTGTGGGCTAGATCTAACACAAGCTTGCAATAAGCCTTGGGGACCACTAACTGTTCAATAGGCTCACCCCGTAGTTGGTTTACCCGATACAACATATCCTGATGAACCACAAAATGGGGAAACACTGACTTTGCCCCAGGTTGTTGTGGTTCACCATCTAATATTAACATATTTTCCCAGGCGCGGGATAGGGTTGGGTACCCACGTTGGGCGGTACCAAACTTATCACTGGAGACATTGAGGTCTGCCAATTCAGGACCTGGCAGCAAGTCCTCCACGTCTCCCACCATGACACTTAATGGAGTTGTCTCCGTCTCTTCCACCGAAGTGGCGGTCACCCCTACCGCTGGCCATTCGGTCTCAGGTTCCCAAGGTTCTGTTCTACCTCCTGAGCCGGGCCACTCTGCTAGGGTTACCCCTGTCTCATGGGTATCAGTCACTCTCATAGCAGGCCACAGTGCCGCGAAGCCCAGGAAGTCTCTCCCTATAATGAGTTTAAAATGTAGATTTAGTGGCAACAGCCATCTCGTGGGTCTATCTACCAGCCACCGTAGTTAGAGACACCGGCGCGGTGGGGTAGTCTGTTAAGTCTCCGTGGATGCACATCACCCAGACTTCCCGGCAAGTATACTCAGGGGGACTGCACCAGGGTAGCCCTTACTAGGGTCACCAGACTCCCTGAGTATCCCACTTTCATCTGGCACAAATGATATAGAGACTCTGGGGTACCTGTTGACACAGCCTCCTGGCATATAGCGACTGACGGTAGCCATAGTTAGTGTC
The DNA here is from genome assembly GCF_014858855.1 of Bufo gargarizans. Taxonomy (NCBI): domain Eukaryota; kingdom Metazoa; phylum Chordata; class Amphibia; order Anura; family Bufonidae; genus Bufo; species Bufo gargarizans. The sequence continues at coordinate 335,771,169 of NC_058084.1, forward strand.
CATGGACTTAACCCGATAGGGGACAGTCAGCCCTTACATGGCCCGGATCCTGACACCGCCAGCAGACTATCGGAACCAGGTCTGACGTGGGTACATCCCGAGCAGGTTTTATCGGCTCAAATCTCCGGGCCTGGGGTGGAGATTTCCAGGGTTTGCTGACCCCCTCCCTACAGAACCCTCGTTTAGATTCCTGGCAACTTCATAGCGTTCCACCAGGTCCACCATCTCAAGGGCATTGCCAGGAGACACCTAACCAATCCAGTGCTGGAGAGGGTATGGAAAAGCCCTCCAGAACATATCGGCTAACAGACGATCCAGCATAGCAGTGAGACTCAGCACATCAGGCTGTAGCCATTTTTGCAAGAGGTGAAGTAAGTTATAATACTGGGGTCTTGCAGGCTTAGCTGGGTTGAACCCCCACTGATGCACCCGCTGGGCCCGGACAAACACATTCACCCCCAGTCTTGCCAGAATCTCACCCTTGACTTTCTGGTAGTCGGCCGCTTGATCGTCCGGCAAGTCGAAATATACCCGCTGGGAATCGGATGCCAGGAATGGAGCGACGACCTCAGCCCACTGGTTATGGGGTAGCTTTTCCCTGATGGCCACTTTCTCTTACATAGCCAGGCAGGTTTCGAGGGGGTCATCTTAGGAATTGCGGCATGGACTGCTTTCTGGGCATCATGGGCGCTCTGGGTTGCTCCTGCTGTCTGCAAAGCCATCACGTGTTGTAGCAGCAACTGGTTAGTCTCCTGCTGCTGCTTATTAGCCTTGCGTTGCTGCAGTTAGGCAAGTGACAAAACAAGCAGTCATAATGAAACAAAAAGTCACCTTGCGGTGTTGATGGTAGTTCCCACCATGCAGCAATTCTGCCTCAAAGAGTCCTTGACCATAGCAGCACCAACCTGTTTTCACACCAAACAGGTAGCAAGCCTTCATCCAGACACAAGCCTCTTAGATCCCAACACAGAGACCTGGCTTCTGAGCCCAGCTGCCTATTTAAGGACAGCCAGGTGCTGCCAAAACCCGGACCAGCACTTCAAATCCGATCTGGTATTTGACCTCACCTGGCTGGAAACCAGCCCAGTAGCACATGCTGGGAGGAAAATACCTGTTTTCCCAGACAAAACCTCTCACTGTGTCACAATAGCTTATTAAAAACTATTCTAAATTTCATAAAATGTATTTTTGTAATATACTTTATTTTTTGCTTACGAAATATACACCTGAAGTTTAGGTACCTATAGCTCTTTAGAATCCATACACAAGACAGTGGTGTACTGGTGTACTGATTCCGATGTTGGGCCACAGTGAATGATGTACAGACAGGAGCATACATCGCTGCTCCTGCCTGTGCCCGCTCCACTCTGCTAAAAAGCCTTGCATACCACATCAGTGCAGGAGACCTTCTAGGACCACATTTTAGCAGAGCGGGTACATACAGAAGTAGTGAAGTGTGCTTCTGCCTGTACATCACTCACTGCAGCCACCGCACTGCAAACCAGCAGCAGTGGCCGTGCTTACACACTATAGGAAAAAGTGCGGCCCCTCTGGTGGCTGCGGTCCTGGCCAGCACACAGGAGCTTTTTTCTATAGTGTGTAAGCATGGCCACTGCTTATGGATTGCAGGATGGCCATAACCCCTGGACACGAGCAGTGTATAATGTGATGGAAAAATGAATCACTCCAGCAAAGGAAGCAATATGGACAATCACAATACATTAGTAAGTGCCTTGTATTAACTTTCTCTACATGATAAATGCCATTTACTGAAGTGAGACAACCCCTTTAAATATATACAAAAGTTAGGTACACTTTAAACATTTCAGACAACCCCTGTAAACATTTTGGGTTCCTGTGTTTGTAAGCCTGAATTTTGTTCACTCAATAAATAATTCTACAGCCTCAATCTACATAAGCAGTTACTAAAACACGGCTATGTGTCACACAACAAGAAAGTAGGGTGACCTTTCATGTAAAGTTTCTCAATAGTGTTGCAATGCGACACGTGACATGCTGCGAAGTGATGGGTTTAGTGTTGCAGGTCACAGGTCAAGCACGACTTTTTCGTTTTCACATGACACTCTCCGGCGACCTGCCTGTGCTTTCACAGTTGCAAACATACTCTTGAGTTGCGTGACACATGTTATCATGTAGCTGAACCCTAAGGGTGCGACCACAAAGCTCGGTCATGATCTGGTTGGGTCACGTCCAGCTGCAGTCAAGAACCACACAGCCAATTAGGCCGCAGCTGCCTGATATTTAACTACTGAAGACCGTACTGTATACGCTGTCTGAATTCTTAATGGCTGCTCTAATGGTGTCGCACGGCCATTAAGAATTCAGACTGCCTACACAGTGCGGTCTTCAGTAGTTAAATATCATACGGTTCTTGACCGCAGCTGGCCGTGACCCGAGCAGATCACTACCGCACCATAAGTCATATAGCAGATGTATGAAATTATTTATAGAGCTGGTAATACTGTATGTTACAAAATATCCACAGACCATATCTCTAAAAAGTAGGGCTTAATTGCACCCAAGACAGGTCCTAAACCACTTAGTGCACTTTACCTCCCCTGGACAATCCCTCTTCCACTTGATTGTGAGGGCCAAGCATCCAAGTGGAGAGCGCAGGAGCTAAGGTGCACTGAGTGGCTAGGACCTACCATCTGTGCACTTAAGCCCTAAATTGTATATTAAAAAACACACTAAATGCAGCAACGGATTGGGGAGGAGCAGTATGCATTTAATCAGCAGGGTCAGCCATATTAGGCATATGGGTGGTTTAAAAGGGTTGATCCTGATAAAACATGCCCTTTAAAACCACATCCATCTAACATAGTAACATAGTTTATAAGGCTGGAAAAAAAAACTAAAAATGAAAAAAAATAAATTACCTGTAATTTTGTAAGTAAATGAATTTCCCTCTTATGTGAAGTTGTTCGAAATTCTATATATCATCATTACAACGTACACAAGGCCTGATACTGTAGCTGCAATAGCAGCCATACTACTTGGCACCCACCAGTCTCGTACACAGATAATATTAGGACAAAGGTATACGACTTTATTTGATTTTTAGGATGATTTTTTTTTTTTTTTTACAATAAACAAGACTTACTTTTGTAAAATGGTTATTCCGGCTGATGCAAGTTAACCGCGATTAAGATTTACTCTTTGTATGTCATTGAAGCTTGACATCTAGCCAACAGTGTCACTATCCCAGCGAAAGCAGTTTGAGACAGAAATCATAGCAGCCATGTTAGTTGTATCTAGGCGACGTCAATATAGAAACATTGTACATCACCCGCCCGGTAATGACAGAAAACAATTATACTTTAGTCTCAAGAAACAAACACTTCAGGACCATCTAAAAGTTTCCGTAGACCACACACACTATGGGGGAGAGTGATGTAAAGGAAAACTAGCTTTGTTGTCCACAGCAACCAATCAGATTCCACTTTTCATTTGATGAACGTAGTAACATGTCCATCCAGTTCGGCCTGTTATCCTGCAAGTTGATCCAGAGGAAGGCAAAAAAAAACATGTGAGGTAGAAGCCAATTTTCCCCACTTAAGGAGAAAAAAATTCCTTCCCGCCTCTAATCAGGCAATCAGAATAACTCCCTGGATCAACTACCCCTCTCTAGTAGCTATAGCCTGTAATATTATTACACTCCAGAAATACATCCAGGCCCATCTTGGATTCCTTTATTGTACTCACCATCACCACCTCCTCAGGCAGAGAGTTCTATAGTCTCACTGCTCTTACCGTAAAGAATCCTCTTCTATGTTTGTGTACAAACCTTCTTTCCTCCAGACGCAGAGGATGTCACCTCGTCACAGTCACAGTCCTGGGGATAAATAGATTATGGGAGAGATCTCTGTACTGACCCCTGATATATTTATACATAGTAATTAGATCTCTCCTCAGTCGTCTTTTTTCTAAAGTGAATAACCATAATTTTGATAATCTTTCAGGGCACTGTAGTCCCCCCCATTCCAGTTATTACTTTAGTTGCCCTCTTCTGGACCCTCTCCAGCTCTGTTATATCTGCCTTGTTCACAGGAGCCCAGAACTGTACACAGTGCTCCATGTGTGGTCTGACTAGTGATTTCTATGGGACACATTTATTAAGACTGGCGTTTTAGATGCCGATCTTAATATCCCCATACCTGGTGATGGATCACCTGGAGTTATGAAGAGGCGCAGACCTCTACATAACTCCGGTAGATCCTCTGCCACTTCTAAATGTAAGACAGCTTCCTAGCTGTCTTACATTTAGACCATTTCCTACACCTAAAACAGGAGTAGAAAATGGTCAATGAGATGGGCCAATCTGAAAATGGCCAGTGATGAGCAGCAGAGGCTATATTCGAATTAGTGATATTTCGCAAATATTTGTGCGAATATTCATCATATATTCGCAAATTCGCGAACTCCAGTCATTTTCTTGATTGCGAAAATCGGCAATCTGAAAATTAGCAATAAAAATTTGAATATTCGCGATCAACACTAAAAATGGCAGCACTGATTGGATAGATTGAGTCTATACCCCCAACTGGTTACCACCCCTCTGTACCCTTACTGCAGACTGCTAGCAATTCATTCATAACTTCTACCGTAGTTGCAATAATAAAGGAACGGCACAACATAGAGCCATAAGAATAGATGCTCCAGAATTTATATTACATGGGGAATGCATGAAGCTATTAAAACCAGGTCCTCTTTAACAGGCTTGTCTGGTTTCAGGAGGAAACTGGATGACACAGAGGACCCGCCTGTAATAAAGGAATGATCATTACTTACCGAGCAGATCCCACTCCACCACTCCAGTTCTCCCGGGCCAGGATCTGTTACCTGGCTGTAGCGGTAACATCACATCGACAACAAACGACAACTGCAGCCAATCCCTGGCCTCTTCTGTGGACTGCTGACATGATGTCACCTCTGCAGCCCAGCAAACAGATCTCAGGCAGGAGAACTGAAGCGGTGGAGTAAGATCTGCCAGGTAAGTAAAAATCTCTTCTTTATTGCAAGCGGATCTTCTCTGTTTGGTTTCTTCCTGAAACCAGACAAGCCCTTAGGGCAGTATTCCCCAACTCCAGTCCTCAGGGCCCACCTACCAGTCATGATTTGAGAATATCCTACATAATGAATACCTGGGGTAAGTCCTGATGCATGGACACTAATTACATCACCTGCTCAATACTAAGGAAATCCTGAAAACCTGACCGGTAGGTGGGCCCTGAGGACTGGAGTGAGGACCACTGCTCTAGGGGGTTGCACAGGATTGAAAAAAATGTCTGGTCTCTTGCAGAAACAGCACCAAAACCACCCAAAGGTTGTGTCTGGCTGAGCTGTAATACCAGAGACAACCAATGAACAGGTGTGGCACTCTTTCTAGAAGAAACATCTATGTTTTTTGAATATTCTACAACCCCTTTAAATGGATTCTCCCTCACGTAGACAGTTATCACCAAATATGTCATGTTTCAATTGAAATCATAAAAAAGCCTCCTGTGTCTAGACATTACAGCTACATGCTTGTTATGGTGCCCCCTGCTGTGCTTTCAGAACGTCCAACTATTGCGCCCAGTACCAGTGATGATCAGGCATGCCTGGTAGCTCAGTCCCACTGCCTGGATCCTCTTGTAAATGGGTGGCAGAGTGATTCTTGGTATTTTGCAGGCAGCCAATAAGAATCAGTGCACTAGAAGCAGCTTCTTCTCACCATCACTGGACACATTAGGGGAATTTTACGAAGACCGGCTTTTTATAACATGGTCTTAGTATAAAATCTTCTGGCATAGGATGCAAGAGGACTGGTCATCAGAAGCTGAAAACTATGCCAACTTGATGCTGGTGTAGATTTCAGGTGTTATTTATGTCACATTCCTGGCATTCCGGCACATATGTCCTGACCCTGCCACCCACACCCTGCCCATTTTTTAGAAAAGTGGTGAGTTCGGTGTAAATGACCAAAAATTCACAACTTTTTGTGCAAAAGTGGGCTTGCTCAAAAATGTACATCTAATCTACGCCACAAAACTGGCGCATTGATAAATTCTACCTACTAGGTGGAAGTTCTGAGAGGGACTCAAAGTAACACCAAGGGGCGTCATAGCAAGTATGTCATATTTTTTTACAAATAATTTCAATTTAACAGAAAAATGAAGCATAAGGTTCATGTCAGTTGGATGGATTTGCTGTAGTCATTTCTTGATGCTGATGTACGATGTGAATTTAGAACGTCGATGGATATAATTATTTGGCTTTCATGTGACCATAGTGATGTGCGCCATGTTGACTGGGTGAAGTCATACCTGAGTATTTGGAATGATCTTCAGGCATACATCAAGGAGCATCATACCACAGGAACTTCTTGGAGTAGTGTAAGTATTTACCAAGCATTTCTTGTTATCTATGTTATGTCTGTTTCTTGAGTCTTGACTCGCAGCTTTGCATTACCATGGGCCTTTTTAGACTAGTTTAGGTAACTGGCCTGCTGAAAAAAAAAAAATCTTTAAATGTTACAGATCTAAGAAACAAATGTGCACTATGCACTAAAACTATGCAGATTTTTTTCTATAATGTGTAAATGTTTTTGTTTTTTTTTGCATTGGGAGGTAGATTCCCTGCTGAGATCAGGTTCCATCAGACTGTTATCTTGTCTGTGTTTGGGTAGGTCACCTAAAGTGGAGAGGGATAATAACTTACCCGTTACATGCCAACTTTGCAGCAGATTTCACTTTACTTTTTGCCTCAAACACAGTTAAATCTCCTGGAAAACATGTAAAAGGATGATTCAACTTTCTAGCATTTTTTAACAGACCCCACAGTGTGGCCAGACCCATACTGGTAATCATACTTTCCTGATCCCCGCCACTGTGTTCCAGCTCCATTGATGCCCAACCGGCTCTGCATGTCCCAGGCCTCCCCACATCAACATCCGTTTTGATGCGGGGCACATGAGCCATGACGTGTCACTCATGCGGTGCGTAACCTAGTGACGTGCCACATGTCCGCTGTGGTCAGTAATTGGCTGCAGCACTCACATGCCGTGTCAAAATGGATATTGATGCAGGAAGGCCGGGGACCTGCTGAGCTGGTGGAGCAGTGTTTGACCCCCCCCCCCTCCATCGGCCCATGTTAGTGTAATATGCACTGGGTGGATATACCATATGTGCACTGTATTAGTGTAATACAGTACCAGCAAAGTGATGAGATTTGCCAAATTTAATTTATACAGTGTGCATATTATGTACGAGCGGAAATTGACCTGCGTTGGGGCTTTTAAAATCCACAGCATGGCAATTATTTGGACGGCTCTGCGGCTGATGTGTTGTGGTTTCTCTACAAAATTTAACAAGGTTGTTAAAACACATAGAATTGAGTTGCAGTTTTTATCGTGGTTTTCATGCTGTTTTCATTCAGATTTTCTGCCTACAAATAAGCATCATGTGCATATACCGTTAGGATATGTTCACATGGTGGATTTTTCCGTTGTGGAATCTGCAGAAGAACTCTAAGGCTGACGGTTGGAATTCTGCCATGGACTTTTAGCTGTACATACTGCAGATCCTTCAACTAATTTAACCCTATTCAATGGGGCTATCAACGAGGGCTGACTGCAGCAATTATGCATGTCAGTTCTTTTTTTGAACCATGATCCTTATGAACCATAGTGAAGATTTCCACTGACAAACAATAAGAGACATTTAAAAGGATGGGGTTTTTAACAGACCCCACAGCGTGGCTGGACCAGTAGTGGTGATCATACTTGCCTGATCCCTGCCTTGGTGTGTCGGCTCCATCGATGCCCCACAGGATCTGCATATCCCAGGCCCCCCCACATCAGTATCAATTTTGACACGGGGCACATGAGCAGTGATGTGTCACTCACGCAATACATGACCCAGTGACTGTTTTCCCACTTATTTTGGTGCAGAATATGTGCCAGATTTCACACGGAAAATCTGCTGCACACATACCCTAAAGGGCCTTTATATTTGTAGTGGAATTTTTCATTGTAGAGACAAATATTGCTTAACTTATTTTCCTTCACCCTATCATTCATTTTCCGCAGGTATCACAATATTAAATATCACAATGTTTGTATGTCATGACAGAGTCATGAATAACAGACCTTTTGTCCCGGCATGAATTGTTTCTACCTGTGAAATAAGGAGATGGAAACCTACCCTGGATAACTGACCATAGCTGACCTCCCTAAGAAACTAACAGCTGTAGAGTGCAACTGTTCCTTTTATTTTATTAGCACTTGCCAAAAAAGTAAGACTTCCTTTAGTGATGTTACTGAATTGTGGTTTGCTTCACTGCTAAGTGAGGAGAGGAAGAAACCCAACAGCTGTGCCACAGCCTAACAAGAAGGGCTTAGAAAGACTTCAGCGCTGGTCATTTTGGCTATCGTCACACTTTCAGAAGACAACTGAACAACTGGTGGCTCTTAATAGCATTAAACACGTGTCGGCCAAAAGGCATGTGTTAAGGAAATGATAGTCAGTAGCATGCCTCGGTGGCAGCAGAATAGAAGGGTTTTGTGAATGTATTAATGGAACAAAAAAGCTATACAAAAACAAGGGCTTAACTAGTATAGGCACGTGTGCCTTGTGATATCCTACACGCTCCATGAAATATGAAGACAGCTGGTAGCAAATTATGGAGTCGAGGGAGGAGTTTCTGTTACAAAAACAATTAAAAAAGCTTGTCTATAGGTAAAAAAAAATCATTAAGATCACGGTTAAGTCATAGTGGGTTATGGGGATGAAGATGGAGGGCCCTAGAAGTACTGTAGGTTGCTATGAAGCATAGTGCTATATTTGTTGCCGTCTATTGTTGTTTCCTGTGCCAGATATTGAAAAAAGTCTAAAGTCAAGTCAAATGAGTCATGTATTGGTCTTTATTTGATGCCAAGTACAATAACCCATTAAGGACCAGTCTAATTTGGGCCTTCAGGACCAAGTGTTTTTTTCAAATTTTTCATTAACACATTCCAAGAGCTACAACTTTATGTTTTCAATCAACAAAGCTTCATAAGTGCTTGTTTTTGTGTTATTTTTACACCATAGACTATGTAGTATAAATGAAATGTTAAAGGGTTTTTCCGGGACTTTTATACTGATGACCTACTGCAGTAGCACTGCGGCCTTCTCTCAGCTCACCAAGCACAGCACAGTACATTTACTTCAATGGCTGAGCAGCTCCTAGGCCATGTGACTGATGAACGTGATGTCACATGGCCTAGATACAGGGCCAGTGCAACCATATAAGCGAACTAGGCGTTCGCCTAGGGCGCCGGCCTGCTGGGGGCGCCCTGGTGGGCTCCCCTTGACTGGGACTGCAGCCCTGGGCGACAGGGCAAGCGGCTCTTGAGCTGCCCCCAGCGCCGTTACAGGGGGGCCAGGGGGTGGAGGTCCTTCTTAAATATGGCAGAGCAGGCATCTGCTTACCCTAATAGCAGGTGCCTGCTCTGCCAGTAAATTACCGGAAGAGAGGAGGCGGGCGGCAAGGGAGGCTGTTCTCGTAGCTCCCCACTCCTCCCTCTTGCGCCCTCTGTGATGCTGGAATATGACGTCATTCCGGCCCCGGCATACTAATGGCGCGCTGGAGGACTGAGGAGCTGCACCACACTGGACCCCAGGGAGGTGAGTGTTTAAGTGTTTGACTGAGTAAGTGTCTGCCTTTGTATTTGTGTCAGTGAGTGAGTGTATGTATGTCTGTCTTTCTGTCAGTAAATGAATGTGTGTCTGTCATTGAGTGTCTGTGTGTGTATGTCAGTGAGTGTGGATGTCTGTCGGTCAGTAAGTGTCTGTGTGTTTGTCAGTGAGTATGTGTATGTTTGTCAGTGAGTATATGTGTGTGTTTGTCTGCCAGTGAGTGAGTGTCTGTCAGTGAGTTTCATTGTGTGTGTGTTTCAGTAGGTAGGGGTGTGTCTGTCAGTGAGTATGTGTGTCTGTCAGTGAGTTTCCGTGTGTGTGTGTTTTAGTGGGTAGGTGTATGTCTGTCAGTGAGTGTCTGCCAGTTAATGAGTGTATGTGTGTCTGTCAGTGAGTTTCTGTGTACGTCATTCAGTGAGTGTCTGAGTGCGTGTCTGTCTGTCAGTGTGTGTGTGTGTGTCTGTCAGTGAGTGAGTGACATGAGGGGGCGGCAAAATGGATCTTTGCCTAGGGCGGCAAAAATCCTTGCACCGGCCCTTCCTAGGTGAAGCTGTGAGAAGACAGCGGCGCTACTGCAAGTGCCTTCTCAAACTACCGGTGCCTTCTCAAACAGCTAATCAATGTGGTTCCCGGATGTTGGACCCCCACTGATCAGATACTGATGACCTATCTAGAGAATAGTTCATCAGTATAAAAGTCCCTTTTAAATTTTAAAGATATGGTCATACCTATATTTTATGTTTTAGTACTTTTGCAGCATATTTTATGGAGAATGAATACTTTTTGGAGTGCCAGCTTCTGAAACCCATTACCTTAAATTTTTCTCTCAATGTGTTCTTATGGGGACTTGTTTTTTGCGGGGTGTGTTGTAATGTTTAAGGACCATTGTAGTTACATGAGCTGACGGAGGAAGACGCTTTCCTCTCTTAAATTGCTTAGATGCTGCAGTTGCTATTGTCCATACCATCTAAAGAAATAACAGTAATTCCACCCCACTCATTCCCATTGTCGCGTCTATACTTACAGCAAGTAGTGATCTAAGAGAGAGGGGGAACCCTAGCAGCGCTATCCCTGGGGCAACACGAGGACCCCTTTTTACATCCTACAGGAATGTTGCTGTTCTATTAAGACATAAAAAGGCAGCTCTGGGACAGAAAACTTTGCCATCCCTAATAATATTAGTGCTAACCATTATATTGTTTTTTCAGGAGTCACATGTGCTAGTAAAGGCACTAGTTATGTCTCATAAAAAAGTTATGTGCTCTGTCCAAGGAAAGGTGGTGTATGTTCATCTTTGATGGCCTTTCGGCCAGAACCCCCCACGTTGCCGGACCTGTGGAGGGTTACTGCTCTTTCAATCCCATTTTGTCACGCATAGACATGTCACTGCTGAGGCCAGTCATGGCTGCAGAAGCACACATGACACTCATCAAATGGATGCTGACAAGTGGGGCCAAAGCGTGGCAGCTGGGAACCAAAGAACCCTGTGACGGGGAGCAGGTAAGTATGCTTCCTTGAGCATGTTTGGCGACATAGGGGGTTATGGCTGAAAAGCTTCCAACGGTGGATAACCCCTTTAAGGATAACCCAACTCAAAATGTTATTTTTCACAGACACTGATGCATCTAGGCCTGATCAGGGGTTCCACACTTTTACACTAGGGAAAGCAAACTGCTTTTAGCCTGCTCAAAGATACTTTGCACAGCAGTAAACATATCTGAAAAGAACTACTGGACAAGAATGGTCTTACAATGGGACATGCAACATGCTGCGACTTTGACGCGACAGTCGCAAAAAATGTATCCAAGTTGGATTTTTGTGTGGCTGTTGCATCACAGTCGCAGCATGTCGCAGTGCAACACCATTGACTATCTTTACAAAAAATGTTGCTTGACTTTTCCACAGCAAGAAGTCGAGTGACACATATAGCTGCACGCTTTGTCGCAGGACAGTGTCATGTCGCTGTGTAGCCATACCCTTAGAGGCAGGAATAGTATTAGGGGTTCCACAGTAGAGAAATAATTATAGGGGTTTCCCTGCCATGCTAAGGTTGGTATAAAAAAATAACATAAGTGCGCAGAGCCCGCTCACAAGAAACAAGCAATGTTGTCTGCACAATGGCAATAACAGAAGTGTGTAGACATCAGCTTCTTCGTCTTGTAATTTCTATACATGAATGCACATGGCTGCCGGCCGACAGGTGGCGGCTGTAAGACTGACCTCAATAAGACAAGCATCTACATTTACAGCAGAAGCACCTCAACAAAGGATCAGTGTCTGGTCGACTATCCACCTGTTCTCCTCAGATGACATATGATCTGTGGTGGCTTTACCTTCTGCTTTATATACATAAAATATATTGTATATAAGAATACTATGAAAGAAACCGTATAGTATAGTAGGAACACTACATGCATAAAAAGCTATCAATCATTGCAGCAAAGTATTAGGAAAATATTAGGTTATATATTAAAAAAACTGAAATTTTGTCTACACTGGAAAAATTCACAGTAAAATAATATCTCTTCTGCACAACATAACTTTTAGCATTTTTTTTGTGCTGTGATTCCTGGGAGACGTAATGTGTGCATTATTCTTATATGTGACATCACTGTTTGCATAGTTCCAGTGCAGTAGAATATTCCAGTCATGGGACTTCATTGTCTTTATTATCTCTGTACTGTGATTATGTGCGACATCATTGTGTGCACTATTCCTATAGGCCTCATGCACACGACCGTTTTTCGGGTCCGCATCTAAGCCACAGTTTTTGCGGCTTGGGTGCGGACCCATGCACTTCAATGGGGCCGCAAAAGATCCGGACAGCACTCTGTGTGCTGTCCGCATCCGTTGCTCCGTTCTGAGGCCCCGCAAAAAATATATAGCATGTCCTCTTCTTGCCCGTTTTGCGGACAAGAATAGGCATTTCTACAATGGGCTGCCCGTCCCGTTCCGCAAATTGCGGAAGGCACACGGGCGGCTTCCGTTTTTTGCGGATCCGCAGTTTGCAGACCGCGAAAAACGGAATGGTCGTGTGTATGAGGCCATACTGTGACTTCACTGTGCACAATACAGTGTGATGGTTGCCCGCTGCATAAAGGGTTAAAGATTTATTTTCTATTTTACAGGCTGTATAAGGGGTTAAACAGTCCACTTAGTTGCAGTTGCTAGGTAGGAGCGTTGCACCCTCCCTATAGTCTGAAGAGTAAGAGCAGAATAGTGTGACCCTGTGAAGAGTGAGGAGGCAGAAAGAGCAATCCTGGGTAGGACAACTCGCCAGCTTGTCAGACAGAACCTTAGGCTCTGTCTACACGACGACAATAAGTTGCGCGACAGATAGGGCACAACTACACTGCAACATTTGTAGCACAACATTTTGTTGCACCAATGTCACGCGACAATTTTTATAATGGCAGTCTATGGTGTCGCGCTGCAACATGCGACATGCTGCGACTGCAATGCAACAGTCGCAGAAAAATCCATCTTGAATGGATTTTCTGTGACTGTTGCTTCGCAGTCGCAGCATGTTGCAGTGCGACACCATAGACTGCCATTATAAAAATTGTTGCGCGACATTAGTGCAACAAAATGTCGCGCGACAAATGTAACCAGCCTTTAAGGTAGCAATTGAAGATATATTTTGAGTGAAAGCCTGCCTTTTGAGAGGAGGTGCGTGCAAAAGAGTCTGTGGAGAGAACTTGTGTAAAACTTATGGCTTCCACAGCAAATTAGTCTGGGAGATGTAAGGCCTCTGGAGCCTGGACACACTTTGGAGGCAAACTGTGAATTTGCTAAGGACTGCGCTTTTCCACCATTACCTTGTTTCACAAAATCTGGCCTCATCATTGTATGCACCTACTTTCCCTCACAGAGGTATGCTCAATGCCATGCATATCATAGATGATAGTAAAGAAAATCAAACATAAATAAATATGAGGGGTGGGAGATCATGGTTTGAGGATCATCCATCACCCATGGTGACTTTCTTTTGAATCTCCATCTAATATTTGTACTAGAGCGTCTCAATAAATTAGAATAACATCAAAAATGTATTTAAGCAATTCTGTGTGTAATGAATCTATATAATATGAGTTTCACTTTTTGAATTCAATTACAATGATATTCTAATTTATTGAGATGCGCTACATGTCTGTACAAGTATTTGTCTCTGTTTCATTGTGATGTAATCTTTAGCAAATACAAATTTTTACTTATTTGTATTTACATTTTTATATTTAGATATGTATTATTTTTATTTAGATGCTATCAGAAGCTAAACCTAAGGATGCAACATCAGCACCGAGTCATCCTCCGCCACCTCCTCCACCCCCAGGACCTCCTCCCAGTTATGATATTTTTAATAGTAAACCCAAAGATGACATTTCTCAAGACCGATCTGCATTGTTTGACCAGCTGAACCAAGGAGAAGAAATTACAAGAGGTTAGCTAATAAGAGATGCATATGTATATAATTTAGCCATGATTTATCGTCTCCTTTAAATGTAAATGCTATTTCTGTTACACGGACTCTTAGTTCCACCCACAAAACACAGATGTATCTGGATGGTTGTAGGACATCTGGGTTTGTCCTTTTGTGGACCTATTCATATGAATGAATGAGTGTCAGATGTGTTTTATGTTGTGAATGTCCCTGCATGAACTGCTGGTTAAGGCCTCATGTACACGAATGTATTTTTGATCCACATCGAATTCGCATCCACATCAAATTTTTTGTAGGTCGGATGCAGACCCATTCACTTCAATTCAAAAGATGCATTCGCATGTCCGTTCCACAGCTCCGCAAAAAAATTGGAACATGTCCTATTCTTATCCATTTTACAAACAAGGAAAGGACAGTTCTATAAAGGCAGGAGATTCTGTTCTGCAAAATGCGGAACACACACAGAAGGTATCCGTGTTTTGCAGGTCTGCGATTTACAAACCACAAAATCGGCAACAGCCGCATGCTTGAGCCCTAACCCTGGGTTCACACCTGAGCGTTTTACAGCGCGTTCCTACGCGCTGTAAAACGCTCAACAAGGAGAAACCAATGCTTCCCAATGGGAATGGTTCTCACCTGGGCGTTTTACAGCGTGTACGATCGCGCTGTAAAACGCCCAACGCTCAAAAAAGTTCTTGAGCTTCTTTGGGGCGTTTTGTCGCGCGTTCCCGTACATAGACTTTAGGGAACGCGCGACAATGGGCGTTTGCTTGTCTCTGTATGCGCGATTGTAAACGCCAGTACAATCGCGCATACAGAGCGCTCCATCACGAACGCTCAGGTGTGAACCCAGCGTAAATGTGAATTTCACTATTTACTTTAATGGGTGCATGTGCAATGCGGTTGCAGTCTGGATGCCACACGGACACTAATGTCTGAATTAGGCCTATTTCCCACGGGCGTGTGCACACCGTGGTTGTGCTGCGGGACGCAAAATGCAGCCCGCAATGCACGAGCACGATCCGTGGGGCAGCCGCAGCGGATCGCAAAAAGATAGGACATGTTCTATCTTTTTGAGGAACAGAAGTACGGGACGAAACCGCACAGAAGCACTCCGTAGTGCTTCCGTAGGGGTCCGTTCCGTGCTTCCGTTCCGCACCGTTCCACATCTCCGGATTTAAGGATCCATTGAAGTGAATGGGTCCGCATCCGTGATGCGGAATGCCCACGGAACGGCACCCGTGTATTGCGGATCCACAAATGCGGTCCGCAATACGGCAACGGGGCGCACACGCCCGTGGGAAAGAAGCCTTAGGCCTCTTTCACACGGGCGTCAGTTTTTTTGCCCGGATAAGAGCCGGGTGCGTTGCGGGAAAATGTGCAATTTTCCCGCGCGAGTGCAAAACATTTTCATGCGTTGCACTCGCGTGAGAAAAATCGCGCATATTTGGTACCCAAACCCGAACTTCTTCATAGAAGTTCGGGCTTGGGATTGATGTTCTGAAGATTGTATTATTTTCCCTTATAACATGGTTATAAGGGAAAATAATAGCATTCTGAATACAGAATGCATAGTAAAACAGCGCTAGAGGGGTTAAAAAATAATAATAATAATTTAACTCACCTTAGGCCACTTGCTCGCGAAGACCGGCATCTCCTTGTGTCTCCGCTGCTGATGAACAGGACCTGGGGTGAGCTGCTCCATTAAATACAGGTTAAGGACCTTCGATGACGTCACTCCGGTCATCACATGGTACGTCACATGATCTTTTACCATGGTGATTCACCATGGTAAAAGACCATGTGATGACCGGAGTGACGTCATCGAAGGTCCTTAAGCTCTATTTAATGGAGCAGCTCACCCCAGGTCCTGTTCATCAGCAGAGGAGACACAAGGAGATGCCGGCTTCGCGAGCAAGTGGACTAAGGTGAGTTAAATTATTATAATTTTTTTTTTAACCCCTCCAGTGCTGTTTTACTATGCATTCTGTATTCAGAATGCTATTATTTTCCCTTATAACCATGTTATAAGGGAAAATAATAATTATCGGGTCTCCATCCCGATGGTCTCCTAGCAACCGTGCGTGCAAATCGCACGGCATCCGTACTTGCTTGCGGATGCCATCCTATTTTCACACACCCCATTCACTTCTATGGGGCCTGCGTCACGGCAAAATCGGACAATATAGAGCATGCTGCGATTTCAACTGAACGCACAAGTGATGCGTTAAAAACATCGCTCATGTGCACAGCCCCATAGAAATGAATGGGTCAGGATTTAGTGCGGGTGCCATCCGTTCGCCGCACGGATCGCACCCGCATGGAAAACTCGCCAGTGTGAAAGGGGCCTTAGGCTCAAGTGCTAAATTCAGAGAGGATTATTCATGAAGATCTTGAAACTTTTTACAGTCGCAAATTTGCGTTAAAACTCCCGAGCCTTCGGGAAACAATCACATTGGAGAAGATTTAATAAGGCCAGTGCACTAGAATTTTCGAACCTGTTTACTCTCTGTTTACTATTTTCGAACCTGTTTACTATTTTGGACTTCAGGATACAAAGATTTTTTTCATTTTTGTCATCTCAAGCTACTTTCACACTTGAGTTTGGAGCGGATCCGTCTGGTATTTGTACAGACGGATCCGCTCCTATAATGCAAACGATGGTATCCGTTCAGACAGAACCGTCTGCATTATATTTTACTAAAAAAGTCTAAGCACAATTTGTATTCAGACGGATCCGTCCAGACTTTACATTCAAAGTCAATGGGGGGCGGATCCGTTTAAAAAATGCACCATATTGTGTCACCTTCGAACGGATCCGCCCCCATTGACTTCCATTGTAACTCTGGACGGATCCGTTTGCCTCCGCACGGCCAGGCCGACACCCGAACTGATGCATTCTGAGCGGATCCACATCCACTCAGAATGCATTAGGGCAGGACGGATCCGTTCGTGGCCGCTTGTGAGAGCCTTCAAACGGAACTCACAAGCAGAGCCCCGAACGCAAGTGTGAAAGTAGCCTCATTTCTAAAGCTGTAACTTTTTTTTTTTTTCTGTCAACACAGCCATATAAGGACTTTTTTTGTATCATTTAAATCACCCAATTTTAGATGACATTTTAAAGTTTTAATGTTTTGTACAACGTTAAAAATTTTTGGGATGCTGACCATGTAAAAAACACAACACAATTATGCCATTCTTTCTAGAGTTTCATTTTTACAATGATTACTGTATAGTAAAAATAAGAAGCTATATTTATTTTGTGATTATAGAGATACCAAATTTAGATAGTTTTGTGTTTTAATATAAAAAAAAAGTAAGAGCTTTAAAAAAAAAAAAATGCATGTTTTATGTTGAAACATTTTTTTGCTTTTGCTGCCGATGATGCTGTGGGTTGTTTTTTTCCCCCATGGGAGCAGTGGTTTTTATGGATACCATTTTTGGGCTGAATGCAACCTTTCGATCAATTTTAGGCCTCTTTCACACGGGCGAGATTTCCGCACGGGTGCAATGCGTGAGGTGAAAATATTCATAAACAGAAAACTCCAGCACTGTGCGTCAAAGCTTGTTTATTTGGAATGCGTCGTAACAACAACGTGACATTTCGGCCACCAAAGGCCTTTATCAAACTAGTGCCGCTGTCAGGAGAAGCGCCAATCTGTGCTGCGCTGCAAAGTAATAGCGTGGAGGTGAATGCATTGCACCCACACTGAATCTGAACCCATTCATTTCTATGGGGCTGTGCACATGAGCTGTGATTTTCACGCATGGTTGCTAGAAGATGATCAGGATGGGGACCCGATCATTATTATTTTCCCTTATAACATGGTTATAAAGGAAATTAATAGCATTCTGAATACAGAATGCTTAGTAAAATAGGGATGGAGGGGTTAAAAATAAAAATAAAAATAAAAATTTAACTCACCTCATCCACTTGTTCGTGTCGCCCGGCTTCGCTTCTGTCTTCTTCTTTGATGACCAGGATGAAAAGGACCTGTGGTGACTTCACTGCGCTCATCACATGGTCCGTCACATGATCCATTTACCAAGGTGATGGACCATGTGATGAGCGCAGTGATGTCACCATAGGTCCTTTTCTACCAGCTCATTAAAGAAGAAGACAGAAGAGAAGCCGGGCTGCGCGAACAAGTGGATGAGGCGAGTTAAAAAATGTTATTTATTTTTTAACCCCTCCATCCCTATTTTACTAAGCATTCTGTATTCAGAATGCTATTATTTTCCCTTATAACCATGTTATAAGGGAAAATAATAAAATCTATACAACTCCTAACTCAAACCCGAACTTCTGTGAAGAAGTCCGGGTTCGGGTACCAAACATGCAGATTTTTCTCATGTGCGTGTAAAACGCATTAAACGCTTTGCACTCGTGCAGAAAAATCGCACATTTTCCCGCGACGCACCCGCATCTTATCCGGCCCTCACAAGCGACTCCCGTGAGAAAGAGGCCTTACTCTCTTTTGTTTGGGAGGGACCATGGCCAAAAAAAAAAAGGGATTTCTAAGGATTTTTTTTATGTTGTTCTCCACTCTTGAAAAATATATACCGTATATATATATTTGTTATTCAAAACTATTTATTGGTTCACTTCAGATAAAAGCACATCAACTTATGACAAGAGGTTTTATAGGTGAATATTTTACAGCTTTAGGGCTCATGCACACAAATGTATTTTTTGTCTGTGTCTGTTCCTAATTTTTTTGCAGTCCATTCGCTTCAATGGGACCAAAAAAAAAAAAAAAAAGAAATGACTGTGTGCATTCAGTGTCCGTATGTCCTTTCTGCAAAAAAATAAAACGTCCTATTATTGTCTACATAATGGGCAAGGATAGGACTGTTCTATTAGTGGCTGGCCATTCCGCTCTGCAAAATGCAGACTGCAGAATAACAACAGTTGTGAGCATGAGCCCATAAAAAGCTTTGTTTCATGTTACAATGATCTACTTCATATTCATAATATGATCTACCTCTACCCTGCCCCACCCTCTCCCTGGAGGTCTCAGTAGAGGAAAAGTCAATATAATATCCAGGAATAGAAATATAGCACTTTCAGTTTTCCTAAAGATCCTTTAAACTCCTGCCAAGGCCTCTTTCACACGGGCATCATGGTCTTGGACCGGATAAGATGCGGGTGCGTCGCAGGAAAATGCGCGATTTTTCAGCACAAGTGCAAAACATTTTAATGCGTTTTGCACGCGCGTGAGAAAAATCGGCATGCCTGGTACCCAAACCCGAACTTCTTCACAGAAGTTCGGGTTTGGGATCGGTGTTGTGTAGATTGTATTATTTTTCCTCATAACATGGTTATAAGGGAAAAAAATAGCATTCTTAATACAGAATGTTTAGTAAATTAGAGCTGGAGGGGTTAAAAAAAAATAAGAAAAAATTTAACTCACCTTAATCCACTTGTTCGTGCAGCCTGGCTTCTCTTCTTTCTTCAGGACCTGGTAAAGGACCTTTGATGACATCACTGCGCTCATCACATGATCTATCACCATAGTGATGGATCATGTGACGGACCATGTGATG
The DNA here is from genome assembly GCF_014858855.1 of Bufo gargarizans. Lineage (NCBI taxonomy): Eukaryota > Metazoa > Chordata > Amphibia > Anura > Bufonidae > Bufo > Bufo gargarizans. The sequence continues at coordinate 335,790,840 of NC_058084.1, forward strand.
AGCGCAGTGACATCACCACAGGTCCTTTTCCTACTGCACAGCAAAGATGAAGACAGAAGAGAAGCCGGCTGCATAAACAAGTGGATTAAGGTGAGTTCAATTATTTTAGAGAAAAAAATTTAACCCCTCCATCCCTATTTTACAAAGCATTTTGTATTAAGAATGCTATTATTTTCCCTTATAACCATGTTAAATGAGAAAATAATAATGATCGGGTCCCCATCCCGATCGTCTCCTAGCAACCGTGCGTGAAAATGGCACCGCATCCGCACTTGCTTGCGGGTGCTTGCGATTTTCACACAGCCTCATTCACTTCTATGGGGCCTGCGTTGCGTGAAAAACGCACAAAGTAGAGCATGCTGCGATTTTCACGCAATGCTCAAGTGACCACTCATGTGCACAGCCCCATAGAAAAGAATGGGTCCGGATTCAGTGCGGGTGCAATGCGTTCACCTCACGCATTGCACCCACGCGGAAATCTCGCCCTAAAGGTACCATTAAGGCCTCTTTCAAACGGGCGAGATTTCCGCACGGGTGCAATGCGTGAGGTGAACGCAGTGCACCCGCACTGAATCCGGACCCATTCATTTCAATGGGGCTGTGCACATAAGCGGTGATTTTCACGCATCACTTGTGCGTTGCGTAAAAATCGCAGCATTCTCTATTTTGTGCATTTTTCACGCAACGTGAATGGGAATGCGTGAAAATCGCAAGCGTCCGCAAGCAAGTGCGGATACAGTGCAATTTTCACGCATGGTTGCTAGGTGACAATCGGGAAACAGGTGACAAAAGGGAAAATAATAGCATTCTCAATACAGAATGTTTACTAAAATGTGGATTGAGGGATTAAAAATAAAATAAAATTAACTCACCTCTTCCCCTTGATGGCGTAGTTGCCGATCTCTGTCTTCTTCTTTAATCATGAGCTGCCGGCTAAAAGGACCTGTGGTGACGTCACATCACCTGGTCCAATCAAATGGCCCATCACCATGGTGATGCACCATGTGATGAGCTCAGTGATGTCACCACAGGTCCTGAAGAAAGAGCATAGACCAGCAGCTATGGAGGAGGCGAGTTAATTTTTTTGTTATTTTTTTACCCTCAATGGACCTTCTACTATGCATTCTGTGGTCAGAATGCTATTATTTCCCCTTATAACCATGTTATAATAAATAATAAAATCTACACTACAACTAACCCGAACTTTATTGAAGAAGTTTGGGTCTGGGTACCACATTCAGTTTTTTCTCACGCATTGCACTTGTGCGGAAAAAACTGAACCACGCAATACAATCGCAGTCAAAACTGACTGAAATTGTGTGCTCACCCGCAAGATTTCCCCGCCACGCACCTGTATCCTATCCGGCCCCAATCCGTAACACCCGTGTGAAAGAGGCCTTAGTGTAGTGAAAAGAAAGAACATTAGGCCAGTTTAACATGGACAATGTTTGGTCCTGCAATCACACTACGTGTGAGAGCCGCTATACCTGGACCGCTATTTCTGACCCGAACTCACAGGATCACAATGATTTGTGATGCTGTAAATTCCTGTCTGCCCGCTGGTCTAGTGTACACTACTCAGAGAATGCTGTGAGTTTAATACAGAAGACGTGTGATCAGGCAGGTACTCACATCATAAGGCCTCCTGCACACGAACGTGTGCTGCCCTTTGCCGTATTGCGGACCGCATTTGCGGATCCACAATACACAGGCGCCGTTCCACGGGCATTCCGCATCACGAATGCGGACACATTCACTTCAATGGGTCCGCAAATCCAGAGATGCAGAGCGGAAGCATTGAACGGAAACCCACGAAAGCACTATGGAGTGCTTCCGTGGGGTTTCGTCCAGTACTTCCGTTCCACAAAAACATAGAACATGTCCTATCTTTTTGCAGAATGGGCGGATTGCGGCCCCATTAAAGTGAATGGGTCCGCGATCCGCTATGGCTGCCCTACAGTCGGTGTTCGTGCATTGCAGCCTGCAATTTGTGGGCCGCAGCACAGCCACGGGGCGAACACGTTCGTGTGCAGGAGGCTAGAGAAGTACAGCTCTGTCCGGTAAATGCAGATATCACATGCAGTGTGTTTCCAGGGCTCAACATAGCCTTTGTATTATTTGTTTATGTATATATAATAAATGGGGGAAATATTTTTATAATCTTTCATATTGTGGGCTAGAACCTATATTCCAGTGATGGCGAACCTATGGCACGGGTGCCAGAGGCGGCACTCAGAGCCCTCTCTGTGGGCACCAGCACTGTGAAAAAAGTCTATGGTGTACCAATATGCCTTAGACTTTTCCTGCTATTCATCAGCGCAGGGCGCACTATGAACAGCACAAGCAGGGCACTGAATGTAGGCAGGTTTTAATAGCTAAATGATAAAGTTCATGGAATATATACTATATTGAACTATAGTATTCAGGTTAAATTGCCGTGTTGGCACTTTACGATAAACAAGTGGGTTTTGGGTTGCAATTTGGGCACTCGGTCTCTAAAAGGTTCGACATCACTGCTATATTCCATTGCATAGGGATTTTTTACTGGAATTCTCCTACATCCTTTCAGAGGCAGGGTGTAATAGGTGCAGTACCAAGGTGGCCATGGGCACATTCAGAAGGCCCTCAGCTGCCATGACAACTGCTCACCACCCTCCAATTACGTTACAGGGATGCCAAAGGACATAAGGAGCCCCCTCTGTCTAATCAGAGGGATTAAACGGACAGGATCAGGTTATCTAGGATCCCAGCAGTAAGAACAGGGTGCCGGCTGTATACTACAGATAGCAACCGCAAGTGATGGCACAGCTCTTATGTATGCGCCATCATAGTACCATACTATTACAGTGCTGTTAATGTGTTAAGGAACTTTTTGGTGCCTTTCTAGACACTTTTCAAAAGGGTCTATGAAAGGCATGTGGCTTTGTAAAGCTGTAAATACGATAGACGTTAATGACGTGCACCACTTTTTTGGCATAAAATAATAGTTTAAAGTCTTGAGCTAGCATGAGCTAGATAACAGTGGCTAACTTCTAGCAGTGGATATTTCTACAACTAGATGCGCCAAATTGCCGCAAAAATTCATCAAGTTGCATGTTAAAAACTAGTAGAAAATAACTCCACAAAAAAAGGCTTATAAAGCCTTATTAGAATTGGGCCTGCACAAAATGCTCTCCAGACGTGATGTGGTCGCCATGGGCACTGTACCCACCAGCATGTGGAAGCTTTGCACCACACTATGTGTTCAGATCACATAGGAGAACAAGGGTGAAATACTCTTTAAACGGAGCATAAACTGAGTTTTGATTTATCCATAAGTATAAAATAAATGTGCAAACATCTATATTTTTTTTCCCTTGTATTCTACAGGGCTAAAACATGTTTCTGATGATCAGAAGACTCATAAGAACCCTAGGCTTCGCGGCCAAGCACCAGTTCGATCACCTACCAAAAGTCATGTTTCAGGCTCCACCTCTAGTAAATCTGCTACACGGCAGTCCTATCCCCCTCTTCTTGAGCTGGAAGGAAAGAAATGGAGAGTGGTAGGTTGCCTGGTTTTGTTTAGACCAAAGTTCTTTGACCTGTAGTTCTCTAGCTGTTGCAAGATCATTACTCCTAGCATGCCCTGAAAACTACAAGTTATCATGGCATGTGGGAACATCTGCATAGCCACAGGTTAAGGAACACTGGTTTAGACTATTGTAATTAAAACATACTTGCTAACTTTTCACTGTCGGCATCACAGTCATATCCCTTTTCTCCAACCAAGCTTCCTTTGTAGGTCATACCCATTTCATGATACATCACACCCCTTTTTGTGACATGCCCTGCCCCACAATGCATGGTTGGGTCTCCGGGCTGACTCCTATGATGCAGCATCCCGACACCACATTCAGATGCAGTTCATTGAGACACCCAGAAGATTTACCAGCTCTACTTGGAGTTTGGGAGGTCTCCCCTTTTTCTGGGAGCCTCCCAAGCAAGGCTGGACTGGCCCACCAGAGTACCAGAGGATCCTACTGTGGACCCAGGCTCTAACCATAGTGGGCCCCAAAGGTCTAGGAAAAAAAAATAATAATAAGTTTGGCTGCTTTTAGAGTCAGTCACTTTCCTCTTGGGTCTATTTCTTTGATTTAAAACCTTTTAGACTTTATTGATAGACCTCAAGAATAATTTCCTCTAGTGGGCCTAAGGCACTCCAGAACTCCACACTGCCTCCCAGACATTCCGGGGGAGTTGGCAAGTATGAATTAAAATAAATAAGTGGTCCCATGATGAGTTCAGGGCCACCATTATACTGTTTGACATGTTTTCCAGGCTCCTAATATTGATAACTGATCATTCAGATAGGTGATGGTGCAGGGTGTTAGACTTTGATGGATCAGATATTAATGACCTATCAGCTGTTCCCTGCAGCCTCCGGCTCCAGAATTGGCTCTTTGAATGGAATAGGAAGAACAGCTCCATTCAAAGTGTAGTGGGCACATTACAGTAGGTTACTACAGCTCATCTCCCGTTGGTGTAAAAGGGAGCTGAGCTGTAGTAACCCAGAATGGCCATTACACTATGAACAGAGCTGTGCTTTCCGTTCCGAACTGCTAGTTCTGGTGCCGGAGTCCTCCTGGGGGTCTTTAGCATGTGATTGTCTGATCACTTCTACCATAGACTGCAAATGATTTACCCTTGCAGCCTATGGGTGATTCACTTTTTTCCTATGGAGCCCTGCCACAGGCATGAGAACATCGCTGTAGCAGGCCTTGGACCCTTCCGAAAGCCCAAGGCTGCCATAGCAACTGAACGGCTTCCTCGATTTCAGCTTAGAAGAACCGTTCAGGTGCCACTCGCGGAAAAAGACACCTCTGATGCTGTGATCGGAATTGACCATGGCATCTAAGGGGTCACGGCATCTGACCGTGGCAGAAATGTGTCTATTGTAATTTATTTTACTCCATTACCTTTTTTTGTAATTACTAAATAAATTATACTTTTTACTGTAATACCATACAATATACTGGTATATAGAGATGTATCTGCATGTCAGTACATTGTACACAGGAAGAATACTAGTAGGAGACAATCCTCATCCTCTCACCCTCCCTCCTGTGCCCTGTAGCACACTGGTTGGCATGTCAGTTTCCCATACAGAAGATCCTGGGTTTGAGACTATATATACTAATATATAGGGGTGTCCCCCAAACACTGTCTGAATGCCAACAGTGTTTGGGGATACCCCCGGGGATGACTCTATATATGGAAAGCCAAGTCATCCAGCTCTTCTTATAAATATGTCTTATTATATAAGTGCTCACATTTTATCTCACGTTACAGGAATTATTGGTCAATGCCAATGTTCAGCTCTGCTTTATCTGTCTCTGAAATGTAGGAGTACCAGGAGGGTGTAAATGATTTAGTGATTTCTGAAACTGAGCTGAAGCAAGTAGCTTACGTTTTCAAGTGCAAGAAAACAACCCTGCAAATTAAAGGGAAAATAAATTCCATAATAATAGGTAAGGGAGCCTATGGTGAGAAATGGTTATGTTTGTAATAAATGCTGACTGTATTTTATGATTTGTATGAGTAGTCACTTGGAAAACATGTCCTATAGCCATTTTCTGTGATTTTTCTCTTATTGTGTTTCAGACAACTGCACTAAACTTGGCCTAGTGTTTGACGATGTTGTTGGCATTGTCGAAGTTATTAATTCTAAAGATGTTCAGATACAGGTAAGGATCGGGATGTTAAAAGCCTCAGCATTGGACTGCTTCCCCTGTTATAGCAGCTCTCTGGATCCGCCACTAGGGGGAGCCCAGATACAGCTTGTCTATACAGATACAGTATGGAATTAATCAGCACTGAATTTTGGACCTAAACATAAAGGCTGACATTAACTTTAAAAATGGCTTACTACTTTTGGTATAGCTCTTATTGGAGCCCATTTTAAGTCCTGTGTATGCTTCTGATCAAATACTTCATTATTCCATTTTCTAAGGCATTTTTGGATGATTTTATCATATATAGGCATATGAAGATCTATATTCAGAATCTCACTTAAATAGTGTAAATAATACTGGCCGGCTGTATCCACAAGATATGCCATAAATGTCTGACTGATGTGGGTCCCATTTCTGCATCTGGCACCTGTCTCCAGAACGGGGTGCCCCAACATGCACCTAGCCTTGTGAAGTGGCCGCTGACCGCCAAAAAGAATGGAAAGGTGGATGTCTATATGTTAGATTCTCTTCATTCATTTCTTTTAATAGTAGCTGAGCAACAATCAGAGAAATGGTTTTTTTTATGTCATGTTCCTGGGACTATTACACAAGACATGGATGTGCCAATTTACTAAGGCTGTCTAGACCTGCACCAGATTTATCTCAGAGGTTCAGGCTGGATGATAAATGTGGTCCAGGGATAGACCTTTCTCTCACTCTGTACCAACTATTGGTTGGATTACACTGAGACAGAATTTTACAATTTTGGTGCAAAAGGTTGTATGTTAGGCTCCTCAGGCTGCCCCTGTCTGTGAAGCCTCACCCTTTTGAAAGCAAGTTGGAAAAATTTTTATGATGAAGTAATGCATCTTTAGATGGACCTTGTTGTCAACTCGGGGAAGGTAGATTTACTATTGAAAACGCCTTAGATGCCTTACTCCACTTTCTGGCTACTGCTGACCAATGTATTTGTAAGAGGATTATACAGCACTTACTAATATAGCCTTTGTTGAAATTCTGCACCATTTTCTATATTCCATAAGGCATACGGGTATGCCCTTGTTTACAAAGTCTTTTGTGCTGCCCACAAAGAGGGCCTGTCCATTAGATGGCCGCTGATGGAGGGTCATGTGACCAGGCAAATCATTCCGCTTCCTCCATTCTAACACACTGTACCTTTACCAGACTCACAGCAGTAAAGTGCAGAGGCAGGTGAGGCATATTTGAATGGAGGAGGCAGCATATTGAGGTGATTTGCCTGGTCACATGACCCTCCATTAGCAGCCATCTTATGGGTAGGACCTACATGTGGACAGCACAAAAGACTTGGTAAACAAGGGGGGCAAACCTTATGAAATATAGAAAATGGTGCAGAATTTCAACAAAGGCTATATTAGTAAGTGCCGTATAATCATCTCACAAACACATTGGTCAACATAACCGGAAAGTGGCCAACCCTTTAAGGGTTTTAGACTCTTTTCCCGCCATGCTCCACAGGGAGGGGGCATGACTTAGTAGAAAGTTGACTTTATTTTTTAACTATATTCATTCGTTAAGTGACCTTGTCCTTCAGAACTGCCAATAAACTGTTCTATATTTCTGCTGCTACAAAGGTCATAGGCAAAGTGCCAACCATTTCCATTAACAAGACAGATGGCTGCCATGTTTACCTGAGTGAAAGTTCAATAGACTGTGAGATCGTAAGTGCCAAATCATCAGAGATGAATATCCTCGTCCCAAACAATGGTGATTATGTAAGTCACAAAGCTTCGAGTCGTTTCTCTATGTACTACTGCACTTTGTTTGTCTTGTGTAATGATCTAGAGCCAATATCGAGAAGGCCTAATTCTCTAGAGTCTATTGGTTTATACAGTGGTTTATAGATGTCCTAGACCTGTATCTAGTCCCCACTTCAATTACAAGTGATTGAAATATTAGATTACCAGCAATTATATTCATATCTTTTATCCTTCCAAAAAATTACTTTCACTTTACTTTACACTCCTGACATCTTGGATTTTACAAAAAATTGCTGCTTATATTCTATATAGTGATGAGCGAAGTATTAAAAAATTCAATTCCGCTGCTTCGCTTCATCACAAAGCGCATTTCTTTGTAAGTAGCATGACAGGGAACAGCGATTGCTCCTCATCATTGTACCCCTTGCCGCGTTCATAGCTGATCGTGGCATCTGATAGTAATAACCCTTTGTAAAATGTAAAAAAAAAAAAAATTGCATCATACTTACCTCATCTATTTGCTTTCGACGGACCAGCCACTGCCATCTTGATTTTAAGAGCTGGCACAAAATATTGTGCAGCCCGTGATGACGTCAGATCGTCGTCTGGCGTGGTGACGTCATATGTCACAGCGCACAGGATTTTGTGTGAGATCTTCAATCAAGATGGCGGCGGCCGGCCTATCGCGAGCAAATGGATGAGGTAAGTATGTATTTTTGTTATTTATTTTTTACACCATTTCAGGCAAAAATCGATTCGCTACCACGAAGCACGAGGAAATTTGGCTTTGCGGCGAATCTAATTTTTCTTGAACTTTGTGGACTTCGATTCGCTTAACACTAATGCTATACAGCCTAAATGCCAATGTGTGGTCAAAGCCAAAAAAACTAAAACTTTTTGTGGATTCATCTTAGAAGGGATGCAGCTCGTCACTGCTAAAGCTGTGTCCTTTCCCATCTCAGCCAGTAACTTTCATTTCTGGAGAATATCTGTCCGAGTTAAAACTTTTTTTTAAGGCAGGGAAGCTATTCAAATATCTAAAATAAAAAACTAAAATACTCACCGCTCTGAACCTCTCCACTCCAGCACCACTGCTTCGATCCTCCCTGCCACCGGAGCCCGATGTTGTTTTTTTGGCTGCAGTGATGATGTGCTCATATACCGCACATGACTGCTGCAGCCAATCACGGACCTCCACGGTATAAGGCATGAATCAGGTACAGTCATGTGCACAATTCCTTACATTACTGTATTGCGGAAGCACTGAACTCATTTTTCTAGTGGAAGAACAGAAAAATGGAGCTCAGAGTACCAAAGAATAAAAATACACATAAATATGATGCCGTAAACAGGATACATGAGAGCAATGGAAAGGAAAAATGCGCCACCCTGGGAGGGCACGCAGGTCACAAGTACATAAATATATGACAGTCATAGAGAAGTACTCGGTACCATGACCGATCTATGAGTGAAGTACATACAAAAAATAAATAAAAGTAAAGCGGTGAGTGAAGGTCAGTTAGGGACCAACTGCAGAGTAATGGATGGAAAGTAATCGAACAGCCAAAATCAAATAATTAAAGACCAGGTGGAGTAAAACACCAGGGTCCAAAAGCCGTGGAGGTATGCCCTAAAACCAGAACTCACCTAAAGCGGACCGTGTGTGAAACAACCCAGGATGGCGCTACCCCAGGTGTCCTTCTCCCCTTTGGGACACCTGGGGTCGTTTTTTGTTTTCTAATCATTTTTCTAGTGCCAGGACTGAGCATGGCATCTCTTCGTATGTGCCTGCAGTGGTTGTACTGTGTGTGAACCCAGTGAGGTTTAGAGCTCTGCACTAGAACAACTTCCTGGGAGATGGAATGAGAAAAGGATCATAATCCAGGCTTGTCTGACTTGTAAAGACCTAATCATTCATACATTCTACCCTTTTCTGTATTGTATCCCTGGGTTTATATACCGTAATCTCCTGTGTTGGTTTTGTCTCTGCAGAAAGAATTTCCTGTTCCTGAACAGTTCAAGACTTCATGGGATGGCTCCAAGCTAGTCACTGAACCTGCAGAAATGATGGGCTAATCGGATATAGTAATTGTGTACATGCTTCAGCCTCGCCAGATGGAGAACACCGACTGCGCTCATGGCATATTGCATGTACCCATAGAGTATGCAGAACAAATATCACCTTACTGTTCTTGTGGGCATTTAATGTGGCATCAAATCCTCCAAGAAACAACTTTTAATAAATCTGAGATGTACAAAGTTTTACAATATATCACAGATCAATCATCAGGTAGAGCATTGATACTACCTATTTGGATTTCTAGAATCTCGTTGGCAGCACACATATATTTTGGCCCCTAGCAATGAAAACTGATCAAAGCAGATCTGGTGCTGGGAGTAACATAATCCATTGCTTCAAGCAGAATCCTTCCCTGACTGTAGGGGGCAGCATTTTAGCAGATAGACAGACCATCCTTTACATTCTCCCCACCACAGATCCAGAGTGGGGCCTCAAATAAACTGACAGCTCCATCTTGAATACTGAATTGCTCCTCAGCACATATTAAGCATTTAGCAGTTGCCTGCAAACACATCACTTAAAGGCTATGTACACCTTTGGGAGCAATTTTTTTTTACTCATTTTGGGCTAAAAATTCTTTTTTCAAATCGGTCTTAATTAAAAATATTCAGCCGTTCTGTCACAAAGGGTTAACTGTCTATGTGTTTGAATCGTACTTTCATTTTGTGTCGGCCATCTAATAAATCTTAACTCTAAATTACTAAAAGGTCTCAAACACTTATTTAAAGGTGGGTTTACACTAGTTGAGAAGAAGCCGATTGTTGTGAAGGAAGCATTCCTTCCCGACAATTGGCTTCTCGTTCAGTGAAGGAGACCTCTGCATCTACATGGAGCTATCTCCTTCACAATATAAAGACAGTGATCCCTCATCCCCATACAGAATCATAGTTTCTGGACAGCAGATCGCTGTTTAGACAGCACGTTCTGCTGCCCAGAAGCAATAACTGATGTGCCTGCAGGAACGGCAGGATGACCCGATGAACGAACATTTCACTCATTCATCAGGTGATCGGCAAAGTGTTCAAGGGAACGATAATCTGCCTTACAATGGGGCATATAAATCCATCTTAAGCCACATTCCTATCAATAAGATACGAATTGAGCTATAATGAGTGTTTAGAAGGTCAGAGAGCCGAGATGAGGAGCAGTAAAAGTACAGAGCAGCTACTAGAGAATCTGAAGGCTGTACAGAGAAAGGGGCTGAAATTTTTTAATAAAGACCAATTAAAAAAATAAAATTTTGCTCAAAAAGAGTACAATGCAACAATAAAAAAAATGCCTCCAAAAGGTATACATAGCCTTTAAAATATCTATATAATTTCTATATAGAAGACAGAAAAAATAAAAGCTTGCATATCATTAAAGAAGTGATTTTTGGCGCTGCTATTTTTAATTCTGTCTACAATCAGAAACATAATAAAACAGGTTAGAAAAAAAGGAACATCTATCACTATCTGGTTTAAATTAGTAAAATAAATATGGGGGATACATTCCCTTTAATATTCTAACTTGTAATACTATTACACAGGCAAAGGAAAATGTTTAGAGCACTATATTACTTAGTAATATCAAACCCTCGTCACTCTTCAGCTCTGTGAGAACTACAAGTCCAGATGAGATGTCTATGTGCTGTCACAAGAAAAGGGAGTAAGCTCCGCAGTCACCTGGGTACATCACCCATCACAGCTTAAGGAGGTGTAACCGATGTCTTGTTGTTCAAGGCTTGCGGCTGTACAGAATCTCAGTATTAATTGTATAGCAATATTACTTAGACATTGTAATACACTATTAGATTAAGGTATGTATAGAGCTGTTATGTGGTCACTGTATGTTAGTAGTTGATCACTGTATGTTGGTATTTACTTAGGGGTTGTGTAGCACTGTTACTTAAGCACTGTATTGTATCCTATTCTTGCAGTATGTGGTGCTAGAGGCACTGTATAGCATTGCTCTTTAGGCAACTGGATAGAAGTGCTATTTGGCCAAAGTAGGGCACTATTATTTAGGCATCATACAATATGATGCTGTTAATTAGGTATTGTATGCTATGGTTATTTGTACACTGTATGACAGTACACTATCGCACCAACAGAAAGTACAGGACAGGGCACCACTCAGTATCAGGCCGTCCTGGCTGCCACATATGCCCACTACCACATTTGGTATGTATGCTGGTCCATTGGGGTGTTGGTTTGGGAGCACTGTTATAGGGGTTTGTCATTGTCTCCAGACTTATAGGGGTTATGCAACAATTAATATGATGATCTCAATCAGGGCAATCTCTTTCTAACAAAGCCCTGTACCTCACATGGATCCAGAAATGTCCCCATTCATTGGGCCAATTGCTCTGATAGATTGTCTTCAGGCTGGCAGCTCAGGGGGTGTTTTCTTTCTGATGCAGCCCTCTCTGTAACTGTCACAGTAGATATAGCTGGTGGCCGTTGAAGGATGGAACTGAGCATGTGCGACCAATTCAGTAGGCCAACCAGCACATTACTATACAGATTAAACACCTGGGAGCGACATTACAGTATATTAAAGTAAAGAGAATATCTCATAACTGTAGCATTTTTGTAACAGAAAGTAAATCACAAAAGTAACAGGTTTTTCACACTGAATTATACACTGAAAGAAAATATAAACACAACACTTTCGGTTTTGCTCCCATTTTGCATGAGCTGAACTCAAAGATCTGAAACATTTTCTACATACATAAAAGACCCATTACTCTTAAATATTGTTCACAAATCTGTGTTAGTGAGCACTTCTCCTTTGTCGAGATAATCCATCCCACCTCACAGGTGTGGCATATCAAGGTGCACAGGTGTGCATTAGACTGCCCACACTAAAAGGCCACTCTGTAATGTGCACAGTCTTTCTTGGGGGGGGGGGGGGGGTCATAAAACCAGTCAGTATCTGGTGTGGCCACCATTTGCCTCACGCAGTGCAACACATCTCCGTCGCATAGAGTTGATCAGGTTGTTGATTGTGGCCTGGGGAATGTTGGTCCACTCCTCTTCAAAAGCTGTGCAAAGTTGCAGAATATGGGCAGGAACTGGAACACGCTGTTGTATACGCTGATCCAAAACATCCCAAACATGCTCAATGGGTGACATGTCCGGTGAGTATGCTGGCTATGCAAGAACTGAGATGTTTTCAGCTTCCAGGAATTGTGTACAGATCCTTGCAATATGGGGCCATGCATTATCATGCTGCAACATGAGGTGATGGTCGTGGATGAATGGCACAACAATGGGCCTGAGGATCTCGTCACAGTATCTCTGTGCATTCAAATGCCATCAATAAAATGCACCTGTGTTCATTGTCCATAACATACGCCTGCCCATACCATAACCCTACTGCCACCATGGGCCACTTGATCTACAACGTTGATGTCAGAAAACCGCTCACCCACACGACGCCACACACGCTGTCTGCCATCTGCCCTGAACAGTAAAAACCGGGACTCATCCGTGAACAGAACGCCTCTCCAACGTGCCAGACGCCATTGAATGTGAGCATTTGCCCACTCAAGTCGGTTACGACGATGAACTGCAGTCAGGTCCAGACCCCGATGAGGATGACAAGCAAGCAGATGAGCTTCCCTGAGACGGTTTCTGACAGTTTGTGCAGAAATTCTTTGGTTATGCAAACCGATTGTTGCTGCAGCTGTCCGGGTGGCTGGTCTAAGATGATCATGGAGGTGAACATGCTGGATGTGGAGCTTCTGGGCTGGTGTGGTTACACGTGGTTTGTGGTTGTGAGGCCGGTTGGATGTACTGCCAAATTCTCTGAAATGCCTTTGGAGATTATGGTAGAGAAATGAACATTCATTGCATGGGCAACAGCTCTGGTAGACATTCCTGCAGTCAGCATGCAAATTGCACACTCCCTCAAATTTTGCAACATCTGTGGCATTGTGCTGTGTGATCAAACTGCACATTTCAGAGTGGCCTTTCATTTTGGGCAGTCTAAGGCCCACCTGTGCAATATTCATGCTGTCTAATCAGCACCTTGATATGCCACACCTGTGAGGTGGGATGGATTATCTCGGCAAAGGAGAAGTGCTCACTAACACAGATTTAGACAGATTTGTGAACAATATTTGAGAGTAATGGGTCTTTTGTGTATGTAGAAAAGGTTTCAGATCTTTGAGTTCAGCTCATGCAAAAGGGGAGCAAAACCAAAAGTCTTGCGTTTATATTTTTGTTCAGTGTATAAACATTTAATGGTGACATAACCGCTTTAAGAAACAATAATTATTTATACTGTGTAAAACCATGTAATAAACTATAGTTACACGTAGACTATTTTTAAATGTAATAAAAGTTTTTCATCATAGTGGAATATGATGGTAACACCAGTGTCTACTGATTTTGACAAATTCCATTTTATTCTCCGTTTATTTTTATTTTTTTATTACAGATAAGACCATGCTTAGTAATGTCTAAATTAAAGGGGTTGTCTGAGTTTTGTACTGATGATCAGTCCTCAGGATAGTTCTTCAGTATGTGATCGGTAGTGGTCGATTAGATGTTTGTAGAGGTCATGGTGTTCTGGTGAGCACCATAGCCTCTTCCTGGGCCAGTGACCTCACGTTCATCAGTTACATGGCCTAGGCACAGCTCAGTCCCATTCAAGTGAATTGGGCTAAGATGCAATACCAAGAACAGCCTTCTCCAATGGACAGCACTGTGCTTGGCGAGCTGCGAGGAGGCCACTGCACTTGCCTGAGCCTCTTCAAACAGCTGATCAGCAAGGGAGCCTGAAGTAAGACACCTACAAGTCACATACTGATGACCTGTCCTGAGGATCAGTATAAAGCGCTAGGGGAAAAAAAATAATATCACTGCGTGCATTAATTCAGTATGTATTTATTTTAAATTGTTTACAGGAGGAGATGTTTGACGCTGAGTTTAAATGCCCATAAGACAAAGCTGTCGTTCTTGCTCTTTTTATTGCACTCTGGGGTCTATGTATTAACATGCTTTTCTTACTTGCTGACATAAAATGATCCATGGACTTTGTAGTATGGGAGATTTGAAAAGATTATCTCATTACAATACACAAGATCAATATCCAAGCATAAGCAATGTCTTTATAGTCATTTTCAGATCTAACATGGTATCATGGGCTCATACTGTTACAGAATTACAGGGCATCTGTCAGCAAATTAGTACCTATGACACTGCCTGACCTGTTGCATGTGCGTTTGGCAGCTGAAGACATCTGTGTTGGTCCCATGTTCATATGTGCCAGCATTGCTGAGAAAAATTAGGTTTTAATATATGCAAATGAGCCTCTAGGAGCAATGGGGGCGTTGCCGTTACACTTAGAGGTTCCGCTGTCTCTACAACTGCTACACCCTCTGCACATTCATTGACAGGGCCAGACAGTGCAAGCATCAGCCCACCTGGCCATGTCAATCAGTGTGGAGTGGGTACGGCAACTGCAGAGATGGCAGAACCTCTAGGTGTAACGGCAACACCCCCGTTGCTCCTAGAGCCTCATTTGCATACATCAAAACATCATTTTTCTCGGCAATGCAGACACATATGAACATAGGATAGATGCCTTCAGCTGCCAAGTGCAGATGCAACAGGTCAATCAGTTTCATAGGTACAAATCTGCTGACAGATGCCCTCAAAATATTAATGTATATTATAAACCATTCTAAATTAGTCTCCCACTATCAAATATTTTTTCTATGGTTTAATCTTATAGGGGGTCTTTTACTATCGGCTGAATGCAAAGCTGTCCAAGCCTCGAAGCAAACACTCGGCCATGTTTCACACGCTGTTTCCTCTCCTGATATATGTGGGTCAGGAGATGTCCTCGTGCTCAATCTCCTCTATAGTCAATTGAGATGGTCCAGATTCCACATTTTCTAATAGGGCATATGAACAGGTGGTTCTAAAGGGACAACCCATATAAATACATAGTGAAATGTTACATTTGTGTATACTACAGCTGGACAGATCTAAAGATCCCCTCCAATAAGGACGGACATAGGGAGAACAGACATATGGCCTAAAGTAGTTGCCATAATGCAAATAATTTTACTTTTCTTTGAGGAAAATTGTTCACATTCTGACAAATACCATTCTTTCACATTACCCACAGGAGGAGATTTATCAACCTCTTAGGGCTCATACAGACAAACTTATTTTCTTTCCGCCTCCGTTCCTTTTTTTTGCGGACCGTATGCGGAACCATTCACTTCAATTGGGCTGTAGAAAATACAGAAGTTACTCTGTGTGCATTCCGTTTCCGTTTGTCCGCATGGCCATTCCCGCAAAAAAGTAGTGCATGTCCTATTATTGTCCGCAAATCATAGTCCGAGGCCCCCATTCACGTACAGTATTAGAATGTATTGGCTCTGATGAGCCAAAGTAATAACTTTACGGAGTCTCGCAAGACTTTGCATAATAACTTCAAAAATTGATTAATACCGTAAAAAAACATTTCCCGAACTGTGGTTCGGTTCCAAGTGGTTCCAAGTGGTTTTTAGTATAAATCAATTTATGAAGTTATTGCGCGAAGTCTTGCGAGTCTTCGTGAAGCAATAACTTTGGCTCATCAGAGCCAATACATTCTAATACTGTATGGAGCTCCTGCTTCGTACAGTATTAGAACAAAGTTTTATGCGAATCGACTTCAGATGTTTCATTCGAAGTCGATTTGCTCATCCCTAGTCAGGTCACATGACCCAGGGACATGACGCATGGGTGACACGTGACTGCTGCGGCCAGTCATTGGTTGCAGCAGTTACATGACCCCGCGTCAAACCAGATGTTGACATGAGAGACCTAGGACCTACAAAGCCAGCAGTGCAGCGATGGAGCCGGAGCGCAGAGGCGCGGATCATGTATGGACGATTACCATCATGCATCTGCCCACATGGGGGTCATTTTAAGTATACTTAGGCATATGTCCAATTTTATAAAAATCTGCAAAATTTAGATTTTTCTCCCTTATGTCTTTTTCTATGTTATGCTATCTTTTTCTTCATGTATATAAGCTCAGTTACAAAGAATGTCAAATGCAAAACCAACTTGATGATTACAACTTGTAAGTGCATTCCGTTCTTGGCATGTATTCCCACGATAGAAATCTGCGGAGTTGTGCAGTTTTCTTTCTTGTATGTGTGTTACTGGTAGATAATATTAAAGGGGTTCTCCAGCTTTTTAACACTTTTTGGCTCCTCCGATCCCTGCTGGACGTGTGGAGGGAAGAATACTTACCTGTTCCAAACTGCTGAGTCCACTGCTTGATTCAATATGCTCTGGTCTCGGCTTGTAAACTCCAGAAAAGTCACGTGCTGCTTGGGGAATACCGTAAGTCACTGCTGCAGCCGGTCCTTGGCTGCAGCTCCACATGTAACCCCCCCCATCCATATCAGATCGTGGTGAATGCAGCAGTGGACCAAAGGATCCAGAACTAAATAGAAGGGAGCAGGTAAGTATGCTTCCCTCCACAGATCTGGCAGAAACGGCGGAAGCCAAAAAGTGTTAAAAAATAGAGAACTCGTTTAAGCATTAGCCTCAAGCCTATTGTTATATATCAGCTTCTTAGTGGTTTATTTAATAAAGCACAAATTTGCAGAGACCTGCAGCATCCAACAATAGCTTTTCTTTAAAGGGGTCTTCCAAGATTTTTTAACCGATGACCTATCCTCTGGATAGTCATCAGTATCTGATTGGTGGGGGTCCACTACTGCGAGCACCGATGCCTTCTCAAACAGCTGATCGGCGGGGGTCCCGGGTGTCAGGCCAGGGTTCTTGGTGTCAGATACTGATGACTTATGCAGAGGATAGGTCATCAGTTAAAAAATCTTAGAAAACCCCTTCAATGTTTATTACACTGGTTATATAAAGCATCAGTTTAAGGATCCATTCACACGTCCGTTGTTTCTTTCCTGATCTGTTCCATTTTTTGATGAACAGATCTGGACCCTTTCATTTTCAATGGGTCCTGAAAACCTGAAAAAAAAATCTGACATTGTGCTGTCCGTTTTTTTTCAGGACCCATTGAAAATGAATGGGTACAGAACTGGTCCAGATCTGTTCAGCAAAAAACGGAACAGATCAGGAAACAAACAACGGACGTGTGAATGAACCCTAACTGCTATGAGCTTAAGGAGAGTTTGTCAGCGGCTGAGTTTTTTGCTTTAATTACAGAA
This sequence comes from Bufo gargarizans, assembly GCF_014858855.1. Taxonomy (NCBI): domain Eukaryota; kingdom Metazoa; phylum Chordata; class Amphibia; order Anura; family Bufonidae; genus Bufo; species Bufo gargarizans. The sequence goes on from NC_058084.1 coordinate 335,808,552, forward strand.
TTATAATGTTGGAGCCCACTGCGAATATAAAATGGATGCACCATAATTATACATGATGGATAGGCTCGATAGATGCAGCTCTTGGCCTTTCCAGCTTCTTCTCTAGGGCCCTCCTAGTCAGTACAAAACGAGTCTTGAGGGAATATTCATGAAGGCTCAGCAGGCTGCTGGCCGGTCACATAGATACACTTCTCTATGCAGAATACAAAGCCTTTATCTATGTGTACTATGAATGATTCAAAGAGGACCCATCCGATCTGCTATCATTTCTGTTTTGGTAAATGCTTGTAGAACGTTTCTGGAGAGTCTTTTCTTATAATGCTTGTAAATGTATGAATTAATGTGCGTTACCGTTCCCTTTTTAGGCCTCATGCACACGGCCATTGTCGGCCGTTACGTGCATTGGGGACCGCAAATCCATGCAGCGGGCCAGACCCATTCAACTTGAAAGGGTCCGTGGTCTGTCCGCACCACAAAAAAGTATGACATGTCATATTTATTTGCGGTGCGGAATAATGGAAAGAAACACCACGGAAGCACTCCGTAGTGCTTCCGGTGTTCTGTTCTGTGACTCCATTCCGCATCTCCGTAATTGCGGACTTATTCAAGTGAATGGGTTCGCTCCGTGATGCGTGGTGCACAGAGCCGGCGGCTGTGGATTGCCGACCCACCGTTTGCAGGGGCGCAATATGGCCACGGCCGTGTGCATGAGGCCTTAGTCGAATGTGATGTGTTAGTATAAGGTGAACAGTATTAGGCCCCTTGCAGACGAGCAAGTATTCTGCGCGGGTGCAATGCATAATGCGAACGCATTGTGCCCGCACTGAATCCGGACCCATTCATTTCAATGCGTTGCGTGAAAATAGCAGCATGTTCTATAGTCTACATTTTTCACGCAACGCTGGCCCCATAGAAGTGAATGGGGCTGCGTGAAAATCGCATCGCATAAGCAAGCAAGTGCGGATGCAATGTGTTTTTCATGGATGGTTGCTAAGAGATGTTGTTTGTAAACCTTCCGTTTTTTTATCACGCGCGTGCAAAACGCATTAAATCACCTTGCACCCGCGCAATAAAAACTGAACAACTGAATGCGACTCTCATACAAAACTGACTTGAACTTGCCTGCGAAATCGCGCATTTTCACTGAACGCATCCGCAAGCGCATCCAGACCTAAGCCGCTCATGCTCGTCTGCAAGGGGCCTTAGAGTACATGGAGACATATCTGATTGACAGGGAGAATGGTAACACCCAATTGTTAATCTATTTATACGTTTCTAGGTGGAATGATAGAGGCATCGTACAGAATAGTTTTTTCATACAGAACACAAGTATCTACTAGCACAGACAGGAGATCTGACAGGTCCTCTTTAATGCCTATGAGCTGTTCGCTGTATTAAGTGTATAGATTGAAATGGTTGTTCTTTAGATTTTTGTGTATCTGTAATTCTCTGACAATCTGACAAGGTTTTGTACAGGGTATTAAGTATACGTTACCACCATATAATGTGGCCTTTAGCTATTGTGACTTACCTATAGTGCAGTGATTGATATCTTATAAAACGCTGTTCCTTCCCAACTCTAGTTACGTAATTTTTAAAAAATAATGATTTGTATTTCTATTATTTGTATTTCTATTTCCATTAACATTGCTAAAATCCAAATGTGTGTCTGGTGTTTATTGCGGTGTGTGTTATGTTATTGGAGCAGTTGTATCCCGGTGGATACACCCTAAGGCCCCTTGCAGACGAGTTTGAGCGGATTGGGTCCGGACGCGTTCAGTAAAAAATTTGCGATTTTGCAAGCAAGTCCATTCAGTTTTGCCTGCGATTGCGTTCAGTTTCTATCGTGTGGGTGCAATGCGATTTAATGCGTTTTGCACCCGCATGATAAAAAAAACTGAAGGTTTACAAACAACATCTGTTAGCAAACATCCGTGAAAAACGCATCACATCCGCACTTGCTTGCGGATGCGATGCAATTTTCACGCAGCCCCATTCACTTCTTTGGGGCTGAAAAAAACCCCGCAGAATATAGAACATGCTGAGATTTTCACCTCATGCAACGCACAAGTGATACGTGAAAACCAACGCTCATGTACACAGACCAATTGAAATGAATGCCTCCCGATTCAGTGCGGGCGCAATGCGTTTGCATCACGAATTTCACCCGCACGGAATACTCGCTCGTGTGAAAAGGGCCTAATACTGTACCCTCATGCTAAGCCTAAACACACAAAGCAGACACGCCAACATCATTTCAGCCATTAAAAAGACTTTTGTTTGCAATATTTTGTACTGATGGAATAGGCAAACTCACTCTATTAAAGCAGCATCGCATCACCCAGACTTTTACTGGCTGGAAAAGGGCTTTTGGTGCTTGTTTTACATTATTACAATCCTTATCAGTCTTTGAAAGGCATACCCATGGTGCAAAGTATAGCCCATACAGGGGTGGATTGGCCATAGACCCTACAGGGAAATTTCCTGGTGGGCCGATGTCCAGTGGCTCACTCAAGCCCTCTTGATGGCTGCAGGCCAGGTATATAATAATCTGATGTCACGATAGGTAGGTAAGCGGGGAAATAACCAAACACAGGAAAACAAACAGAACAACCGACTAGGCCCAAAAGCGAGGGAGAAAAGGGTCACTCCTAGCGATCCCTAAAAGCTTTCCCTAAACTGCTGTGCCCATGTGCATACCCTTATGGTGGATATGCACATGCCCTTGTGCCTAAACCTAAACACCCTGGGAAAACCCTAAGCAGCAGGGAAAAGGGAAGAGGCAGCCTGCTTATTCAAACCAGGAGGAAGCAAACGTCTCCCTAGAGGCCTAGATAAAACACACAAAGGGAAATAACGGAGAGGACTTATCTTGAGCAGAGCTGGAGCAGATGATCCACCACAAACCAAGAGCTCCCAGGAAAGAACTATAACCCACACAGGCCACTGGGGGGAAGGAGGGATAAATAGCCTCACTAATAGGGATGAGCGAACTCGAACTGTATAGTTCGGGTTCGTACCGAATTTTGGGGTGTCCGTGACACGGACCCGAACATTTTCGTAAAAGTCCGGGTTCGGGGTTCGTCGCTTTCTTGGCGCTTTTGTGACGCTTTCTTGGCGCTTTTTGAAAGGCTGCAAAGCAGCCAATCAACAAGCGTCATACTACTTGCCCCAAGAGGCCGTCACAGCCATGCCTACTATTGGCATGGCTGTGATTGGCCAGAGCACCATGTGACCCAGCCTCTATTTAAGCTGGAGTCACATAGCGCCGCCCGTCACTCTGCTCTGATTAGCGTAGGGAGAGGTTGCGGCTGCGACAGTAGGGCGAGATTAGGCAGATTAACTCCTCCAAAGGACTTGATTAATCGATCGATCTGCAGCTGTGCATCATTGAGCTGCTGAAATTCAATTGCTCACTGTTTTTAGGCTGCCCAGACCGTTTGTCAGTCACTTTTTTCTGGGGTGATCGGCGGCCATTTTGTGTCTTGTGCGGTGCTGCGACCAAGTGCATCCAAGCGGCGACCAAGTGCATTTAACCCTCAATGGTGTGGTTGTTTTTTGGCTAAAGCCTACATCAGGGTGAAGCCGTCACACCAAGTGCATTTAACCAGCAATAGTCTGTTTATTTTTTGGCCATATACTACATCAGGAGCAAGCTGCGCCTGTCACCAAGTGCATTTAACCCTCAATGGTGTGGTTGTTTTTTGGCTAAAGCCTACATCAGGGTGAAGCTGTCACACCAAGTGCATTTAACCAGCAAAAGTCTGTTAATTTTTTGGCCATATACTAAATCAGGGGCAAGCTGCGCCCGTCACCAAGTGCATTTAACCCTCAGTAGTGTGGTTGGTCAAGCTATCACACCAAGTGCATTTAACCAGCAATAGTCTGTTTATTTTTTGGCCATATACTACATCAGGGGCAAGCTGCGCCCGTCACCAAGTGCATTTAACCCTCAGTAGTGTGGTTGGTCAAGCTGTCACACCAAGTGCATTTAACCAGCAATAGTCTGTTTATTTTTTGGCCATATACTACATCAGGGGCAAGCTGCGCCCGTCACCAAGTGCATTTAACCCTCAGTGTGGTTGGTCAAGCTGTCACACCAAGTGCATTTAACCAGCAATAGTCTGTTCCTTTTTTGGCCATATACTACATCAGGGGCAAGCTGCGCCTGTCACCAAGTGCATTTAACCCTCAATGGTGTGGTTGTTTTTTGGCTAAAGCCTACATCAGGGTGAAGCTGTCACACCAAGTGCATTTAACCAGCAATAGTCTGTTCATTTTTTGGCCATATACTACATCAGGGGCAAGCTGCGCCCGTCACCAAGTGCATTTAACCCTCAGTAGTGTGGTTGGTCAAGCTGTCACACCAAGTGCATTTAACCAGCAATAGTGTGGTTATTTTTTGGCCATATACTACATCAGGGGCAAGCTGCGCCTGTCACCAAGTGCATTTAACCCTCAATGGTGTGGTTGGTCAAGCTGTCACACCAAGTGCATTTAACCATCAATAGTGTGGTTATTTTTTGGCCATATCCCAGTCTAATTCTGTCACTAAATCCATACCGGTCACCCAGCGCCTAAATACTAGGCCTCAAATTTATATCCCGCTAAATCTGTCGTTACCGCTGTACTGTTGTGGATGGGCAAGTTATTTAGTGTCCGTCAAAGCACATTTTTTGTTCTGGGTTGAAATACAATTCCCAATTTAGCAATTTCATAATTTAGTGGTTTCTGCTATATCAGAGCTATTTGAAATCTATCCCTAAAAGGGTATATAATATTCAAGGTGCACATAGGGTCATTCAGAATAACTTCACACACACGCTACTGTGCATTTCCAAGTCTAATTCTGTCACTAAATCCATACCGGTCACCCAGCGCCTAAATACTAGGCCTCAAATTTATATCCCGCTGAATTTGAATACAATACATTGGGCCAAATAATATTTTTGTTGTTGTGGTGAACCATAACAATGAGGAAAACATCTAGTAAGGGACGCGGACGTGGACATGGTCGTGGTGGTGTTAGTGGACCCTCTGGTGCTGGGAGAGGACGTGGCCGTTCTGCCACATCCACACGTCCTAGTGTACCAACTACCTCAGGTCCCAGTAGCCGCCAGAATTTACAGCGATATATGGTGGGGCCCAATGCCGTTCTAAGGATGGTAAGGCCTGAGCAGGTACAGGCATTAGTCAATTGGGTGGCCGACAGTGGATCCAGCACGTTCACATTATCTCCCACCCAGTCTTCTGCAGAAAGCGCACAGATGGCGCCTGAAAACCAACCCCATCAGTCTGTCACATCACCCCCATGCATACCAGGGAAACTGTCTCAGCCTCAAGTTATGCAGCAGTCTCTTATGCTGTTTGAAGACTCCTGCTGGCAGGGTTTCCCAAGGGCATCCACCTAGCCCTTCCCCAGCGGTGAAAGACATAGAATGCACTGACGCACAACCACTTATGTTTCCTGATGATGAGGACATGGGAATACCACCTCAGCATGTCTCTGATGATGACGAAACACAGGTGCCAACTGCTGCGTCTTTCTGCAGTGTGCAGACTGAACAGGAGGTCAGGGATCAAGACTGGGTGGAAGACGATGCAGGGGACGATGAGGTCCTAGACCCCACATGGAATGAAGGTCGTGCCACTGACTTTCACAGTTCGGAGGAAGAGGCAGTGGTGAGACCGAGCCAACAGCGTAGCAAAAGAGGGAGCAGTGGGCAAAAGCAGAACACCCGCCGCCAAGAGACTCCGCCTGCTACTGACCGCCGCCATCTGGGACCGAGCACCCCAAAGGCAGCTTCAAGGAGTTCCCTGGCATGGCACTTCTTCAAACAATGTGCTGACGACAAGACCCGAGTGGTTTGCACGCTGTGCCATCAGAGCCTGAAGCGAGGCATTAACGTTCTGAACCTGAGCACAACCTGCATGACCAGGCACCTGCATGCAAAGCATGAACTGCAGTGGAGTAAACACCTTAAAACCAAGGAAGTCACTCAGGCTCCCCCTGCTACCTCTTCTGCTGCTGCCGCCTCGGCCTCTTCTGCTGCTGCCGCCTCGGCCTCTTCCTCCGCCTCTGGAGGAACGTTGGCACCTGCCGCCCAGCAAACAGGGGATGTACCACCAACACCACCACCACCTCCGTCACCAAGCGTCTCAACCATGTCACACGGCAGCGTTCAGCTCTCCATCTCACAAACATTTGAGAGAAAGCGTAAATTCCCACCTAGCCACCCTCGATCCCTGGCCCTGAATGCCAGCATTTCTAAACTACTGGCCTATGAAATGCTGTCATTTAGGCTGGTGGACACAGACAGCTTCAAACAGCTCATGTCGCTTGCTGTCCCACAGTATGTTGTTCCCAGCCGCCACTACTTCTCCAAGAGAGCCGTGCCTTCCCTGCACAACCAAGTATCCGATAAAATCAAGTGTGCACTGCGCAACGCCATCTGTAGCAAGGTCCACCTAACCACAGATACGTGGACCAGTAAGCACGGCCAGGGACGCTATATCTCCCTAACTGCACACTGGGTAAATGTAGTGGCAGCTGGGCCCCAGGCGGAGAGCTGTTTGGCGCACGTCCTTCCGCCGCCAAGGATCGCAGGGCAACATTCTTTGCCTCCTGTTGCCACCTCCTCCTTCTCGGCTTCCTCCTCCTCTTCTTCCACCTGCTCATCCAGTCAGCCACACACCTTCACCACCAACTTCAGCACAGCCCGGGGTAAACGTCAGCAGGCCATTCTGAAACTCATATGTTTGGGGGACAGGCCCCACACCGCACAGGAGTTGTGGCGGGGTATAGAACAACAGACCGACGAGTGGTTGCTGCCGGTGAGCCTCAAGCCCGGCCTGGTGGTGTGTGATAATGGGCGAAATCTCGTTGCAGCTCTGGGACTAGCCAATTTGACGCACATCCCTTGCTTGGCGCATGTGCTGAATTTGGTGGTGCAGAAGTTCATTCACAACTACCCCGACATGTCAGAGCTGCTGCATAAAGTGCGGGCCGTCTGTTCGCGCTTCCGGCGTTCACATCCTGCTGCTGCTCGCCTGTCTGCGCTACAGCGTAACTTCGGCCTTCCCGCTCACCGCCTCATATGCGACGTGCCCACCAGGTGGAACTCCACCTTGCACATGCTGGACAGACTGTGCGAGCAGCAGCAGGCCATAGTGGAGTTTCAGCTGCAGCACGCACGGGTCAGTCGCACTACAGAACAGCACCACTTCACCACCAATGACTGGGCCTCCATGCGAGACCTGTGTGCCCTGTTGCGCTGTTTCGAGTACTCCACCAACATGGCCAGTGGCGATGACGCCGTTATCAGCGTTACAATACCACTTCTATGTCTCCTTGAGAAAACACTTAGGGCGATGATGGAAGAGGAGGTGGCCCAGGAGGAGGAGGAGGAGGAGGAAGAGGGGTCATTTTTAGCACTTTCAGGCCAGTCTCTTCGAAGTGACTCAGAGGGAGGTTTTTGGCAACAGCAGAGGCCAGGTACAAATGTGGCCAGCCAGGGCCCACTACTGGAGGACGAGGAGGACGAGGATGAGGAGGAGGTGGAGGAGGATGAGGATGAAGCATGGTCACAGCGGGGTGGCACCCAACGCAGCTCGGGTCCATCACTGGTGCGTGGCTGGGGGGAAAGGCAGGACGATGACGATACGCCTCCCACAGAGGACAGCTTGTCCTTACCCCTGGGCAGCCTGGCACACATGAGCGACTACATGCTGCAGTGCCTGCGCAACGACAGCAGAGTTGCCCACATTTTAACCTGTGCGGACTACTGGGTTGCCACCCTGCTGGATCCACGCTACAAAGACAATGTGCCCACCTTACTTCCTGCACTGGAGCGTGATAGGAAGATGCGCGAGTACAAGCGCACGTTGGTAGACGCGCTACTGAGAGCATTCCCAAATGTCACAGGGGAACAAGTGGAAGCCCAAGGCCAAGGCAGAGGAGGAGCAAGAGGTCGCCAAGGCAGCTGTGTCACGGCCAGCTCCTCTGAGGGCAGGGTTAGCATGGCAGAGATGTGGAAAACTTTTGTCAACACGCCACAGCTAACTGCACCACCACCTGATACGCAACGTGTTAGCAGGAGGCAACATTTCACTAACATGGTGGAACAGTACATGTGCACACCCCTCCACGTACTGACTGATGGTTCGGCCCCATTCAACTTCTGGGTCTCTAAATTGTCCACGTGGCCAGAGCTAGCCTTTTATGCCTTGGAGGTGCTGGCCTGCCCGGCGGCCAGCGTTTTGTCTGAACGTGTATTCAGCACGGCAGGGGGCGTCATTACAGACAAACGCAGCCGCCTGTCTACAGCCAATGTGGACAAGCTGACGTTCATAAAAATGAACCAGGCATGGATCCCACAGGACCTGTCCGTCCCTTGTCCAGATTAGACATTAACTACCTCCCCTTAACCATATATTATTGGACTCCAGGGCACTTCCTCATTCAATCCTATTTTTATTTTCATTTTACCATTATATTGCGAGGCTACCCAAAGTTGAATGAACCTCTCCTCTGTCTGGGTGCCAGGGCCTAAATATATGCCAATGGACTGTTCCAATGTTGGGTGACGTGAAGCCTGATTCTCTGCTATGACATGCAGACTGATTCTCTGCTGACATGAAGCCAGATCCTCTGTTACGGGACCTCTCTCCTCTGCCTGGGTGCTGGGCCTAAATTTATGAAAATGGACTGTTGCAGTGGTGGGTGACGTGAAGCCTGATTCTCTGCTATGATATGAAGACTGATTCTCTGCTGACATGAAGCCAGATCCTCTGTTACGGGACCTCTCTCCTCTGCCTGGGTGCTGGGCCTAAATATCTGACAATGGACTGTTGCATTGGTGGCTGACGTGAAGCCTGATTCTCTGCTATGACATGCAGACTAATTCTCTGCTGACATGAAGCCAGATTGTCTGTTACGGGACCTCTCTCCTCTGCCTGGGTGCTGGGCCTAAATTTATGAAAATGGACTCTTACAGTGGTGGGTGACGTGAAGCCTCATTCTCTGCTATGACATGCAGACTGATTCTCTGCTGACATGAAGCCAGATCCTCTGTTACGGGACCTCTCTCCTCTGCCTGGGTGCTGGGCCTAAATATATGAAAATGGACTGTTGCAGTGGTGGGTGACGTGAAGCCTGATTCTCTGCTATGACATGAAGACTGATTCTCTGCTGACATGAAGCCAGATTGTCTGTTACGGGACCTCTCTCTTCTGCCTGGGTGCCGGGACCTAAATATCTGAGAATGGACTGTTCCAGTGGTGGGTGACGGGAAGCCAGATTCTCTGCTATGGGACCTCTCTCCAATTGATTTTGGTTAATTTTTATTTATTTAATTTTTATTTTTATTCATTTCCCTATCCACATTTGTTTGCAGGGGATTTACCTACATGTTGCTGCCTTTTGCAGCCCTCTAGCCCTTTCCTGGGCTGTTTTACAGCCGTTTTAGTGCCGAAAAGTTCGGGTCCCCATTGACTTCAATGGGGTTCGGGTTCGGGACGAAGTTCGGATCGGGTTCGGATCCCGAACCCGAACATTTTCGGGAAGTTCGGCCGAACTTCTCGAACCCGAACATCCAGGTGTTCGCTCAACTCTACTCACTAACAATTAAACCTAGTACACCTGAGGGAAGGTGGATCCAGCTCAAACCCAAACCAAACCGAGAAGTCAGACATGTGCAGCCAGTCTGACAGAAATCCGCACATTCACAGGGCAGGGCGAGACATCTGATGATCAACGGCCACAGGTGCCCTCCTGAACTCAACTGTTTTACTGTCCTCATAATGGTGATACAGTTGTATACTGTGATGAGGACAGCAGTATTTTGTGCTGTCCTGTGGTATTTGGTTCTGCTGGAGCGGCATTCTGCGCTGCACTACAGTATTGCAGGCCCCGCCTCATTTGGTTGTTCCTACCTACTTGTTTTGGTCTGACTTCTATCAGTTTGAACCCACCTACAAAATGTGGCCACTTTTAGTTTTTTTTCTAAGGCCACTTTAAGTTCCCAATCTGCCCCTGAGCCAATATAACCTTTACAAGTATGCAAAAGTTTTTGTAGTCCTTGGGTGTTTATGTACATGCTGTACTGATAGTTACATTGACTACTAAATGATAGGTATCACACCCATTTGGTATATATTTGGTCACTAAATTGCATCAATTGTCTATCTACATGATGCGGTTGTGCCACAGTTGCCACCTTGTGGAGTGGCCGTATGAGCCATACCGGGCTCAAATTAAAGCGTTATCCCGTTATCCCATGATTAATGTAAAAAAAGACATACTGGTAATATAGTACATGAGGATCTTTTCCTAACAGAGCTAGAACCATCACCGTACCGCAAAAGAATCCAGAAATCTCCCCATTCATTGCTTTAACTGCTCTGCTAGATTTACTTCAATCTGTGTCCTTTCTCAGATGATTTGCCCTTTCCGCTGTCAGCCTATAACTGTAGACACCGTTGGAGGCATTTGAAGGATGGAACTGAGCATGTGTGATCACTTCAGTAAGGTGGACAGAGAAATAAGAAAAAAGGACACACAGATAGAGCTATATTTATTTACTAGCAGTGACCTCCACAGCCCCCCACCCCTTAACACTGACCCCCCCCCCCCCCACAGTGCCCTGTCTCCTTAAATTGGACCTCCACAGCAGCCCACCCCCTATACTTTGACCTTCACAGCAACCTGCCTCTTTAAGAGTGAGGTCCACAGCACCCCACCCCCTTGACAGTGACCTCCACAGGGGCCCGCCCGGACATGCTGTCCTATACTTGCCTACAAAATGAAGTTCATGGATCCATTGAAGTCAAATGGTGTTTACCGCAAGCCCAGTGACCTCACGACTAGTGTCACTGGCCTGGGCGCGGCTAAGCTTCATTCAAGTGAACGGAGTTAAGCCTTGCCCAGGCCAATGATACTAGTTGTGATGTGACTGGGCCTTCAGTAAACAGCGAGAAGGCCTCTGGAGCGCCGCTGCCTTCTCAAACAGCTGATCCGCGGGAGTCCCAGGTGTCAGACCCCTGCCGATCAGATGCTGATGATCTATCCAAAAGATAGATCATCAGTTTAAAAGGACTGCAGAACCCCTTTAATGTGACCCTGCCTCAACATATACTCCTGCAGCAGAACCCAAAATAAAGGGGCACCACCTTGGTGGTGCGATCATAGACCAAGCACCACTAGCAGTTTATACTTTATAAATTAAGCTCAAGTTATCCAGGTCTTCTTTTTCATTTTTTGGTAATCTCATAAAAAAAATATATATATATTTTGCATGTGATTAAGCACTTTAACAGTGATAATGTTATAAATATTCCTACCCGGCCAGTGCAGTGCAGCCTGCTCTAATTACTTTGCGGGCACTTCCTGCATCACGTGCCATATATTTGAAATGTGATCCAAACCCGTTTACAACCCACAATGTACGTGGGTTGCACCTGCGCAGTGAATCTTGGGCGCTGTGAACAGTCAGTTCCCGGGGCTGCCTGACTGCGCAGGCATAACCTGCATAAATAACCTGGCTAGGATCACGCGCCGAATGTACAGCAAGTGATCCAGGAACTGCCCGCAACATAATTACACCAGCGTGCGAAGCGCTGACCCGGTAGGAATATTTTCAACATTATCACTGTTGGGCCCCTTTCACATGAGTGAGTTTTCCGCACGGGTGCAACATGTGACGTGAACGCATCGCACCCGCACTGAATCCTGCCCCTTTCATTTCAATGGTCTGTGTACATGAGCGCTTTTTTTCACGCATCAGTTCTGCGTTGCATGAAAAATGCAGCATGTTTTTAACGCAGCCCTGGCCCCATAAAAGGGAATGTGCTTCAGTGAAAAATGCATTGCATCCAGAAGCAAGTGCGCATGCGATGCGTTTTTCACTGAATGCACCCTGAACGCATCCGGACCTAATCCGTCACGCTCGTGTGAAAGAGGCCTTAAAGTGCATTATCACATTAAGGCCCCTTTCACACGGGCGAGTATTCCGCGCGGATGCGAGAGGTGAACGCATTGCACCCGCACTGAATACCGACCCATTCATTTCTATGGGGCTGTTCACATGAGCGGTGATTTTCACGCATCACTTGTGCGTTGCGTGAAAATCGCAGCATGCTTTATATTCAGCGTTTTACACGCAACTCAGGCCCCATAGAAGTGAAAGGGGTTGCGTGAAAATCGCAAGCATCCGCAAGCAAGTGCGGATGCGGTGCGATTTTCACGCACGGTTGCTAGGAGACGATCGGGATGGAGACCCGATCTGTATTATTTTCCCTTATAACATGGTTATAAGGGAAAATAATAGCATTCTGAATACAGAATGCATAGTACAATAGCGCTGGAGGGGTTAAAAAAAGAAATAAAATAATTTAACTCGCCTTAGTCCACTTGTTCGCGTAGCCCGGCATCTTCTTCTGTCTCCTTTGCTGAACAGGACCTGGGGTAAGCATTAATTACATGAACAGGACCTGTGATGACGTCACTCCGGTCATCACATGTTCCATCACATGATCCATCACCATGGTAAAAGATCATGTGATAGAACATGTGATGACCGGAGTGACGTCATCACAGGTCCTGTTCAGCAAAGGAGACAGAAGGAGATGCCGGGCTATGCGAACAAGTGGACTAAGGTGAGTTAAATCATTTTTTATTTTATTTTTAACCCCTTCAGCGCTATTTTACTTAGCATTCTGTATTCAGAATGATATTATTTTCCCTTATAACCATGTTATAAGGGAAAATAATACAATCTACAGAACACGATCCCAAGGCCGAACTTCTGTGAAGAAGTTCGGGTTTGGGTACCAAACATGCGCGATTTTTTTCACGCGAGTGCAAAACGCATTACAATGTTTTGCAGTCGTGCAGAAAAATCGCGGGTGTTCCCGTAACGCACCCGCACATTTTCCCGCAACGCCCGTGTGAAAGGGGCCTAAGGGTCGGGTGGGGGGCATTAAAAAATAAATTAAAAAAATGCAGATAACCCCTTTAAATATTGCAGTAGGTGCATTTTACTTCATTTCTTATTAGAAAATGTATGGAGTAACAATGCAAAAAGACAGTATTTGCCACATTATGGACACCTGTTGAAGATGTTTCTTTCCTAACCAGCATTTTCATTAACTATACATCTATAGCTCCCATTACCCATCGCAGTACAGGATTCAAAATGATTATGATGCATTTAAGTCCTGCTCTTGGACACAGGTGCAACAGCGCCACCAACTGTGAGATCTATGGCAGTTCAGATGCAACATGTATAAAACAGCCTGACCACCTTTTAATGAAGAAAGGCTGCAATATTAACCTTTTTACCCTAAGGCTACTATTTATAATGTAGCTTTTTCACATACATTTGTGAATGCTATGAGATAAACTTGAATGGACAGAGATACTATCAGGGAGACAGAACATGTAGAGAAGCCTAATACGTCATTCCATCACAATGCAGGATGAACACAGGGGCATTTTAAAGGGGTTTTCCAGGTGCCCGATATTGAGGACCTAATCCCTTGTCTGCAGCAGGAAAACAACCCAAAACATAGGTCAATGTCATTAAGAACTATCTTCAAGATAAAGAAGAACAAGGAGTCCTGGAAGTAATGATATGGCCCCTACGTTGCCCTGATCGCAACATCATGGAGTCTGTCTGGGATTACATGAAGAGACAGAAGGATTTGAGAAAGCCTACATCCACAGAAGAACTTTGGTTAGGCTACTTTTACATATGCGATTTTCTTTCCAGTTTTGAGATCCAGCAGAAGATCTCAAAAACGGAGGAAAAGGCTTCAGTTTTGTCCCCATTCATTGTCAATGGGGACAAAACTGAATAAACCAGAATGAAGTGCACCAGAATAGGGGGCGAATTGGCCATAGACCTTCCAGGGAAATTTCCCGAAGGGCCGATGCCCAGGGAACCACAAAGCCCTGCCTTCTGCCACTGGCAAGTTACATGATAAGCTCTCAATGGTAATTAACAGTGTAAGAATCAGGTACAATCAGGTACCTGGCCAGCGACCACACATGCCCTCCTGAATTTAACTGCTGTGGCCACAACAGGAGGCCCCTGCTCCATATCTTAATAATAATAGCTTTTAGGATTCTTTCACAGGGCCACTTTAAGTTCCCAGTCCGCCCCTGACCAGAATGTACTCCGTTCTGTTTTTTTGCGTTCTGTGACCATTTTGCGAAACTGATTCAGCTCTAAAAACAATGTAAGTCAATGGTGCCGGGATCTTTTTTTTTTTTTGGACAGTTTAAAAAAAAAAATTATCTGGCGTCCATTGACTTACAATAGTGTTAGTGCTGGATACAGATTGTTCATTTTCAATTTAATACAACTGCATCCGAACAGAAAGGATGCAGCCAGTTGTATTAAATCAAACTGAAGCATTTTCCTTCAGGCCTGATGCACACGACCGTATGTATTTTGCTGTCCGCAAAAAAACGGATCCGCAAAAAATACTGATGACGTCCGTGTGCATTCAGTATTTTGCGGAACGGAACAGCTGGCCCCTAATTGAACAGTACTATCCTTGTCCATAATGCGGACAATAATAGGACATGTCCTATTTTTTTGTGGAACAGAAATGCAGACATCTGGAAACGGAATGCACACGGAGTAACTTCAGGTTTTTTTGCAGACCCATTAAAATGAATGGTTCCATATACGGACCGCAAAAAAAACGTGCATGAGACCTCAGTTTTGAGATCCTCTAATGGATCTCTAAACCAGAAAGAATCGCATATGTGAAAATAGCCTTAGTTCTTTAAGATCTTTGGAGCACCCTTCCTGCTGCATTCCTTTAAAAACTGTGTGCAAGTGTACTTGGAAGAACTGATGCTGTTTTGAAGGAAAAGGGCGGTCACGCTAAATATTGATATTACTCTTGTTTATTCAGTTTACATTTTGTTAATTAATGCAAACAGACCAAATAAAGGGGTTGTGTAGAGGGTAAATATTGATGACCCATCCTCAGGACATGTCATCGATACCAGATTGGCAGGGGTTTAACTCCCAGAACCCTCAAAGATCAGCTGTTTGAAGCCGTAGCAGCTCTAGCTCTAAATAATCACCTCATTTGTTTTGCTTGCAGAGTAATTACAACTGCTCTTCCCATTCACTTTGACACAGGGGACGGGAATGACACACAGGCAAAGAGTCATGTTGCAAAAAAAAATCCCATTTCTGTTGGTATCACTTGTATAGCATATTTTGCATTGAAGTCTATTTCCATGATATGGATGATGCCCACCCTTGACTATGGGTGCAGCCACACGGCGCGGTTGTGTTGGCCTCATGCTCCTGTAATTTGCCCACTGGCTCCTGGTATTGCCCATACGGCTCAGGTAGGAGAGCGTTAGGTCCCGGACTACTTGAGAAACCTTGACGTGGTGCCTGGGCTTAGACATGTTCTACACCGTAGGACATGTTGACTAATCTCTCAATTTTAAAATCAGTTTAAGGGTTTAGTGAGACTGCAGAGTGCACCTGTATTTGTTATTGTTTTGTTATATTGTTATATTGATTATGACATCCGCACTTGTTACCATGTGTGAGATGTCTATTGTGGTACTTGTGGTTCGCCGCGGGCATCCTCCACTGTATGCATTTTGCTGGGGATCGCCATTAGCAACGGGCCAAAGTGCAGGATTTGCTCCCCTGTATATATGCACGACTGCATGTGGGTTTGAGCACCTCCTGCTAATGCCACCCTGTCTTTTTAGTTTGTATATATAGATTCCTGGAGGTGTATAAACTCCAATTTAAATGTGCCTGTTTTCCATCTACAGGCCACATTTAGGTGCACCTGTGAGGCCTGGGCCATATCCGCCAGTCTTGAGTGGGACTCGCAGACTCCTCCCTCCTCCCATTGCTAGCATGGTTACATGCTGGAGGTAATTGGTGAGCTGTTTGTGAGTCGGCCTCATGCTCCTGTAATTTGCCCACTGCCTCCTGGTATTGCCCATACGGCTCAGGTAGGAGAGCGTTAGGTCCCGGACTACCTGAGAAACCTTGGCGTGGTGCCCGGGCTTAGACATGTTCTACACCGTAGGACATGTTGACTAATCTCTCAATTTTAAAATCAGTTTGAGGGTTTAGTGAGACTGCAGAGTGCACCTGTCTTTTGCTATTGTTTTGTTATGTGGACATGATGTGCTTAGAAACTGCAGCATCTCATTTCCCAGTAGAAGTCAATGGGAAAATATGGTTCTGAGATAGACCTGGTACCTTCAAAGTTGTGATCACTGCATATAAGCAGGACCGGCGCCGCCTGTAACTACCGCGGACCGAACAGAGCTCGGCCACGCTACACTAGAGGTGGGGGGAGGGTGAGAGTGACAAGGGAGGGGGGGAATGAGAGTGACATGGAAGAGAGGGGGAGGGGGGGGAATGAGAGTGACAAGGGGGGGGGATGATGAGAGTGACAAGGGAGTGGGGGGGAATGATGAGAGTGACAAGGGAGTGGGGGGAAAGAATGAGAGTGACAAGGGGGGGGAAAGAATGAGAGTGACAAGGGGGGGGGGGCAGAATGAGAGTGACAAGGGGGGGGAAAGAATGAGAGTGACAAGGGGGGGGAGAATGAGAGTGACAAGGGGGGGGAGAATGAGAGTGACAAGGGGGGGGAAGAATGAGAGTGACAAGGGGGGGGAGAATGAGAGTGACAAGGGGGGGGAAGGAATGAGAGTGACAAGGGGGGGGAAGAATGAGAGTGACAAGGGGGGGAAGAATGAGAGTGACAAGGGGGGGGAAGAATGAGAGTGACAAGGGGGGAAAGAATGAGAGTGACAAGGGGGGTAATGAATGAGAGTGACAAGGGGGGTAATGAATGAGAGTGACAAGGGAGGGAATGAATGAGAGTGACAAGGGGGGGAAAGAGAGTGACAAGGGGGGGAAAGAGAGTGACAAGGGGGGAATGAGAGTGACAAGGGGGAATGAGAGTGACAAGGGGGGAATGAGAGTGACAAGGGGGGAATGAGAGTGACAAGGGGGGGAATGAGAGTGACAAAGGGGGGGAATGAGAGTGACAAAGGGGGGGAATGAGAGTGACAAAGGGGGGGAATGAGAGTGACAAAGGGGGGGAATGAGAGTGACAAGAGGGGGGGATGAGAGTGACAAGAGGGGGGGATGAGAGTGACAAGAGGGGGGGATGAGAGTGACAAGAGGGGGGATGAGAGTGACAAGAGGGGGGGATGAGAGTGACAAGAGGGGGGATGAGAGTGACAAGAGGGGGGGATGAGAGTGACAAGAGGGGGGATGAGAGTGACAAGAGGGGAAGAATGAGAGTGACAAGGAGGGGGAAGAATGAGAGTGACAAGGAGGGGGGAGAATGAGAGTGACAAGGGGGGGGAATGAGAGTGACAAGGGGGGGGAATGAGAGCGACAAGGGGGGGGAATAAAAGCGACAAGGGGGAGAATAAAAGTGACAAGGGAGGGGGGATGAGAGTGACAAAAGAGGGTTGAATGAGAGTGACAAGGGGGGGAATGAGAGTGACAAGGGGGGGAGGAAATGATGAGAGTGACAAGGGAGTGGGGGGAAGAATGAGAGTGACAAGGGGGGGGGACATGGGCATCCGCAGAAATTTTTCCAGGGGGGGGCATAATTTTATTGATATCCATGCTCTGCTTGTTTCTGAGAATGTAATGAAGGGGAGGGGCATATTCATTATCACAAAGCATAATAACGCATGAGCTGTACAGTGGCGGATCCAGAGCCTGGTCTCGGGAGGGGCACTTCTAGATTATTTTCTGTCCGCCGCCACAAAGCAATAGTGCTTATAGAACAGTGTAGCGGTATACTGTATATTGTGTAGCATAGTGTATGCTATATGTGTGCCATACAGTTACTTGGCTTGGCCCTTGGAGATCTCAGACGCCACTTCAACACTTTGGCCGGGGGCTCTGCGGAGCTTATGTTGTGCTTTATCCTAATGAGAAAGATTTCATAATAAGGATTTGGAGAAAGGGCAGAGGGATAGCAGAGTAGGGAGAGGCTGGTGCTGCAACTAGGGGGTCATACCATGGGGGAGTAATAAAGCCCACCATAATGCCCCCCCCCCCCCCCAGTAGAAATAATTATCCTTATAATGTGACAGTGCAAAAAAAAAAACCTTGTAATGCCCCCAGTAAATGCCTCCATAATGCTCCTCTCCCCCTTCCTCATAGTGCCCCCCATAATGTACCAGTATAAAATGCCCCAGTAGATTCCCTCAGTGTCCCCCATAATTTACAAGTATAAAATACCCCTATATAGTGCCCCCAGTAAATGCCTCCATAATGCTCCTCTCCCCCCTTCCTCATAGTGCCCCCCATAATGTACCAGTATAAAATGCCCCAGTAGATGCCCTCAGTGTCCCCCATAATTTGCAAGTATAAAATACCCCTTCTTAGTGCCCCCGTAGATGACCCCATAGAACTCCTCTCCCCCTTCCTCATAGTACCCACCATAATGTGTCCCAGTATAAAATTCTACTGTACAGAGCGCCCCATATAAAACACCCCTTCTTTGTGGCCTCAGTAAATGCCCCTATAGTGCCCCCAATAATGTGCCAGTAATAACAGCCCCCCATCATGTGCCAGTAATAACAGCCCCCCTATCATGTGCCAGTAATAACAGCCCCCCTATCATGTGCCAGTAATGACAGCCCCCCCTTGTGCCAGTAATGACAGCCCCCCTTGTGCCAGTAATGACAGCCCCCATTATGTGCCAGTAATGACAGCCCCCCATTATGTGCAAGTAATGACAGCCCCCCCCATTATGTGCCAGTAATGACAGCCCCCCATTATGTGCCAGTAGCCAGAGACCACCATTATGTGCCAGTAGCCAGAGACCCCCATTATATGCCAGTAGCCAGAGACCCCCATTATGTGCCAGTAGCCACCGGTATTGTACACAAAAAAAAATAAACACTTCTACTTACCTCCTTGGCAGCGATGCGATGCAGGCCTCTTCCGGCCTGTGTCCCGCGCTGTATGGCTCAGGTGGCGCGATGACGTCATCGCGCCGCCTGCGCCGGCCTCTGATAGGCTGCAGGCACTAAGCCGGCAGCCTATCAGAGGAAGGGAAAGGGACACGCCTCTCCCTCCCCTGCCTCAGCACAGTCATCTGTATCGCTGTCCTGAGGACGGCGATACAGATGACTGGAGATGAGCGCTTCCACAATGGAAGAGTTCATCTCCCTGTGCCCCGATTTCCAGGAGGGGGCACTTGCCCCCCCCCCTTGCCCCCCCTCCCCATGGGGGGGAATGAGAGTGACAAGGGGGGGGAATGAGAGTGACAAGGGGGGGAGGAAATGATGAGAGTGACAACGGAGTGGGAGGGAAGAATGAGTGACAAGGGAGGGGGGGGAAGAGAGTGACAAGGGAGGGGGGGAAGAGAGTGACAAGGGAGGGGGGGGAAGAGAGTGACAAGGGAGGGGGGGGAAGAGAGTGACAAGGGAGGGGGGGGAAGAGAGTGACAAGGGAGGGGGGGGAAGAGAGTGACAAGGGAGGGGGGGGAAGAGAGTGACAAGGGAGGGGGGGGAAGAGAGTGACAAGGGAGGGGGGGGGAAGAGAGTGACAAGGGAGGGGGGGGAAGAGAGTGACAAGGGAGGGGGGGGAAGAGAGTGACAAGGGAGGGGGGGGAAGAGAGTGACAAGGGAGGGGGGGGAGAGAGTGACAAGGGAGGGGGGGAAGAGAGTGACAAGGGAGGGGGGGAAGAGAGTGACAAGGGAGGGGGGAAGAGAGTGACAAGGGAGGGGGGAAGAGAGTGACAAGGGAGGGGGGAAGAGAGTGACAAGGGAGGGGGGAAGAGAGTGACAAGGGAGGAAGGGGGGAGAAGAGAGTGACAGAGCCAGACCAAGAGCCAGAGACCAGATCATCTTATTGTCCTGGTGGTAAGTAGACAATGCAATATGTTTATTATTTAATTGTTTAGTTATTAATACTACATTGGAAACTAATTTACCTCACATTTAGGCTCCATTCACACGTCCGCAACGTGTTTTGTGGATACATGGAGCCGCAAAACACGGAAAGCGGCAATTTTGCGGACCGCACATTGCCGGCACTAATAGAATATGCCTGTTCTTGTCCGCAATTGCGGACAAGAATAGGACAGGTTCTATTTTTTTGCGGAATGCGGAACGGAAGTGCGGACCCGAAAGTTTGGATCCGCAATCGTGCTGCCCCATAGGAATGAATGGGTCCGCAATTCCATTCCACAAAATGCAGAACGAAATTGCGGACGTGTGAATGGAGCCTAAAAGGACACTATAGTCCCAGAACCAGTACAGTTTAATGTAGTGGTACTGGTGTCTATAGCCTGTTCCTGCAGCGAAAAGACACTGTGCAGTACTGGTGTTAAAGGAGCACTACAGTGCCAGGAAAACAAACTCATTTTCCTGGCACTATATAGTTGTTAGGAGTGGGGCACCCTCGTGTCCCCCTCCCACTAGGCTGAAGGGGTTAAAACCCCTTCAGCCACTTACCTTTCTCCAGCGCCGGCACTGGGAACTCTTCTCCCTGATCCTCCTCTCAGCTGCGAATGCGCACGCATTCAAAACTATGTTCCGCGTCTTTCCACTGTAATTTTCACTGTGAGAATCGCGGTAGCACCTCTAGCGGCTGTCAGGGAGACAGCTACTAGAAGCTTGATTAAGGCCTCATGCACACGACAGTTTTTTTTCACGGTCCGCAAAAACGGGGTCCGTGGGTCAGTGATCCGTGACCGTTTTTTCGTCCGTGGGTCTTCCTTGATTTTTGGAGGATCCACGGACATGAAAAAAAAGTCGTTTTGGTGTCCGCCTGGCCGTGCGGAGCCAAACGGATCCGTCCTGAATTACAATGCAAGTCAATGGGGACGGATCCGTTTGATGTTGACACAATATGGTGCCATTTCAAACGGATCCGTCCCCATTGACTTTCAATGTAAAGTCTGGAGTTCTTTTATACCATCGGATTGGAGTTTTCTCCAATCCGATGGTATATTTTAACTTGAAGCGTCCCCATCACCTCTATGTTAGAATATACTGTCATATATGAGCTACTTCGTGAACCTCAGATCCGACAGTATATTCTAACACAGAGGCGTTCCCATGGTGATGGGGACGCTTCAGGTTAGAATACACTACAAACTTTGTACAAGACTGCCCCCTGCTGCCTGGCAGCATCCGATCTCTTACTGGGGGATATGATAGCACAATTAACCCCTTTAGTTGCGGAACCTAAAGGGGTTAATTGTACTATCATATTCCCCTGTAAGAGATCAGGGCTGCCAGGCAGCAGGGGGCAGCCCCCCCCTCCCCAGTTTGAATATCGTTGGTGGCACAGTGTGCCCCCACCATCGCCCCCCCTCCCTCCCTCTATTGTATTAAATCGTTGGTGGCACAGTGTGCCAACCACCATCGGGCCCCCCCCCTCCCTCCCTCTATTGTATTAAATCGTTGGTGGCACAGTGTGCCAACCACCATCGCCCCCCCTCCCTCCCTCTATTGTATTAAATCGTTGGTGGCACAGTGTGCCAACCACCATCGGCCCCCCTCCCTCCCTCTATTGTATTAAATCGTTGGTGGCACAGTGTGCCAACCACCATCGGTCCCCCTCCCTCCCTCTATTGTATTAAATCGTTGGTGGCACAGTGTTCCAACCACCATCGCCCCCCCCCCCCCTCCCTCTATAGCAGTAACATTGGTGGCAGTGTGCGGTCTCCCATTCCCCCCCCCCCCCCATCATTGTTGGCAGCGGAGTTCCGATCGGAGTCCCAGTTTAATCGCTGGGGCTCCGATCGGTAACCATGGCAACCAGGACGCTACTGCAGCCCTGGTTGCCATGGTTACTTAGCAATAGTACAACAGTAGAAGATTCATACTTACCTGCTTGCTGCTGCGATGTCTGTGTCCGGCCGGGAGCTCCTCCTACTGGTAAGTGAAAGGTCTGTGCGGCGCATTGCTAAAGAACTGTCACTTACCAGTAGGAGGAGCTCCCGGCCGTTCACAGACATCGCAGCAGCAAGCAGGTAAGTATGAATCTTCTACTGTTGAGACTGCACACTGCCACCAATGTTACTGCTATAGAGGGAGGGGAGGCGATGGTGGTTGGCACACTGTGCCACCAACGATTTAATACAATAGAGGGAGGGGGCCGATGGTGGTTGGCACACTGTGCCACCAACGATTTAATACAATAGAGGGAGGGAGGGGGGGCGATGGAGGGGGCACACTGTGCCACCAACGATTTAATACAATAGAGGGAGGGAGGGGGGGGGCGATGGTGGGGGCACACTGTGCCACCAACGATTTATTACAATAGAGGGAGGGAGGGGGGGCGATGGTGGGCGCACACTGTGCCACCAACGATATTCAAACTGGGGAGGGGGGGGTCTGCCCCCTGCTGCCTGGCAGCCCTGATCTCTTACAGGGGAATATGATAGTACAATTAACCCCTTTAGGTGCCGCACCTGAAGGGGTTAATTGTGCTATCATATCCCCCTGTAAGAGATCGGGTGCTGCCAGGCAGCAGGGGGCAGTCTTGTACAAAGTTTGCAGTGTATTCTAACCTGAAGCGTCCCCATCACCATGGGAACGCTTCTGTGTTAGAATATACTGTCGGAAATGAGTTTTCACGAAGTGAAAACAGATCAGAAAAAGCTTTTATGCAGACGGATCTTCGGATCCGTCTGTATGAAAGCAACCTACGGCCACGGATCACGGACACGGATGCCAATCTTGTGTGCATCCGTGTTCTTTCACGGACCCATTGACTTGAATGGGTCCGTGAACCGTTGTCCGTCAAAAAAATAGGACAGGTCATATTTTTTTGACGGACAGGATACACGGATCACGGCCTCGGCTGCAAAACGGTGCATTTTCCGATTTTTCCACGGACCCATTGAAAGTCAATGGGTCCGCGAAAAAAAACGGAAAACGGCACAACGGCCACGGATGCACACAACGGTCGTGTGCATGAGGCCTAACCCTAAGGGAAACATAGCAGTTCTTTTCATTTAAATACTGAGAAAGGGGTGGAACATATGTGATGTCATGATATGGGCAGATCATCTGATAAGGGGGGGGGGGCAGCAATTTTTATCTTGCCTAGGGCGGCAAAAATCCTTGCACCGTCCCTGCACATAAGACATGTCCTGCTCCTTGCGGCTGCTGACTGCATGAGAGATACAGTTGAGTAGCTGCCTGCAGAATATGTTTTACCACAGACGCTACTATTTGCAGTTAATCAGAATGCTAAAGAACCAGGAAAATTCACAACAGTCGTGGGCAAAAAACACACCCTAAACACATGACTATGCATGCGGTAACCACATGTGTTCCCTAACCGCATCACAACCGCACCGTGTGGTAGTACCCTGTGTGTACACACAGTGGCGGATTACAATAGGGACGTCTGGGTCGGCAGCCCCGGGCCCAGCACCGCTGGGGTCCCAACGCCGACCCGAACATATGAGCACATAGTTCCCTGCCCTTCCGACGATCACCGTCATAGGCTTCAGGCCTAGTAGGCCTGAGGCCTATGCGGTAGTGAAATCCTAGCGCAGGCGGGCGTGATGACGTCATTGCGCGCCTGTGCCAGAATGCAGCACTGTGAAGTGTTCGCACCTGCCTCATCCTGCCTTCCTCTGCGAGCAAGCGCCTGGCCCTGGACATAGGTGAGTATTTCGCTTTTAATTTTTTTTTTCATTTTTTATTTCATATGCCTACTTTGGGAGACATGTGGGTTGGGGACACACAGAAGGACATATTAAGAGACATTGAGTACATCGGGGGAAATTACTATATTGGGGCTTCTGTATGGGGGCAAATTACTATATGGGGGAAAATTATTATGGAGGGATTACTATGTGGGGGCAAATTACTATGTGGGGCAGTGTGGGGGAAACGAATGTGTTGGGGCAGTGTGGGGGCAAATTACTATGTGGGGGCAGTGTGAGGGAAATTACTGTGGGGGGGCAGTGTGGGGGAAATTACTGTGGGGGGGCAAACTACTGTGTGGGGGGCAGTGTGGAGAAAATTGCTATGTGGGAGAAATTGCTATATGGGGGAAGTGTGTGGGAAATTACTATTTGGGGGAAATTACTGTGTGAGGGCAAATTACTGTGGGGGGATTACTATATGGGGGCGTTGCTATTGGGGAAGCACTGTAGGAGTAATTCTATTATTTTTGGGGACACTATACAGGGATTATTGCCTGGAGCACAATATAGAGTGTTTTTTATTACTGGGGGCTCTCTAGGGGACATTATAGATGCTGTGGACACTATAGGGACATTTGAGGCCTATCATGCACTTAATCAGCCCCTGTGTACACATGTTCTCCCCTTCCCTCTACACAGGATGGCTTCTCTGCCATGTATGAATGTATATCCGACTAACCATATTTAAAAGGGTTTTCCAGGATTTTATAACTGATGATTTATGCTCAGGATAGGTCATCAGTATCTGATCAATGGGGGTCCGAGACCCAGGACCCCTGCCAATCAGCTGTTTGATAAGGTGCTGCGGCCTTCTCCTTGCTTACCAAGCGCAGCGCCGTACATTGTATAGCGGCTGTGCTTGGTATCGTGCTCAGCCCTATTCACCTCTATGGGACTGAGCTGTGCCTAGGCCATGTGACCGATGAACGTGACATCACATGGCTCAGGAAAAGCTGTGAGAGGGCTGTGGCACTATTGCGAGTGCCGCTGCCTTCTCAAACAGCTGATCGACGGGTGTCCGGTTGTTGGACCCCCACCGATCAGATACTGATGACCTATCCTCATCAATTAAAAAGTCTCGGAAAACCCCTTTAACTATGTAGTGGCTGTCCAGCATGAAGGAAAATGTAATCAGTAAGGCTGGGTTCAGACCTGAGCATTTTACAGCGCATTCCTACACGCTGTAAAACGCTCAACAGGCAAGAACCAATGATTCCCTATGGGAATGGTTCTCACCTGAGCGTTTTACAGCGCGTACGATCGCGCTGTAAAACGCCCAACACCCCAAGAAGTACAGGAGCTTCTTTGGGGCGTCTTGTCGCGCGTTCCCATACATAGACTTCAGCGGGAACGCACAACAATGGGCGTTCGCCTGTCTCTGTATGCGCGATTGCAAGCGCCCGTACAATCGCGCATACAGAGCGTACGTTCAAGTACGCTCAGGTCTGAACCCAGCGTTAAGGTGGGTTAATATCAGGCTGCCAAGGAATTGCAGAGATTCCAGGTGGAAATGGAAGTCGCAAAGACTCAAAAATGCATTTCAAGAGCGGATTGTTCTCTTCCTGAGTTCCAGTATAAGACGGGAAATATCCAGATCCATATTTATATACACAACCTAGGTTGGGGTTCACAGGTAACAAGCATAATAAACTGATAATAAATTATATATAAACATGTATTGAAAATATAATGGCTAGAAAATAAACTATTCATATAAAAACATTTAATAAATCATTTAATCATTGTTACAAAATATTAAAGTCCTTTACTGTGAAGAAATTAGTAATTTGTGGTTCCTGGGGAAACCGGGATTGGGTTCCGAATCAGCAGTGAAACCGAGTGACACGAGCAAAATCCTGGTAGTCGGGTTAACCAGGACATCTAGTGGCAGAAATGAGTAATGGGTTAAGCACAAGCTGGTGGACATCTAGTGTAGAATCAAGTGAGGGCTGGAGCTAGCACTGCTGCAGTGGTGACTCTAGGAACAATATATAGGGGGCACATAAGATACCACAGTCAAAAATGGGGGGCATTAATAATTTTCACCACTTAATCATAGTACTGAAAAAAAATGAAAAAAGTATATATAAATAAGATTACAAAATACGAGAGCATTGCGGTATGCAGGGATACATTTTTATTGTACTAACCTAATACTTAAAAGACAAGCTTTCATGAGTTTCCCTTTCTTCCTCGGTGTTGCTTCAGACCTGAGAAAGAGAGAAACACTCTCCAAAACTTTTCTTTATAGTTTAAAGCAGTTTCAGCAAACACCAGGGCTGTGTAAATAATCCCATATATTAAAGGGAACCTGTCACCGGGATTTGGGGTATAGAGCTGAGGACATGGGCTGCTAGATGGCCACTAGCACATCTGCAATACCCAGTCCCCATAGCTCTGTGTGCTTTTATTGTGTCCCGGACTCATCTCACATATAGGACACATCTCAGGTTAATTTGCATATGTATCAAATGGTTTTTGTTACACAATAAAAGCACACAGAGCTATGTGGACTGGGTATTGCAGATGTGATAGCGGCCATCTAGCAACCCATGTCCTCAGCTCTATACCCAAAATCCAGGTGACAGGTTCCCATTAATCATGTCACTAAAGAAGACCAATGAACAGACGCTCACAGGCTTATTCACAAAAGGTTGAAGTTTGGAGAAGGGAACAATGTAGGACAACATAATTGAATAGGAAATTGAGCTGACGTGGAGAATTTTTTTCAAACCAGCCATGTTGTCCTATATTGTTCACTTCTCCTGACTTCTCCAAACTCTTCACCCTTTTGTGAAATAACCCTGTGGGCAGTCAGGCGTGCGTGTAACGCAGAGTGCGGCGGTCAGGGGTGCGTGTAACGCAGAGTGCGGCGGTAAGGGGTGTATGTAACTCAGGGTGGGTTGGTCAGGGGTGCTTGTAAAGCAAGATGCGCTGGTCAGGGGTGCATGTAATGCAGGGGGCGCTGGTCAGGAGTGCATGTAACGCAGGGGCTGCTGGTCAGGGGTGCATCACAGATAGAAAAGGTACTTACAGTTCTGATGTGCTCTGTCCACGTGCCTTCTTCCTCTAGGCGTGGTGGCAGGGGGAGGGGCGCGCAACGTTTCCTGATGTTAAACCCCCAATCCGCATTCTTTTCTGCCTCTGCAGGCCCTGCTAGGCTGAAGTACACAGGCAGCCAATGGCAGTGCTGCCCTTTCCCTCCCAGCCAATAGCAGCTGAGGTGGGCGGGGGAAGATCTCACTTGGCTGCCGACTGCCGAGGAGCCCGTAGTGAAGCCGGTGGGCAGCATGGGCAGTATTTTTAGTTTGGCAAAACTGCCCCCCTGTAGCAACGCCTATGCTGCTCTCTGCAGACAAAGTGGAGACCTCTCAGTGGTATCAAACTGGTCTATAAATGCAATCGGAATGTACCAGATATGTATATTCCTCACCCTAGATTTATATGGGACATCATTGTTAAATCAGAGTCAAAAATATTATTCCCATAACATTTCACCTGACATTTTTTTTTACCATTGCTACACAATTCATTACAGCTAATTTCTGAAATTTACAGAAAAAAAATCAAATAGATTACAATCTTTATGCAATAATTTAAAATATAGGAAAAATATATATAATATACGGCACACAAGTGGTCATACTAAAACCCAGGTCAGAGTCAATCTGTTATAATGTATGTCAGGTGTAGTAATAGCACCCACTCTCTGCCTGTAAACTGCTGAATATATTAATCAATGGCCACAGACACTCTGTCAGGGATTATGCACATGACTGTATCCATTTTGTGGACTGCAAACCACGGGTCAATGTACATTCAGCCACAGTCTCTTTTTGTGGCCTTATGAACGGTGTGCCTCTGGGTGTCACATACAGAGCTGATTTATTGGAGGTGCCAGGTGACTTCCATGTCACACAGGAGATCTGCCAACTCTTCCGAGAGTCTCCAGGACATATATCTATTATAAGGCTGAAACTGCAACCCCAAGAAGGAAAATCTGTAAGATTATGCATATCAAGGAAGTGGCAGGTGTTGCTAAGATTTGCAGATGATCAACTTTCAAGCGCATCATATTTCAAGCGCCAAGCTGTGGCATGTGGGAGGGGCATAAGAGCCAGATTGAAAAATACGTTTTTTAACCACATAAAACATCATTGTTACTTGTCAAAAATTGAAGGACAGAATTCTTGAACTGAGAGACCTTGGTTTCTCACTCCAGCAGATCACTACATGCCTAGGCCGAAATGTCAGCACTGTTCAATGTTAAATATCCCGGTTGTTGGAAGAACAACGATAAACTGCAAGAGGTGCAAAGAGGCAAACTTCTGCACAAACCGAACAGCTGATTAGAAGAATGGCGTGTAGTGATCCATTCTGTACAGCAAGTGAACTTGGAAGTCACATCCCAAGTCTAGGGCGGCCTAGTGTCTGCACAAACCATCAGAAAGCATTTGCATAACATTGGGCTACGAGCCTTATGCCCAGCTACAGGTCTTCCACTGACCTCACGCCACTGCTCTTAAAGGCTATCTTGGCATACATGAAGACTGCAATGGAGGCTGGAATGGAGGTCTATCCTTTTTAATGATCAGTCATGCTTTTGTCTCAGTTACAGTTATACTGTGCCAACTCCATGGAGAGGCCTTCACAAGAGAATGTCACACTGATCGTACTCCCAGGATTATGGTGTGGGGTGGCCTAATGTACAGTACAGACCCCTCTAGTCTTCTTTTTAGGTACACTAACAGCTCGTGTTATTTGGTCCCGTTATGGCCATTTCTCCAAAGTGTCCCAGGAACTGTTTTTCAGCAGGGCAACACCAGGCCACATGTTGCTCGTGCTACTGTTAGCAGCCTGCGTGGCCTAAACATGCCACCATGGCATGCAGCAGCATGTTCGAAGTTGTCTGCCATCAAGCACATCTGACATGCCATTGGTTGGCAATTGCAAAGGGAGCTGCGAGCAGAGGATATTGACGATTTGTCTGAGCAAGTGCATCAGTGTGGCAGAACATTCCTCAAAGCAAAGCTATTACATATTTTTTTTCTCCACTGTATTTACTGAGGAAAATAAACTTTCAGATGAAATTCAAAGTGTAAAAGTAAACTCCCTATTATAAGTGCCCTGTCTGACCCAGGAAGAAGTGTAGTGGCATCTTAAAAATATGAAAATAGACAAATCGCCGGGACCAGATGGCATATACCCACGCATCCTAAGAGAATTAATGTCATAGAAAGACCCTTATTTCTGATAAAAAAAATTATAATGACAGGGAGTGTTCCACAGGATTGGCATTTAGCAAATGTGCTCACATTGCATGCAGCATCCACACTGCTTCTTTGCAGTCAAAGTTTTTTCAGAAAACGAAGTTGTGTGTGTACAGGACAAATAACACCATTTCTCTCGTGTGCTTGCACTAGAATGGCACGTCCTTAGCAGTGATGCTCCCTTCAAACACATGTGACCGCTGAGGCCAGTAATTGGTTGCACTGATCATGGAACCAAGAAACTTCTGGTCCAGCAGAGACTGGAAGTGGCTGTGAACGAGGCAAAAGGAATGTCAGAGAACGTATCAATTAAAAAAATAAAAATAGGAGGGAGGACAATAGATGAAGGGAGTTTTCAAAGACATTTAACAATTGGTTACAAGTTTACTGTATATATGCCTCAGTGCCTGGCAAGAAATTCCCTGGCTGGTTAATTCTAGAACTTACCATTACTTTAGGTCAGTGATGGATAACCTCCGGCACTCCAGCTGTGGTAAAACTATGACTCCCAGCATGCTCTATTCATTTCAGTTCATTGCCTGTATCTGGGCAGAATTTCTAACAGCCTATGTCCAGTATGCGCCTTATCTTGTTTTCTCGTTGTCAGACCTACAATTCACGGTCCTCTGTTTGTCCATGTGCAATATCCCAGATCTGGGGGTATCTATCTGCAATTGTTTTGTATGTTAAAGCGGCTCTGTACCAGGATCAACCCTATAAAACCAGTCATACTGGCTGATAGGACTCATCATGCTGATTAAAACAATACCTTTCTTTTGTCTGTATGATAAACAGCTGCAGAAATATCTGTGTTTTTATTTATACGCAAATGAGAAGCTCTGCCCTCAGCATGTCTAGCCCCGTCAATCAAGGGGAGGGAGAAATGTGCAGAGCACAGGGGGTGTTTCAGCCCCGCCTCCTGGTGCTCAAAGTTCTCATTTACAAATGAATTAAACCACATACAGTACAGACCAAAAGTTTGGACACACCTTCTCATTCAAAGGGTTTTCTTTATTTTCATAACTATGAAAATTGTAGATTCACACTGAAGGCATCAAAACTATGAATTAACACATGTGGAATTATATACATAACAAAAAAGTGTGAAACAACTGAAAATATGTAATATTCTAGGTTCTTCAGACCTTCAAGGGAGATTTTTATCCCGAGGGTATCCATCCCAGTTACTCAGGGAAGCGTACCAACATTCTTTGAGTCGAACCAGGGATTCGTTACTTTCTCCCAAATTAAACCAGCAAGGGATGGAAAGTATGAGGATTATTGGTACCTTCGACAATGCTCACAATCAAGTGCGTGACGTTCTATCAGAACACTGGGACATTTTGAGATCTGACTCGGACATTGGTCATCTCATCCCAGATAAACCAGCGATTACCTTCCGACGTAGCCAGAACCTGCGTGATATTTTGGTCCACAGTATGTACCAGAGTCCAAGACAATACACCTGGTTACATAATCCAGTTTCGGGAACTTTTCCCTGTGAATCTTGTAAGTTCTGTGGCTACATCAACAAGAATAAATCATTTTCTGGCTATTCATCTGACAGAACATTCTTTATTAGACCATTTGTCAATTGCAAAACTACCGGTGTGGTCTATTTAATGACGTGTATATGCAGCCTGAAATATGTCGGTAAAACGATACGTGAATTAAGACGGCGTATCGGTGAACATGTATCTGACATCAACAAATGTCAGGATACACCTATCGCCCGCCATGTGGTTGAATGCCACAGTGGCAATGCGTCCGTCATAAAATTTCAGGGTATTGACGTTGTGAAGAGGTCACCACGTGGAGGTGATCTGGATCGCATCCTCCTACAGAAGGAGGCGCGATGGATGTTTAGGTTGGGTACCATCAAACCTAATGGTCTTAATGATGCCATCTCCTATGTTCCATTCATTTAAAGGCATCATAGCACCTCCTTTTCTTCACTCTGTCTTTCACTTGTCTATATGCATTTTAATATGCAATTGTTTTGGGTGGTTAAAAAGTGCCTATCTTCGGGGTTGTTCGATTTTGCTCTTACAATACTGCTGCCTGTTATTTAATAAACCGCTGATATTTCCCTGATACTTTGTTATTATTTAGTGCTGGTGCGCTAACCCCCTGAACACATCCATGTTCTTCCACAGCCATCAGTTGACCAGCCCAGTATGGTTGTATCATCTGGTGGATTGGCTGCCGGCTGGAGGCGTGTTTCGTTGGGGGTGTGGTGTGTCTCTTTAAATCACGGCGTCTACCTGGCCGCTCGCGGCCATTACAGAGCCGAGACTATGTTTATAACAAACAATACACCGTCTCCCACACTAGGTCTCGGTGCTTTTTGTTAATCACACTGTGTAGCTAGCCGATCTCAAACCTGTGTCATCGGCGTTAGGCAGTCTAGGTGTATGTGCTACTTGGCTCCTGATGACGTGCATATATTAACTGCACAGAAACGCGTAGAGCCGTAGCTCAGTGTTTAGACCAGCTGGTTGTTGGAATGTATGCCAGCATCAGCAAGCGTCTAGGTGGTTCACTCACCTACGGTGGTTTGAGTTTATGAGTCGGCACAGTGCACAGCCACTCCTACTACTCACCGCCGCTGCTCAGTGACTCGTGGTTACTGGTCAGTTCAGTGTTTTTGTGATGTGTAGTTCCCTGTGACCCACTGTGATTACTGTGTTGAATTAATACACACATTGACAATCCTCACAGGGTTATTACACACCGCATCTATCTCCGCCTGCACTTTAATTTAATAGGCTACAATTTGCCTTCGGAGCACCTTGTCCGTATATTTAGTGCGGTGGATTTTAGATTATTAGTCTGTCTATCCCCCCATGATATTGATAACAAGTCCTCCTATTGGTTATTGACACCTTCCCTATATGAGGCTTGTATACTGGGATAGATGGTTTTGGTCCGATTTGATTTATAAAGGTCTCACTCCCTTTCCTATATGAGCACATTAAATATTTATTATTTTGCTCCGTTTTAAGCGTCCCTTTCATTATATTTGCTATCTTCAAAGTAGCCACCTTTTGCTTTGATTACTGCTTTGCACACTCTTGGCATTCTCTTGATGAGCTTCAAGAGGTAGTCACCTGAAATGGTCTTCCAACAGTCTTGAAGGAGTTCCCAGAGATGCTTAGCACTTGTTGGCCCTTTTGCCTTCACTCTGCGGTCCAGCTCACCCCAAACTATCTCGATTGGGTTAAGGTCCGGTGACTGTGGAGGTCAGGTCATTTGGCGCAGCACCCCATCACTCTCCTTCATGGTCAAATAGCCCTTACACAGCCTGGAGGTGTGTTTGGGGTCATTGTCCTGTTGAAAAATAAATGATGGTCCAACTAAACGCAAACCGGATGGAATAGCATGCCGCTGCAAGATGCTGTGGTAGCCATGCTGGTTCAGTATGCCTTCAATTTTGTATAAATCCCCAACAGTGTCACCAGCAAAGCACCCCCACACCATCACACCTCCTCCTCCATGCTTCATGGTGGGAACCAGGCATGTAGAGTCCATCGGTTCACCTTTTCTGCGTCGCACAAAGACACGGTGGTTGGAACCAAAGATCTCAAATTTGGACTCATCAGACCAAAGCACAAATTTCCACTGGTCTAATGTCCATTCCTTGTGTTCTTTAGCCCAAACAAGTCTCTTCTGCTTGTTGCCTGTCTTTAGCAGTGGTTTCCTAGCAGATATTCTACCATGAAGGCACAGTCTCCTCTTAACAGTTGTTCTAGAGCTGTGTCTGCTGCTAGAACTCTGTGTGGCATTGACCTGGTCTCTAATCTGAGCTGCTGTTAACCTGCGATTTCTGAGGCTGGTGACACGGATGAACTTATCCTCCGCAGCAAAGGTGACTCTTGGTCTTCCTTTCCTGGGGCGGTCCGCATATGAGCCAGTTTCTTTGTAGCGCTTAATGGTTTTTGTGACTGCACTTGGGGACACTTTCAAAGTTTTCCCAATTTTTCGGACTGACTGACCTTCATTTCTTTACTTAGCTGCTTTTTTCTTGCCATAATACAAATTCTAACAGTCTATTCAGTAGGACTATCAGCTGTGTATCCACCTGACTTCTCCACAACGCAACTGATGGTCCCAACCCCATTTATAAGGCAAGAAATCCCACTTATTTAACCTGACAGGGCACACCTATGAAGTGAAAACCATTTCAGGTGACTACCTCTTGAAGCTCATCAAGAGAATGCCGAGAGTGTGCA
Organism: Bufo gargarizans; assembly: GCF_014858855.1. Taxonomy (NCBI): domain Eukaryota; kingdom Metazoa; phylum Chordata; class Amphibia; order Anura; family Bufonidae; genus Bufo; species Bufo gargarizans. The sequence goes on from NC_058084.1 coordinate 335,841,766, forward strand.
AAGCAGTAATCAAAGCAAAAGGTGGCTACTTTGAAGAACCTAGAATATGATATATTTTCAGTTGTTTCACACTTTTTTGTTATGTATATAATTCCACATGTGTTAATTCATAGTTTTGATGCCTTCAGTGTGAATCTACAATTTTCCTAGTCATGAAAATAAAGAAAACTCTTTGAATGAGAAGGTGTGTCCAAACTTTTGGTCTGTACTGTATCTCTGCGGCTGTTTATCATACAGACAAAATAAATGTTTTTTAATCAGCATGATGAGCCCTACCCACCAGTATGTCTGGTTTAATAGGGTTGATCCTGGTGACAGAGCCCTTTCAATGTTTTGCCATGTTATTTATGTTATGTCCACCAGCCTGAGAGGTACGGTTGGCAGGGACAGGTTTAACCACCCTATTCCTCGCCTCTTGGTAGGATTGGGCTGGTCCTGCTTCCTGCAAAGAGGAGGAGTTTTAGTCGAGATAGTGTGGAGGAAGGAAGCACATTCTAGAACTCCTACTACAAGGGTCCTGATCCCGATCTTCTGTGAGAGATTAACAGAACCAAGATTACTTCTAACTTAGAAGCTTCAACATGCTTAGGCAGCAGAGTAACCATCAATCTCAGCTTTACAGACTACTGAAGGTAGGTAATACAGTTCAGACACCCATCATCTAGATAATATCCAGGCCAGACTAACTCCAAGCCCGCATTACACAGTCAATATCCACAAGTGCCAGCATACTGCTGATAGCATATATAAAGTGCCAATTAAATTGCCATCATACCTCATCTGGCAGAAATCGCGCTTTATACCTACTACTGCTTAATGCACTACTGTCACAGCGGGCGTGCACTCAGACTCACAGATAACCCACCAACCAGGCTCTGGGCGAGAGACAGGGGAAAGGGTACCTCCTAGCTAATCCCTGACCTCTTTCCCTGCACTGCTCAGCCCACATGCAGACCTTAATGGTAGGTATGATGTGTCCTCATGCCTGGGCTGACAAAACCCTAAATTCCCTGAGATGGTGAAGAGGGGAAATAGGAGCAGCCTGCTCGCACAGAACCTGGATGGGAGAGATGACACAAAACAACCAAACTTTAATCACACTTATCTTACTGAGCTGGAACAGACAGACAACCTTCCTTCCTAGCTTCCAAAACCACAATGATTAGTATAATCCGCTCATAGCATTGGGCTGGTGTGCTATTTAAACTAATGACCCCACCCAGTGCACCTGATGAGAGGCGGATCCAGCACGGCTCGAAAACAAACCCTAAACTCGTGCTGCTATCCTGGCCGACCTCCGTACATCGTCAGAGTGGCGCATGACAACTACAAGATATATTTTGCACTAAGTAAAGACTTTTATACTTCTGGCCTGATTCCACAAACCACCTTGCCACTGCACGGGTCTGATCCCCAGGGAGCAACGACCTGAGGGAGTACACCATGACAACATCTCAACAGGGCCACTACCACTCCAATCTTCTGCACCAGCATCCTGGGGGCTCATTGCACATGATGATAAGTCTCTTGTGACAAAGTTCCAGTTCAATAGTCTTCTTAAGAAATGTTTTGTGACCCCCAACTTAAGTATTTTTTCCCAGTTCTTTAGGATTGTGCAGTGAGACTTAGAGGAGCTGGAGTGGAGGATGGGCATGGTAGTGGCACCACTATATGATGCATCACAATAGTTTCCCTCAGGCTGTTGCAGTGAGAGAAGGGTGCACCCTTTCTTTCCTCTGGTACTCCCTGTAGTTGGTGCTCCTGAGGTGCACCTAATCAAGTGAAAGTGCATTAAAATTAGTAGGCATCTGCATCCTATCAGTCTGTACTAAAGGAGGTTCACTAATATTAAGTCACTAAATATAAAATTCACTGAGTATTAGCCTCATTATCTAAAAATCCACCATTTTATGTATCACAACAGCGTTCCAGATATCCAGTTAATTATATTCACTTAGGACGCAGGTGTCACGGTGGGGAGTGGGGGAACCCCCACCGTACAATGTTGGGTAAATAAGATAGCGACTAGGCCAGAGACTGGGATAAGGGAGCAGATCACCTCCTAAAGCGTCCCTAATCCATGCCCTAACTCCTCAACGTATGAGCGGACCTGGATGGTAGGACGGCTCATAGCCTGGAAACCTAGGACCCTGAGTCGCCCTAATAATCCCTCAGGAGCAGGGGAGAGACAACCTGTTCTTCCACGACACTGAAGCACAGGAGTCTCCACCGACCTAGCAGCAAATATAGGAAAGAAAGAAAAGCGAAGTGGAACGGCAGGTAAGTATCCAGTGGCGGGGATAACCACTGAACCAAGAACCCCGAAATGCATGGTAACTTACCTGCCGCAGCTGCTGGACAGCACAACAGCAGACCACACCAAGGTGAACTGGAACCCATGCAAATGTACTCACATCCGAACACCATACCGGACTCAGTACGAACTGACACACATAGAAACCAGCACTCCAGCAACTGCTCACTGACTTGACTAGAGGTTCCCCCTCCGGGGAACCATGAGACCCCCTTTCGGAGGAACAACACCCATCGTAACGCCTTGCATACATGCCGGACATAAAACACCAACTGACCAGACATGTAACAACAACAAGACGAGACACGAAACCCTGAACATAAACCCACACCAAACAACACAGGTAAGGTAGGGAACATGGAAGATACCGAAGGAAGACATCGCTGGAGACATTGATGTCCCACTAGGTGGCCCTAAAGGACTGGGCAGATGGAACACCCTGGACTGCAGCAGAGCTCCAGCACAAACGACAGCTGAAGTACAACTGACTTCAGCCAGGGAGTCACAGGAGATAAAACCCTAGTGGCCACACCCAGCCAGGAAGTTAACCCCTCAAGCACCAGACAGGGGAGGAACCAGGAGAAGGGGAGCAAAGCACATACAAGCCGACAAAAACGCGTTTCCCCTGGCAACCGGCATGCACGACAAATGTGTCACGCGCACAACACCAAGGCCATGACAGCAGGGCTATCAAAATAACAATTGATGAGCAATACTGTCTGCCCGATATGTTTCGCTGTCTAAGCAGATTCATCAGGGGACTACAGACAACAGCAAGATTGGCCAGTAGCACGCAATCATTATTTTATTAGCACTGCGCCCCAAGTGAATATAATCAACTGGGTATCCGGAACCTGGTTGTGTGACATAGAATGTTGGATGTTTAGATAATGAGGCTAATATTCAGTGAATTTTCTATTTAGTGAGGATAATATTAGTGAACCACCTTTAGTACAGACTGATTGGATGTAGATGCCTACATCTTTTAATGCACTTTCACTTGATTAGGTACAATGGATGTTAATATGAATTAATAAGGCTGAGTTTTTATGGAAGGGTTGATTAGAGAAAGACTGAGGAATAATCTTGAGTATTGCTTAATTTATGGTAGACTTATATTTCCTCCTCTAGGCCCCTACCATTTTCTTTTCACTCCCTACACTTATTGTGATATTTCCATAGTTTGGGGTGTCCTTGATGTAGGTAGTTGTATGGGTGCTGTCACGACCGCTGTCCCAGCAGCAGTCGTGTCGTACCAGACGGAGGGGAACCCTTATCTATGGACGGGAGATAGAACGGCCACCCCTGACTAACCTTAAGCTGGCACCTGTCTGCCCTGATACCCTAGACGGGGTGTGAACCCGTGCGGCGAGCAGGATGCCTAAACCCTCAGTCACCCTAGCAAGACTAGACTGGGGAAAGGCAGATGGGAGCACTAGTCACCATCACTCATGTCTAGGAGAACAACAGGGGAAGACAGCAACAAACAAACAATCTAACAGAGATAGACTTATCCAGTCACGAGCAGAGAAGGTGATCCCAATAACGACAGTCCACGCCAGACAAGAGCTCCACAGCAATACCGTCAAATGATCTCCTTCAAAGGTCAGAATAACACTGGAAGTAAGGACTATATCTGGCAATGACTGCAAGTGAAACTGAAACTAATATAGTAGCTGGGAGTGGCAGACAGGACTCACCTGAGAAGGATGCCTACAAACTCCCAGTCAGGACAAAAAGGTTCACAAGGCAAAACCCGGATGACATACCCTGAACCACAGAGCAAACTCACAAGCTATCGCGAGTAGCAAGTCGCTGCGACCTTCTCCTCCCAGACCTGTCTGGATCAGTCACAGTCGTGACAGGTGCCTGGCAGGAGGTGTAGTAGTGCAGTGGCCAGCGAATGGTGTGGTAGGAGTCAGGAAACCAGGCCAGAGGTAGAAGAATAAATGTCCCTTTTTACTTGAGTGCAAAATAGGGTTTGTAGTACAGCCAACAATAATCTATACACTTTGCCAATCCTTTCCCCAGATGGCGAGGTATGGAGGTTGGAAAAAGAGGTAAATAATGACACTCTTGGTAGGCTATCTCGCTAAAGTCTATCCCTCTAGAATTCTTGGCTAGCAACTGTAATATGGCATTCATGGCTGTAGTGTCCACAGCGGGATAGAGGCACATATGGACAGGACGTTAAGTGTGACGGGTATCCTAACTGTAATCCCTCACAAACAGCAAAGTCTGTTTAGATGTAGTCGCAGGTTACCTTGTTGACTCCTTTGCTTGGCCGTGCAGATTCTAAGTTCTTTTTTTCTCTCTTTGCTGCAGCAGAAGCAGTACATTTCACAGAGATTGGTAATCTCTGGATCCTGAGTCCCAAGGAGAAGGAACACATACACTTGCTTCCTCCCTGCTCACTCACTAGACTAAAACTCTCCATCACAGTAGTCAGCAACTTCTGGAACTCCAGCTGCTGAGAATACAACTCCCAGCATGCATATTTACTTGGCTGCTCTTGTAACTCCCATAGAAGTGAAAGGAGGATTCTGGGAGTTGTAGTTTCAGAACAGCTGGAGTGCCAGAGGTTGCAGATACCTGCTCTATCAGGTAGTAGGACCATCCCACTCCTGCCCCTCTTGAGAGGGGTAGAAAAGGGTTATTAAACCTTGTGAGACAGTGACAGGTCTCACTCAGGTTAGAGGCAAGGAAGGGGTGGATAGTTTGGTCCACACCCCTGTTCCACCACAGGTGAGAGAAGCTGGAGGTAATCAGCCTAGCACAAAGCACCTCCCAGAGTGTCAGAAAGGGGGGAGTGTGGTACCTGTGGACAGAGGCCTGGAGGCTCTGTCTGTGTGGTCTCAGCTGGGCAAGGCTGAGGGACCACAAAGCTGGGCGATAGCCTGGAGTTGGGGGACGCAGCAACGCCTGGGAGGGTCGCAGGGCCATAGTCAGGCAGACTACTGAGCCCCAATCCCCCACAAGAAATACTGAACTGGAGACAGTGGGCGTACTGTGCTCTGTACAGCCAGGAGGCTGTGGGACATTGGCTGACAAAGCCGCACGAGTTCACAGGGTGTGAACTGGGACCTAGGTGAGTCAGGAAACTTTATGTTTAGTTAGAGCCTGGACGGGCGAGTGTTTATTATTTTGTCATTTTATTGTTGCTGGTGTTGAACAATAAATACACTGTTTGGACCTGAAACTTGGTGTCCTAAAGGCGTATCTGTGAGAATGACCCCCGGAGAAGAGCTAACCCCCCACAATTGGTGTCGGATGCGGGCAGGTGTCCCTGCTGAGAAGTAAAAGTGCTGGAAGCCTGCTAGTTTGCAGAGCAGAGACTGCTGGTGTTAAACTTGACATTTTTTTTTTCTGTGGTGCAAACAGTGCAAGATTTAAAGGGCCAGAAGCCCAGTACAAGAGACTGAGCAGTGGAAATGGCTGAAAAATTGTATAGCCCGTGGGAGAAATCCTGCGAGTTAGTGATCGGCGGAATCCCGCTGGGGGTCATTCTAGACTCCCGCCAGCAAGTGTCTCGGGTCCTGCCTGAAATTCTGGACTTTGTAACAAGGGGGCCAGAGACAAAAACTACGGTGTCACTGACCTTTGTGACGGACTATGGCTCTGTGCAATGGGAGCTGTTAAAATGTGAGACACTGGAAGTGGAATTTGTACTGGGCAAGGACTTTCCATTGTTTGGGCAGTTGTGGAGCGGAGTTCCTGATAAAAGGCAAAGATATGCCGTTGCCAAGGGCAACCGTCGGGAAGACAAAGAGGTGAAGAGCGGTGCGGTTCTCAGGAGTGCATATCTTCCCTGCGACTGTGTCCGGAGTCCTAGAGAGGAAGTGCGGAGGTGCGGTAAAGCTGTTGCTAGGAGCAACCACAACCTTGATGAGTCCGCGGGAGAGGATGTCACTGCTTTACCAGAATGGTTGATTACAAAGGGTAAGACTGTTCCTGTTATTAACTATGTGGCAGAGCCAGTGACAGTGAGCCGGCGGCAGGGGATATCTGCTGGGCCGGTAGGTGATAAGTCACACAGAGAAAAAACTGTGTCTGGACAGGCGGATAAGCCGGCTGTGATTGCTCCCTCGCAGAAACCCGCAGGGGAGAAGGTTTCTGGGTTTCCTCAGTTGCCCATGACCAAAACTAGTTTTGGGATGACAAGGATCCGGGATCCCATGCTAGCCAGGGTGAGAGGTAGCACAATATTGAAACCAGAGACTGATAAAATATTAAAGGTGCTGGACAGTCGTGCGGATAAGGACTGTCCGCTGATTTTCACTGAGCGTCAGACTCCAATGAGAACAGAGACTGATGAACTTGATGTTACAGATACGCTCATGCATGAGGGAGTGTTGGGCCGTGATATCAGTTTGTTGCTGTGGGGTAAGGTAGACACTTCTGCAGATAGTGACGAAACTCCTGCAGAACCTGTACCTGTCCCTTTATGTGAGGATCTAAGGGAGCTGCACTTTGACCTGCATGGGGAAAGAATATTGACCATTGGAAACAATGGTGCTGGTCAAGTGCAAGGTGATGGTGACAAAAGTGCGGAAATGCATAAGGAAAATATGATGTCATTTGAAATATGTGGTGACAGTGATATAACTTTTCCGTTGCAGGTTGTGGTCAGGGGAGAAGCGCCCCCTGGTGGTAAAAATGTAAATGATTATGAAACTTTATTTTCTGCATCTGCTATGTTTCATGAAGCGCTATATGACTTAATCAAAAGGTTTGAAGACATGCATATAAGTAGTGTGGAGCAAAGCCCAGCTCCAGGTCAGTGTTTGAAGGTGCAGGAAAATATGATCGGGTTAGAGGGTGTACCGCACGTACCAGAGGTGTAAATGCAGTCTCCACAATGTTGGTCGGTTACTAAGGAAGTGTCCCAAGTGGGGATTAGCTCATCGGTGCCCCTAGAGGTCAGAATTAATAATTACACGAGCGGTATAGGCGACGTATGTGCTGTGACCGACTCAGAGAGTGAAGCTACCATGTCAAGGTCCTGCGAAACAAAGGTGGTTACTAGTAGCGACCAGACAGTTATATCTGACGAGATGGGAATTAAGTCGGGTGACATCAGCCTAGGTTCTGAAGCCCATATCCAGACAGTTGTAGGTGACCTGACACGACAGTACAGCTGCAAACAGGAGGATGATCTCTCTCTCTCTCCTCACGCTCCCTAGAAACGTTAGAGACGGGACTAGCTGTCTTCACAGAGCAACTGAAGAAAATTTCAGAAAGGGCAAAGAAAGAGAATGGTGATACTCCTACATCTGCTGCAGCAGAGCCGAGCAAGGAGCAGCTGGAACCGGAGGCCAAAAAGCGGGGCATTTCCCACAAGCTTGTGCAAAAAGCTGAAAAGAAACTGCTGAAAAACATGGAGTTGGTGGTTCAGCGCCTGGAGAAACAGGGTGTGACTTACAAAAAGGTGGAGAAAACAAAGAACAAACTTCAGCGAGGATTGGATGATCTGATGGTGGACCTGGACCACCAGAAGCAAGTTATGTCTAATCCAGCGAAGAAACAGGAGAAGTGTGACTGGCTCCTAGCTGAAGAGAAATGCATCTCTGCTCGATATGGTGAAAAAAGTGACCAAACAGAGACTGATGCTTGGGAAAAGGAGACCAAGGCCCTCTCCTTGGCTAAAGCCCTGGAAAAAGCGCTTGAGGAGCATGCTGAATTGGAGAGGCTGAACAAGCAACTCAGAGCAGAGACTGAAAATCTCATGAGCTTAAAAGATGAGTTGGAGAAATCTAAGTGTGCTCTCGAGCAGCAGGTAGAAGGTGAGAAACCTGAAGAGGAGAGTTCTCTGGAAGACGTCAAGAAGCCAGAGCCTGTTAAAAATGGGACTGGAGAGGGTGGCACTGTGGTGCTGGCTGTGGCAGAGAAGATGGAAGATGCTTCTGCTAAACCAGTTGATGGGGCTGATGTGGATGCCGAAGACCACAGACCCGTGGTAGCGTGTAGCCTAGGCCTGGAAGATGTCCCCTCTGCATACAAGGCCTTTCAAATAGCCAGCAGGCTGCTGGGGAAGAAGTACAAGGAGTTGAACTATCAGTTTTCGGATCCGGGCTATTACAATGGCCTGTATCTCCTGACTCCTCCACAAAATGAGAACAGGGTCCTGGGTGAGCCTCTGGAGAAAATAAAAGAAGACGAGGAGTCTGCTGAAGACCCTGGTGCCTCCTGCCTCAATGAGAAAGAGGGGGAGGGGTTAACAGGGCAAGTGTATGGTGCCATGTCGAGAAGGATGAGAAGGCGGTCAAAGAGACTGGAGACTTCAAGAAGACAAAGGCTGAAAAAGTTAAGGCCGATATGTTGGTTGACATGAAGTCCCCAGGTTCTACAGAGGCCAAAGTTAAGCCAAAGGGAGCCGCGGCCAAAGTGGAAAAAGCCGCTAAAGTAGCAGAGGTCTCTAAAACTGCCATAGTAGCTGGGGTAACTACTGTTGGAAAGAAGGAAGAAGTGACCCAGATGCACTTAAAAGAAGCGAGTAGGGGCAAGCATGCTCTGCTGAAGGAGCCCTGCAAAGCAAAGGAGAAAGTCTCGGGATATGACCATGACTGGGAACAGTTCAGGCAAGAGCTGCAGCAGTCCAAGAAAGGACGTGAGGCGCATGTACAGGAGCCAGAGGATCTAAAAAGAGAGGGAGATCAAAATATACGACAGCGCATCATCACTCGGGAAAGAGTATCTGGCCATGAGATGGGCACATGAGGCCTTTAGGCAGTTTCGGTTAGGCAAGATGTTGGTTTTGGTGATAAACCAAGCTCTGATGGCGTGGGTCTGGCAGAACAAAGGGAAGGTACGTGTCACCGAGGTTCCTGGCCTCTGTGAAATAAGAACCGGTAATTTTCTGTGTCAGCGGCAGCTAGTGCTCGCTGACACTGGGTTACTTAGTGTGGCTGTAAAGCCAATCTGGGCCGGTTCTTATTGGGAGCAGCCAAAGAGCAGGGTGGGTGGCTGTTCCCCACGTCCAGGCCAGGTCGATACCCTCTCACCAGCCTCCCGTGGTTATGCAGGTGTTCACCCTCACAGGCTTGAACAAAGGGGGGGGATATGTGAGACAGTGACAGGTCTCACTCAGGTTAGAGGCAAGGAAGGGGTGGATAGTTCGGTCCACACCCCTGTTCCACCACAGGTGAGAGAAGCTGGAGGTAATCAGCCTAGCACAAAGCACCTCCCAGAGTGTCAGAAAGGGGGGAGTGTGGTACCTGTGGACAGAGGCCTGGAGGCTCTGTCTGTGTGGTCTCAGCTGGGCAAGGCTGAGGGACCACAAAGCTGGGCGATAGCCTGGAGTTGGGGGACGCAGCGACGCCTAGGAGGGTCGCAGGGCTATAGTCAGGCAGACTACTGAGCCCCAATCCCCCACAAGAAATACTGAACTGGAGACAGTGGGCATACTGTGCTCTGTACAGCCAGGAGGCTGTGGGACATTGGCTGACAAAGCCGCACGAGTTCACAGGGTGTGAACTGGGACCTAGGTGAGTCAGGAAACTTTGTTTAGTTAGAGCCTGGACGGGCGAGTGTTTATTATTTTGTCATTTTATTGTTGCTGGTGTTGAACAATAAATACACTGTTTGGACCTGAAACTTGGTGTCCTAAAGGCGTATCTGTGAGAATGACCCCCGGAGAAGAGCTAACCCCCCCACACCCTGTCTCTGCCAATCATACCAAGTCAGGTTGGGTGTACATAGCATTACAAACCATTTGCAGATACCTTCTTGGTATCGGTTGAGCCTCAGTGTGGGGTCAAACAGTTCGGCAGATGGAAGTCTAACAGGTATAGTTTACATGTTAGGTGTCAGCTAGTATTAATTTAGCTCTGTTTCCTTTTGGGTTCTAAAGAATTCTGTGCGTGGATCATAAGCCATTCCTATATCCACAGGGCTAGGATGAGAGCTTTGGGCCAGAATTACTCTTTAAATTTGGGCATGGATTCCAGTTTATTTATTTTTTGTTTGGGGTTCGGCGCTTAAGATAGTGGTAGGTCCAGCAGCAGTTAGGGTTAGTTGAAGGTTTGTTGCCGGATTCTGATCTGATCATTATACATGCTAGTGGTAATGACCTGGGAAATGTCAAGTCTTTGGAGTTAACTGCTGAAATAAAAAGTGATATTTTGTATGGATGTTTCACAAATTGTATTGGTCCTTCAAGGGGAATTTACCACTGGCCAGTCTATGAGCTGTGTGCTGCGATTGGCCAGCACTGCAGCAAGGGACACGCCTCCTACTAAAAAATCAGTCCAGTACAACAGACGGAGCTGAGGCACCGGAGCCTATACCGGGCGAACGGAGCGGCGCCCAGGCATACTAGTAAGTGCAGGGGGACCCCTGGGCGCCGCTCTGCCCACAGATAGAGTTAGTTTTTAGTTTGTATATGAAAGGTCCTCTTTAAGTAAGACAACCTCTGAACTGTTATTTACACTTGTTTAAAGAGCTAATGACACACGTTGATACACATTACGTATCAATAAAGACAAAGTTCACAAAATAACTATATAGATAACACTTTATAATAGGCATACAGACCAATGATCAAAGAAAATACACAAACAGCCAGAAACATTTACACAGACCCACAGATGACACCACCACCCCCAATGTCTCCATAAATATGGGGCCACTGGACGAAGTATTTGGATGTGTTGTTATCTGTAGCTTTGCTGAAATGCAGCATATCTTACTAATCAATAAATATGAGCAAAGACATTTCCTAATATTTAGAGAAAACTAATACTGTAATATTCTAAAACTGTACAACATGACTTTTTTTTTCACTTTCAATAGCCACAATTTTACAATGAATTTTCTTTGCATTCTCTGTCAGGTGTCTGAGTCTCGCGGAATACACCAAGACACCCAGACAATCCAGAATAGGCAACTACACTACGGTGTTGGACCCCCTTTTGCCTTCAGAACTGCCTTAATTCAACAAGGTGCTGATAGCATTCTTTAGAAATGTTGGCCCATATTTATAGGATAGCATCTTGCAGATGTAGATTTGAGGAATGCACATCCAGGGCACGAAGCTCCCGTTCCACCACATCCCAAAGATGCTCTATATGGTTGAGATCTGGTGACTGTGGGGGCCATTTTAGTACAGTGAACTCATTGTCATGTTCAAGAAACCACTTTGAAAGGATTCGAGCTTTGTGACATGGTGCATTATCCTGCTGGAAGTAGCCATCAGAGGATGGGTACATGGTGGTCATGAAGGGATGGACATGGTCAGAAACAATGCTCAGGTAGCCCCGTGGCATTTAAACGATGGCCAATTGGCACTAAGGGGCCTAAAGTGTGCCCAGAAAACATCCCCCACACCATTACACCACCACCAGCCTGCACAGTGGTAACAAGGCATGATGGATAAATGTTCTCATTCTGTTTACGCCAAATTCGGACTCTACCATTTGAATGTCTAAACAGAAATCGAGACTCATCAGACCAGGCAACATTTTTCCAGTCTTCAACAGTCCAATTTTGGTGAGCTCGTGCAAATTGTAGCCTCTTTTTCCTATTTGTAGTGGTGATGAGTGGTACCCGGTGGGGTCTTCTGCTGTTGTAGCCCATCCGCCTCAAGGTTGTGCGTGTTGTGGCTTCACAAATTCTTTGCTGCATACCTCGGTTGTAATGAGTGGTTATTTCAGTCAACGTTGCTCTTCTATCAGCTTGAATCAGTCGGCCATTTTCACACCATTCTCTGTAAACCCTAGAAATGGTTGTGCATGAAAATCCCAGTAACTGAGCAGATTGTGAAATACTCAGACCGGCCCGTCTGGCACCAACAACCATTCCACGCTCAAAATTGCTTAAATCACATTTCTTTCCCATTCTGACATTCAGTTTGGAGTTCAGGAGATTGTCTTGACCAGGACCACAACCCTACATGCATTGAAGCAACTGCCATGTGATTGGTTGACTAGATAATCGCATTAATGAGAAATAGAACAGGTGTTCCTAATAATTCTTTAGGTGAGTGTATATTCTCACTTTTTTTTTAAAAGATTAAATTGGTGTTCTATAAATCCAAGCAATATATACAATTGCATTATAAAATTACAAATTAGGAAACGCGAGCTGCCAATTTTTAACAGGAAAGGAAACAGACCCAAATCGCAGAGCAAAAAAACGCCCGGTATATTGCTGTCCTAACTAGCTACAAGTAAATACCCAAAAGTAGACTCAGAACAGCATGTGATATAGAATCACAATTTTTTTTACTGGACATACACTTGTAAAAAAACATAGAAATCCATATATATTAGCAGCATTAAATCACACAGGATAGATATCCACAGGTCTGTCACGTTATAATACATATAACTTGCAATAAAACTCCCAGGCTGTGAGAAAAGGATAATAAATCACAGCCCACAGTTAGTATATAAAGTGCATAGTGCCACAAAATTACAGATAACCTATAGGAGATCAATACAGTCGAGATAAATACAGACCAAGACAGTCCTGGATCCCAACACGTGTTTCGGGGTCGCTTTCTCTTGACCTGGAAGCAGCTCAGCCCCATGGCAGTGAATGGAGCTGAGCGAGATGCTAAGCACAGCCGCTGTACGATGAGAAGGCATCGGCACTCCTGTGACCACTGCCAAGCACTCTGCCTTACAAACAGCTGATCGGCGGGGGCCCAGGGTGTCCAACCCCCACTGATCAGATAATGATCACCTATTATGAGGATACATCTGCAATTACAGATGGAAGTCTTTTGGAGTATGTCTATATTAGGCCCCATGGACAGGACCACCTATTTCGTGCTCCGCAAATTGCAAATCCCCAAAATATGGATACTGTCCATGTTGCATCCATATTCCAAAATCCCCATACTATTAAAATAGAAGTATATTTATCCTGTATGGTCAATGCCATAACAGGAAAAAAAAAAAAAAGCTACCTGGCAGATTTACAGTTTGTCGCTTCACCTCCCAAAAGAATTAATAAATGGTGATAAAAAGTGATCAAAGTCAAAGAAATTGGTATCAATAAAAAGGTAAAGATCACACAGAAAAAAGCAAAGCAAAAGAAAATAAACAATAAAAAGAAATCACAGCCGGCACTGCTAAGCGCGGTACAATGTCAGCAACACTTCTCTTCCAGGGAACATGCAGTGAAATAGGTGGTGCTCTGCCAGAGCAAACAGTCCAATGATCGCATGAATAAATAGAAGAAAAAAGCGGCACTCACCGAATCTTCACAAATTGTAGCTTTATTGCAGGTTAAAACACAGCGGGTGGTAGAGGAGCGCCGTAAGTACCCGTCTCCTCCCACTGTGCAATGTGTAATTCCATGCGCATAGGGACACATCTTCAGATGGGAAAAATAACGCATGCAGTTCGACAATTTATCAACTGTAAATCAAGCTATATAGTTAATGCGTTTCTTTGTCCCTAGGAGAGATTTTATATTGCTCTCATAGAACATGTTAATGATGTGCATCAAAGTAATAAAGAGGTGTTAAAATGTGCAGGCATCAAGAGGGTTAATCTACTTGTGCGAGGAGGAGACAGGAAACTTATTCTATTGCAGAGAGAGGCCGAATGGATAGTTAGAACCGATGCCATGGGTGGATTAGGCTATAATGACAAAAATGACCTTGCTGTCTTTGTTTGATTTTAATGTTTTATTTACTTACAGAGGTGATCAGTAGGTATGATTGATTCACCTGTTTGGCTGTGACGTGTGGGGAGGAGACGGGTACCTACGGCGCTCCTCTACCACGTCACAGTAGGCTTGACAAAGCACGATCTTAGCGCAAAACGGCTGTTGCCTGATTTTGCTGCATTTGTGACCCGCACCCGCTGTGTTTTAACCTGCAATAAAGCTACGATTTGTGAAAATTCGGTGAGTGCCACTTTTTTCTTCTATTTATTCATGTGAAAAGAAAAGAAATAAATAAAAAATAAAATAGAAATCATAGCTCCGTAGATGCAACAATAAAAAAAGTGTTAGGGATGTCAGAAAAAAACAACAACAATATTTCAGCGCTTACACCTGCCTCTTTGCGCGTGCCCGCATCCTCCACTAATTGTGGGGATTTGCTCTGGTAGTTAACTTAGGATAAGCGGGCGCAGTACAGAGGCAAAATACAAGTTCATAATTCAAACTTCAGTGTTTAGTCACACATGGTGCCAAAAACAAAACGTCACTTTTGCAGTGTTCGTGTTACTTCACACCCAATGGCAAGTTAATATAACAAAAAGTTACCTTAGTGGCAGTTCTGCATCAGAAAGTCCAAATAAAGCTGCCCATTTAAGGACAGCAAGGTGCTTCCAAAACCCAGACCGGCACTTTAAATCCGGTCCTGTATTTGACCTCACCTGGCTGTAAATCAGCCCAGCAGCACATGCTGGGAGGAAAATACCTGTTTTCCCAGACCAAACCTCTCAATGTGTCACATACACCCCCCCCCCTTTGTTCAACCCTGAGGAGGTGAACACACGCCACTGTTCCACTGAAAACGTAACGTTTTGTAGGGAGAGAAAACAACGGGTAACCTGGGCATTTCTGTCCTTGGCCTTGCTCATCCACTTGAGAGGGGAGTGGTCAGTCACCAGGCGGAATTTTCTCCCCAATAAATAATAGCGGAGAGATTCTAGTGCCCACTTGATAGCCAAGCAATCTCTCTCCACTATACTATACTGGGTCTCAGCTGGAGTGAGCTTACGGCTTAAGAAGACAACGGGATGCTCCTCCCCGTTGACTTCCTGAGACAGTACAGCACCGAGCCCTACTTCGGAGGCATCGGTCTGTGCTATAAACTCCCTTTTGAAGTCGGGCGTCACCAAAACTGGGGACCCGCACAGGGCCGACCTCCGTAGCAAAAGTGGGGAACAAACTTCATGTAATTGCCCACCATTCCCAGAAATTACTTGCCTAGTGGTGACAGGTCAGGGTCCATTTCATATTGCCTCTATTTTGTTCACTTGGGGTTTGATGACTCTGTGCCCAATGACATACCCCAGGTACTCTTCTAACCCTATCGCACATTTTTTGGGGTTAGTGGTTAGTCCCGCCTTCCGAAGGGAGTTCACTACAGCCTGCACTTTGGGTAGGTGACTTTCCCAGTCGGTACAGTGGATGACAATATCGTCCAGGTAAGCCGAAGCGTACCGACGATGTGGTCGCAGCACAATGTCCATAAGCTGTTGAAAATTGTCAGGGACACAATGCAGACCAAAGGGTAGCACCTTGTACTGAAACAGCCCCTCAGGTGTGATGAAGGCAGTTTTCTCTTTGGCAAATTCTGTTAAGGGCATCTGCCAATACCCTTTCAGGAGGTCCAAAACAGAAAAATACCGGGCTTCTCCTCACCTCTCGATAAGCTCATCCACCCAGGACATGGGATACGCATCGAATTTGGAAATCTTGTTCAGTTTACAAAAATCGTTACAGAACCGTAACGTCCCGTCTGGCTTGGGTATGAAGACTATAGGACTGACCCACTCACTTTTAGACTCCTCAATGACATCTAGTTGCA
This sequence comes from Bufo gargarizans, assembly GCF_014858855.1. Classification (NCBI taxonomy): domain Eukaryota; kingdom Metazoa; phylum Chordata; class Amphibia; order Anura; family Bufonidae; genus Bufo; species Bufo gargarizans. Next base: position 335,857,572 of record NC_058084.1, read on the forward strand.
GCATTAACTGCACTTCCTCCGAGATAGCTTGTCGTCGAGCCTCGGGTACCCGGTATGGTTTTAAACAGACTTTGGCCTGAGGTTCTGTGACAATGTCATGCTGGATTGTGGAAGTGCGTCCGGGGAGGTCAGAACACATCAGTGTTCTGACTAACAAACTCCCTGGGCTCCTGAGCCTGTTTAGAGGAGAGGCTGTCAGCAACTTTTACGACGGCAACCACTTTCCATGCATCAAACAAAGGGGCCGTAACCTCTTCCCTAGAAAACCCAGACGTGGGCTGTCTTCTGTAGAGGTCTCCCTATCTTTCCACAGCTTAAGCAAATTAACATGGTACATCTGTTCCAGCTTTCGCTGCCATCTGCGGGTGTCATCTTGAGGATTGCAGCACGGACCACTTGCCGGGCATCGTGGACGCTCAGGGTTGCTCCTTCCGTCTGCAAAGTCATCACGAGTTGTAGCAGCAGCTGGTTTGTTTCTTGCTGCTGCCTGTTAGCCTCCCGCTGTTGCAGATTTGTTTCTTGCTGCTGTTTGTTAGCCTCCACGAGGGCCTTCATTACCACCTCCATTTTGTCAAGGGTCATGGGTTGAAATTTAGTGGGTTTAATGCAATACATACAACCATGCCCGGCAGGAAAAAAAACTAAACAACAATATTTTAGCGCTTACACCTGCCTCTTTGCGCGTGCCAGCATCCTCCACCAATTGTGGGGATTTGCTCTGGTAGTTAGAATAAGCGGGCACAGTACAGAGGCAAAATACAAGTTTGCAATTTAAACTTCAGTGTTTATTCACACATGGTGCCAAAAACAAAATGTCGCTTTTGTAGTATTGGTGTTACTCCACACCCAATGGCAAGTTAATATAACAAAGACCTTGGTGGCAGTTCTGCCTCAGAAAGTCCAAATACATGCTTTAGGCGGCCTGTTCCCCTGACACACGGATCTCAGCTCTCCAGCCCAGCATAGGCCTCAGATCCCAGCACACAAACATGGCTTCTGAGCCCAGCTGCCTATTTAAGGACAGCCAGGTGCTGCCAAAACCCGGACTGGTACATAAAATCCGATCCGGTATTTGACCTCACCTGGCTATAAAATCAGCCCAGCAGCACATGCTGGGAGGAAAATACCTGTTTTCCCAGACCAAACCTCTCACAGTCACACAATGCAAAGAAAAAAATTTTTTCCCAAAGTTTTTTTTTTTTAGTACAAAAATACAAGAAAAACCTGCATAAATATGGTCTCGCTGTAAATATACTGACCTGCAGAATGAAGCCGACATGTCACTTCTTTCCAATTCTACCGCATTCAGAATTTTTTGCCCACTTTCCACTACACTGTATGTTATAGTAAAAGGTATCATTAGAAAGTACAACTTGTCCTCCAAAACACAAACTCTCAAAATGGAAAAACAAAAAAAAGGTATGGCTCCAGGAAGGCAGGGAGTGAAAAACAAAGATGCGAAAAACTGAAAATCACCCAGGACTTAAGGTCCATTCAGACGTCTGCAAATTGCGGATCTGCAAAACACCGGACCGCACATGGCTGGCACCCCAATAGAACTGCCTTTTCTTGTTCGTGTGTGCGGACAAGAATAGGACATGTTCTATTTTTTTGCAGAGCTGTGGAACGGAAGTGCGGATACAGAAAGCACACTGTGTCATCCACACTTCCGTTCCGCAGCCCCATTGAAAATGAATGGGTCTGCACCGTTCTGCAAAATTGCGGAACGGATCCGGACCCATTCATACGGATGTGTGAATGGACCCTTAAAGGGTTATTAATGGGGGGAGAGAAAGCCACTGCCAGAGTCTTTGGGCAGTGGTTTGTCTCCCGGGAGAACAAAAGGATCAAGCAGAAATATTAATTCAGTCCAATTCTTCTCTCCCCCAAAATCATTTGCCGGGGAAGAGTCAGGAATTCCCTATACACATTAGTGTATTGTTGGCCAAACCTGCAGAATGGTGGGGTCAAACTAACAATAAACTAACAAAAAATATATATAAAGGGGGGGGGGGGGGGTCTCCAGGTATGAATTAAAATTGGCACAAGAAACTTGTCCTATAATCGAGAGTAATTCGTCTAGAGTTCTGAATTCCCAGAAATACTGTATACAGTGATCACCCTATGGAGAGGGAAGTTAGATACAACACATACATGGTTGGATCTGAGCTCTGCAAACTTCTCAGTCTAATAGTAACCATTCGTCATTATACATATCATTTTGCTACAGAACTCTGCAAATCACAATGAAATGGTTAATTTACCAGACATATTTTAGCTACATACTGTATGAATACATTAATTACAAGTATAATCTGGAGGTCAGCCCCTTATACGCGTTATCTACTACCCATTATTCCTGCTACTAGAAACTTTTCTCCTCTTCACCCCATTCCTCAACCCAACATTACCATGGTTCGTCTTGAGGCATGTTCATTGAGATTGAGATGAAGGATTCAACCATTAGTAGACACCATACTCTTAGTACTCTTAGTGTAGGAGAAGCGGCAGATGCAGACTGGAGCAGGTAAAGACTGAGCGGCTAAGGTGATGGTGCAGACATTGCAGCTTGAGGTGGGTTACTGGAGTGGTAGTGTTCAAGGTGTCCACAAGTTATAGTCAAATACTCTTATCACCTCCATAGGAGTTCTGGAAATAGCTGAACTGGTGCTCGGCTATTTTCGGCACTCCCATAGAAGTGAATGGAGGGTGGCCAGACTTGTGCGGGGCACCCACGTTTACTTAAGGGGCCCCCCCATCTAAAGAGATCGCAGGTTCCATAGCTGCACCTGCCATTGGTGGTATAGTCTAGCGCTATGCCACCAATGTATAAATGTGTTAAAGGCCAACCCCTTTTAAGTTCAGGATTTTATTCGGATTGTGCTGGATGAATAACTTTACACAGTTGGCATTATGTAATAAATGCCCAAAAAAATAATGCAAGTAAAACCCAAATAAACCACAATCTTATGCAAATAATAAATAGAATATAAGCAGCAATAATATGAAAAAAATCTGAAATTTAAAACACAGATCATTATACTAAATGCAGATTGTGCATCCTAGACATGTAGATTCCATTTTTTTTCTTTTCTGGATTTATTTGAAAAGCTATATAATCTACACGGCTAGAATCCTGGGTGACAGGAGCAACAGTAGTTTTTAATCCCAACAGTGACGTTGCAGAAAAATGCCAAAGCCATAATCCTCATGGGTTTTGCATATATGCACTTAGGAAAACAGTGTCCCATTTAAGCTGGTTTTGCACATACTGTAGTTTTATTGTGGCGATATTTCTCATGGTGTCTTTAGCAGAGGTTTTTATCTTTATGTGCCCAGATATTACTTTAATGGGATTGTCCAAGAATACCAACCTTTAACTGATGCCCACAGCATGTCTCTGCCATGATAAAAATCACGCTTACCTGTTCCCCACTGGCTCCTACGTGTCCATCTTCCAGTTCCTGGCTGATTTACTTCCTCCCAGGTATGGGCATGGTCGCCTGCTCCGCTGCAGCCAGTGACTGGTGATATGTCCATAAGAGACATCACCGCTGAAGCCATTGGTTGGCTGTGGCACAGCAGGTAATCGTGATCATAGCTATGCCTTTGGGGTGGACGTAAACAAGCTGTGGATTGGAAGATTGACACGCCAGAGCGCAGGACCAGGAGTAGGAGAGTATGATTCTTTCTATAGCAGAGGCAGGCTGTGGGCATCAGTTAAAAATTAAAGGGGTTGTCCGGGTTCAGAGCTGAACTGGGCATATCCCCTATTTAACCAGGCAGCCCCTCTGAGTGGAGCATGGCACAGTAACCAGTGACACCTGTTTTACAGGCTAGAGCAGCGCTAAAGCTCGCTCATTAATGTCGGTGACGTCACTGGTCTCACTGCTAGGCGGAAGCCTCTGCCTAGCATTCCCATAGTGAGACCAGTAGGTCGCCAGATCTGCTAAAAAAGCCCTTGCTCTGCGCAATTCGGGCAGGGCAAGGGAGAGTATTGGACCGTGAAATGCTCCGATGTTCAACTCAGAGGGGCTGCCTGGGTGAAGAAGGGGTTATTTCCAGTTTTTTTTTTTTTTCTGTAAAAACAACATGCTATAGGTATGGTGTATTTTACAGGCATTTTTCAACAAAATTATGCGTGATGGAAGCTTTATGGCATTTTTCTGTGCTTGCATTTAAATACTTCTTCCAGGTAGCTTCGTTCGGAGGCCGTTTTTTGCTCAACAAACACATGGTGCACAAAACAGAAACTTATTGCACTATGTATTGTGGGCTGTAGCGTTCAATTGTATCATTAAAAAGAAAATGCCTGCCTTTGGAGGTAATCACTTGCCACCAGGATTTAGGCTACTTTCACACTAGCGTTCGGGGCTCCGCTTGTGAGTTCTGTTTAAAGGCTCTCACAAGCGGCCCCGAACGGATCCGTCCAGCCCTAATGCATTTTGAGTGGATGCGGATCCGCTCAGAATGCATCAGTATGGCTCCGTCTGTCCTCCGCTCCGCTCAGCAGGCGGACACCTGAACGCAGCTTGCAGCGTTCGGGTGTCCGCCTGGCTGTGCGGAGGCAAACGGATCCGTCCAGACTTACAATGGAAGTCAATAGGGACGGATCCGTTTGAATTTGACACTATATGGCTCAATTTTCAAACGGATCCGTCCCCCATTGACTTTCAATGTAAAGTCAAAACGGATCCGTTTGCATTACCATGAAGAAAAAAATAATATTTTTTTTTATTTTTTTTATTTTTTTTGTTCATGGTAATGCAAACGGATCCGTTCTGAACGGATCTAAGCGTTTGCATTATAGGTGCGGATCCGTCTGTGCAGATACCAGACTGATCCACTCCGAACGCAAGTGTGAAAGTAGCCTTATTCCTTTGATTCAAAACCTATTAAACATTATGGAGAATATAAGGGTTGAGCCTTGAGAGTAGTTTACTTTGGTGGACCCCAGTCCGACAGTGGCAGCAATAGTATAGTCAAAACATAAGTTGTTGCATCGGAAAGGTTTATATAAACATACCATTATACATTTAAAATAACATTTAAAAATAACATTAAAACATATGTAAAAACAAAATTCGATACATTTTCAATCGATATTGTAGTCGACTTTGATGGTATAAAATCGATGTAATAATCGACTCTTAGGGCTGATGTAAATTAGTCAATTGAAATGTTCAAAAGAATCGATCTTGAGGGCATCGATTATTGGAAAAGTCTCAAGAATATCGATTATTTGAAAAGGCCACCAAGAATACTGGAGAAGCAGCAAAACACAGAAGCTTTAGTTTTTTTTTTTTTGCGATCTTTTCAGATAGTGTTCCCAAAGTTTAGCATGTAAAACCACTTATATTTTACAAGCACCAAATCTTTAACACTAGAGGCTGGTGAGAACACAGGCCCGGAAGAGGCCTGCATCGCATCGCTGCCATGGAGGTAAGTATAAAAGTGTTGTTTTTTGTTTTGTTTTTTTAAATACTGTTACTTCACTGCCACGGGGGTAGGGGGGTCTATTGGCGCCATGATACTGGCACATGGAGGGGGGAGGAGAGAGGCACTTGATACTGGCACATTAGGGGGCAGGGGGAGAGGATGGCACTATGATATTGGCACATGGGGGCGGAGAGGAGAGAGGCACTTGATACTGGCACATTAGGGGGCAGGGGGAGAGGATGGCACTATATTAGCACATGGGGGGGCAAGAAATGAACATGAATCATGAGGGGCAGAAATGTGAAATGATGGAGGGGGGCAAGATAAGGACATGAATCATGAGGGGCAGAAATGTGAAATGATGGAGGGGGGCAAGATAAGGACATGAATCATGAGGGGCAGAAATGTGAATGATGATGGGGGGCAAGAAATGAACATGAATCATGAGGGGCAGAAATGTGAAATGATGGGGGGAGGGGGGTCACCAAAATGTAGATTCGCTTGTGTTGACAAAAATCCTTGCACCGGCCCTGACTAACTCATGTATACATGCCTAGCTCTAATAAACTGGTAAATAAAAAATATGACAGCTACCTTTTAACTTCCATACGAACAGGGTCACCAATAACTGACCTCAGTGGTAACGGGTAGAGATGGCCTTGGGGTTTGCCCGGCGGTCTTTTCGCGGCGAACTTTGCTTGTTCGCGATTAGCCGAACATATGGCGATATTCGCACACGCCATATTTTTTTACATAGCGCCGAACTTTGACCCATGACACATCCATCAGGTGGGACAGGACAGCCAATTGAGACGTTTTAGCACATGGACACACCCCCTATAACAGAATCCGATCTGGAAGCCATTTTAGATTGTGTTTTGCCAGTGTAGGGAGAGGTTACATTTTGGAGCAGGAACAGTTAGGGACACCAAACGCTAGCTAATAGGACCACAAAAGTCCTTTTAAGGACTGGTATAGGTGTGATATAGAGGGGTGTGATATACTTATAATATACTTTCTAACATAGAAATATTATAGTTCATTTGTATTGTGCAGCAGTTGCGTGCGGTTCTGCTGCGATACCGCAGCTAGATAAAGAAACAAACGCTATTGGAGTAACTAATTGCAACGTGTGTGATATACCTGTTGCCCCCCCCCCCCAAAAAAAAAACAGCTTGAGGCCTGCGATATACCTTCTTCCACAAAATCCTGATTGAGGGGTGCTATATACCTGTTTCCGCCAAATACTGATTGATTGGGTGCCATATACCTTCTTCCACTAAATACTGATAGAGGGGTGCTATTGCTATATACCTTCTTCCACCAAATACTGATTGAGGGCTGCAATACACCTGCTTCCACAAGATACTGATTGAGGGGTGCAATATACCTGTTTCCGCCAAATACTGATTGAGGGGTGCCATATACCTTTTACACAAAATACTGATTGAGGGGTGCTATTGCTATATACCTTCTTCCACCAAATACTGATTGAGGGCTGCGATACACCTGCTTCCACAAAATATTGATTGAGGGTGCCATATACAGATGTAGCAGGGTTATCTCTTAACTCAAATTTCTTAACTCATCTCGTTATCTTGAGACAAAAGCCATTGAAAAGCAATTAAAGGTGTTTGCTTAGATTAGATAACACAACTCAGAAATCTCAGAAAACAGGAGTGTTAACTCTACTCCATCCGTACCTGTTTCTGCCAAATACTGATTGAGGGGTGCTATATATCTCTTCCACAAAATACTGATTGAGGGGTGCTATATACCTTCTTCCACCAAATACCGATTGAGGGCTGCGATACACTTGCTTCCACAAAATACTTATTGAGGGGTGCCATATACCTGTTTCCACCAAATACTGATTGAAGGGTGCTATATACCTGTTTTCGTCAAATACTGATTGAGGGGTGCCATATACCTACTTCCACAAAATACCGATTGAGGGGTGCTATTGCTATATACCTTTTTCCACCAAATACTGATTGAGGGCTGCGAAATACCTTCTTCCACAAATACTGTTCTTCTCTACGGACTGAGGCCTCATGCACACGACCGCAGTTTTTGCGTCTCGGGTGCGGACCCATTCACTTCAATGGGGCCGCAAAAGATGCGGACAGCACTCCGTGTGCTGTCCGCATCCTTTTCTCCTTTCCGTGGCCCCACAAAAAAAAAATATAGCATGTCCTATTCTTGTCCGTTTTGCGGACAAGAATAGGCATTTCTACAATGGGCCGTCCGTTCTGCAAAAACGGAACGGTCGTGTGCATGTAGCCTTAGGCAGAGGGTCATTTAGAAAATGACAGGCAGAGGAAGAGGCAGACAGTTCCGCAGGGATGGTAGGGGTCGGGCAGGTGCACCAGCCCGGAGCCTAAGTGGGAAGTTGGAGAAGGCGCGTGCGATAACTTCAAAGGGCGCACCAGAGTTTGTTGAGTGGCTCACTCAGCCTTCCGCTTCTGCACCCTCCTCATCCTCTGTATTTGCACCCTCCTCACTCTCTGCTGTGTGCACCCCCAAAGACACCACCACCATAGCCTCTCCACTCAAGTCAGAGGAATTATTTTCCCATCCATTCCCAGGCCTTACCGATGCGCAGCCATTCTTGGCATCGGATGAGGAACAGGAGGTAGCAACCACCAATCGGTCTGACGACAGTACCCAGATCAGCCCAAGGAGGGTGGTCCCCGCTGTTGCTGCCTACTCAGAGATCTGTAATGTCAGTGATGGTAAAAGGTGACGATGATGACGTGTCAATAGACGTCATGTGGATGCCCACAAGAGAGGAAGAGGAGGGAAGTTCAGAGGGAGAGATGGAGCAGCATATAGGGAGAAGAAGGAGAAGAAGCAGGCAGAACTAGCAGTGCACAGGTGGCAAAAACAGACTGCAAATGTATCTGGAGCGAGCCATCCACCATGCACGGTCACATCTTGCGCTCCCAGGACGCCGGCACGTGGCTCCGCAGTGTTGGCTTTTTTTAACGTGTCAGCTGCTGATAATAGTTTTGCCATCTGCAGCCTGTGCTGTCAACGCATAAGTCACGGTAAGCCCAACACTCACTTAGGGACAAAGCAACTGACCTCCCGTCACCGAGCCCAGTGGGAGCAACACCGTCAGAACCCACAAAGCCACACTTCCGGAGCTCCACGTCCTGCTTTTTCTCCTTCTCCTCCCATTTGTCCTCCACTCCACCTTCCACCGTGCCGTTGTCGCGTTCATCTGGCACAAAGCAGGCTTCCGTGGCCCAAATGTTCGAGTGTAAGAAAATGATGACGCTGGATAATCCTCTTGCCCAACGGCTGACCGCTGGCTTGTCGGAACTGCTAGCCCGCCAACTACTGCCATATAAATTGGTGGACTCTGAGGCCTTTAGAAAATTTGTGGCCATTGGCACACCGCAATGGAAGGTCCCCGGAAGGAAATATTTCTCCAAGAAGGGCATCCCTAAACTATATGGCCACTTTCATTGGCAAGTTAATACACTGCCTGTCCCCCAAAAAAAGTTTCCACCAAAAAAAAGCCTTCAGCTTTTGATTACGGCACACATTCGCTGTGGCATTGTTTTGATAAGCTTCTGCAATGTCACAAGATTTATTTCCATCCAGTGTTGCATTAATTTTTCACCAAGATCTTGCATCGATGATGGTAGAGTCTGACTGCTGCGTAAAGCCTTCTCCAGCACATCCCAAAGATTCTCAATGGGGTTAAGGTCTGGACTCTGTGGTGGCCAATCCATGTGTTAAAATGATGTCTCATGCTCCCTGAACCACTGTTTCACAATTTGAGCCCAATGAATCTTGGCATTGTCATCTTGGAATATGCCCGTGCCATCAGGGAAGAAAAAAATCCATTGATGGAATAACCTGGTCATTCAATATGTTCAGGTAGTCAGCTGACCTAATACTTGGAGCACATACTATTGCTGAACCTAGACCTGACCAACTGCAGCAACCCCAGATCATAGCACTGCCCCCACAGGCTTGTACAGTAGGCACTAGGCATGATGGGTGTATCACTTCATCTGCCTCTCTCCTTACCCTGATGCGCCCATCACTCTGGAATAGGGTAAATCTGGACTCAGACAACATGACCTTCTTCCATTGCTCCAGAGTCCAATCTTTATGCTCCCTAGCAAATTGAAGCCTTTTTTTATGGTTTGCCTGACCGATTAATGGTTTTCTTACGGCTACACAGCTGTTCAGTTCCAATCCCTTGAGTTCCCTTTGCATTGTGCGTGTGGAAATGCTCTTACTTTCACTATTAAACATAGCCCTGAGTTCTACTGTTGTTTTTCTTTGATTACACCAAACATTTAAGTGATCGCTGATCACGATCATTCAGGATTTTTTTCCAGCCACATTTCTTCCTCGAATACGATAGGTCCCCACTATCCTTCCAGTTTTTAATAATGTGTTGAACAGTTCTTAACACAATTTTGGTAGTTTCTGCAATCTCCTTAGATGTTTTCTCTGCTTGATGCATGCCAATGATTTGACCCTTCTCAAGCAGACGAACTTATTTTCCACGACCACGAGATGTCTTTCGAGATGGTTGTTTAAGAAATGAGAAGCAACTCATTGCACCAGTTGAGGTTAAATAACTTATTGCCAGCTGAAAGATAAATCGCCCTTGCAGTAATTATCCAATAGGGGGCTCATAACTATTTGCTTATTTAAATCCAGGTGGCAACTTCTTTTTTGGGACAGGCAGTGTATATCTCTGGAACACAGTGTCGGTGCCAAGATACATCTGACCACAGACACGTGGTCTAGCAAACACGGGCAGGGAAAGTACATAACTTTTACTGCCCACTGGGTGAACCTTCTGACGGCCATCAAGCATGTAACCCGTGTGGATTTGGTGTTACCGACACAGATTGCATGCAGGCCTGCCTCTTCTTTTTCTCCTCCTACTACTACTCCATCTCCTCCTCGGCTGACTATTCAACATGCCATCTCCTCCTCGGCTGACTATTCAACATGCCATCTCCTCCTCGGCTGACTATTCAACATGCCAGGTGAAACATTGTCATGCAGTGCTGCGGCTGTTGTGCCTGGAAGCCAAGAGCCACACCGTTCCTGCACTCCTTTTGTCACAGACTGATCAGTGGCTAACCCCGCTCAATTTGACAGTTGGTAAAGTGGTGTGCGACAACGGTGCCAATCTAATGAGCGTGCTGAAACAGGGCAAAACGACACACAGGCTGTGCATGGAACACATCCTCAACTTAGTCGTGCAGTGATTTTTTGGCAAATACCCCAGGGTCCAGGACATCTTGCGGCAGGCCAGGAAAATCTCTGGCTATTTTAGAAGATCTTACACGGCCATGGCTCGCCTTGCTGACGTTCAGCGGCGACACCACTTGCCCGTCAGACGTCTGATTTGTGACTGCCCGACGCGCTGGAACTCCACCTTGTATTGCTTGATAGGCTGCTCCAGCAGAAACGTGCCGTTAACAACTACCTGCACGAACTCTGCGGCAGGACAGGTTCTGGAGAGCTTGTTTTTTTTTCACCGCGCCAGTGGCTGCTCATGCGCAACGCATGCAGACTTCTGCGGCCATTTGATAAGATCACCAAACTGGTCAGTTGCAGCCCAGGGCACCATCAGTTAGATCATACCTTCCGCCTTCTTTCTGGAGTGTGCATTGCGTCGTGTCATTGATCCAGCCGTCGAGAAGCAGGAGCTGGAAGATGAGGAAGTCGCAATGCTAAATAAATTCCCAGAGGGGGCCACTCCATCTGAGACAAGTCAGCAGGAGTCTGAAGAGGAGTCAGAGGAGGATGGTAGCTGGGGGATGAGGAGCAAGAAGAGCAGGCTTTAAACTTTTCGGGGATCCCTGGTGTTGTCCGTGGCTGGGGGGAGGAGACAGAGGACGACATTCTCCTGGGCGATGAGCAGGAGCCAGCGCCCCACCGTTTCCAATTTAGTGCAAATGGGGGGCCTTCATGCTCCAGTGTTTGAAGAGGGATCCCCGTATAAAAAGCATAAAGGTCAAGGACCTAATTTTTGTGACCTGTAATGGCCGACAGTTACATATTGGATGGGGCGGAAGGATACAGTTATCTCTTCTAAGTTATATCCTTGAATGGATTTGCCCATTCTGGAAGTCTAGGATTAGACATGCCCATCTTGATATCATGAGGTTTTCTCTGAACAGATGTGATGTATATAACTTATGTTCCCATTTGGATATCCTAACCTAATAATAGCTTGGTTATAATGTGACAAGTTATTTCCACTCACATGTATTGTTAAGCTTGTAGTGCTTTATATTAACGCCGAATATATTCATTTGCATGTATCATTGTGTTTATTTACTTATATATGTTTATAATCTTGTAACCAATAAATATGCATATTTTTATACCTGTGTATTATTGTATAAGGTAGGACTACATTTTTTTTTTTATCATTAACGTCATCTTACATCAAAAGAACTTACTTATCTGAGGAAATAGTCGGATTAGTTTGTCTACAATTCACCAGGTCGTGATTTTAAGAATTTAAGACAAATTGTATTTTTTTCATGGTTAATTATTTTATGACCATAATTAATAATTCTTAATTGAATTATTACCGCCCGTCAGACCGCTTAATGTACCTCCAGCCACAGAATCCAAAGTTATTGGCTGTCAGGTGAATGTCAGGGCCCCCTCAGAGCTTTTGCTTGTGGCGGCACACCCCCTATAAGCTTATTTTTGTGCTTTCGCATTATATGTATATGGTGGTACATTCTTAGGGTTTCTCACTATTCCCCCCCTTATCTCCATTCTCATATATAAATGTGGAGTCATTTATTGCAGGTAAATTGAACCTGAGGAGATAGGGGCAAATTGAGGTGCGCTGTACTGAAGTACGAGCCGGTTGTCCTAATCTGCCCCTGGTTGCTAGGGGTATTGATTGGATGGTTGAAGCAGAGCGGGAGAATCTGTCAGCTGTGATTTGTTGTGATCTGCTATGGCGGGAAGGACGCCTATTTAAACCCGGTTATCTGGGGTTTCGTGTCAGTTGGGGTGCAGAAGAGGTATAATACCGAGCCTTTAATACCTCTTACCCTTACATGGAAGACATACTACATCAGCTAATAAGAAGAGCAGAGTCGGCAGGCGGCGTAGAGTGGCTTCAGCGCTGTCTTCTGGGCGGAATCATCAGCATCTGTGCCAGAAGTATCAGCGGAAGTGGCCAGGATTTAAGATTCAGCGGCATTAGAGACTGTAGAAGCGGCCCTGCCTGAAGTCCCTGCGAAGCGTACGAGGAGAAGCCGGCGCGCTTATACTCCTCCTCCTTATATCAGCAGGCAGCACAGCAGTGGAGGCTATGTGCGCTTCTTATCAAATACGGGAGCAGAGCACCGGCGGTCAACTGCCCGGGACGTAGTTTAGCGGGTTAGGGTACTTCCACACTAACATTATTCTTTTCCGGCATTAAGTTCCGTCCTAGGGGCTCAATACCGGAAAAGAACTGATCAGTTTTATCCTAATGCATTATGAATTGAGAGCAATCCGTCCAGGATGTCTTCAGTTCAGTCTTTTTGACTTTTTAGGATGGAGATAATACCGCAGCACGCTGCGGTTTTATCTCCGTCCAAAATTCCAGAACAGTTGCCGGAATGCGATCCGGCATTTATTCGCATTGAAATGCATTAATGCCCCGACTGTTCTGGAAAAACGGATCCGGCATTGGGGTCTGCGCATGCTCAGACTGCAAAAAATATAAATGCTGGATCCGTTTTTCTGGATGACACCGGAGAGACGGATCCGGCATTTCAATGCATTTGTCAGACGGATCAGGATCCTGATCCGTCTGACAAATGCCATCAGTTTGCATGCGCTTTCACGGATTCGGGAGGCAGTTCCGGTGACGGAACTGCCTGCTGGAATCCTCTGCCGCAAGTGTAAAAGTACCCTTAGGCCTCATGCACACGACCGTTGTTGTGTTCCGTTCCGCAAAATGGGGTTCCGTTGTTCCGTGATCCGTTTCCGTGTGTCTCCCTTTATTTTTGGAGGATCACCAGACATAAAGGAAAGTAAAAAAAAATCTAAGACAGGTTTGCCATGTAAATGATAGGAAAAAAACGGACGAGGGGCGGGGATGACAATCTTGTGTGCCTCAGTGTTTTTTAGCAGTCCCATTGACCCATTCCGTGAAAATAATAGGACAGGTTATATTTTTTTGACGGACTGGAACCACGGATCGCGGATGACAAGTTTTCAACGGACCCATTGAAAGTCAATGGGTCCGCAGAAAATCACGAAAAACGGCACAACGGACACGGAATAAAACAACGGTCGTATGCATGAGGCCTTAGAAGAAGGGATGATGAAGAACGGAAGCCACAAGTCTCTGCTGAAGGAACCTAGAGCCCTCCAGTGGTCACAGGCTCAAACTTCTGAGCAGCTGCAATGATCTTCTGTGCCTGGATTGATGGAGGAGCGAGGTTCTGCACCTGCAGCCACTCTTCAGGATGGAGAGCCCAGTGGCGAGATCATCCATGTGCCTCCATCTGTCTCTAATCTTTCTTGTCCTTTTCATTTCTTTGATTAGCTTTTCTCTCTGCTGTCTAAGTTTCGTCCTCTTCCTGTGTCTAATTCTGTTGCTAATGGTGGTCCTGTCAATGTGCAGCCTATAATTAATTCTGTTAATTCCTCAGTGTTTATGCCTGGAGGGATTCAAAGGGTCTGAGGTACCTTTATTAGATAAGTGTCTAGGCGTTTCTCAGACGTGTGTTAAAGAGGCTATCCCTTGTGAGTTAACCCCTTTATGTTTTCATCTAAGTGCACAGACTAAAGGGCGCATTTGGCGTTTAGAGTTTGTGGACTTGATGTCATTGTTGCCGTTGGTTAAGGAGCATTCATTAAAAGAGAAAAAAAAAAAAGATTACAAGGTCGATGATAGGAAAAGGAGGTCCTCCTAGGTAGTTTAATAATTGGCTTCAGGCCTTTTGTATTTACATGGCAGTTTTAGGGCAAAAATTCCCTGATAAATGCTGCGGGTTATTCCAGCATGTCGACATTGTTTTGGAAGCCTTCCACCATTTTGGCGATATGGCTTGGTTTACGCATGACAAATCATTCCGTCAAAAATTGGCAGTTTCACCCATTGCTTAGATGGGGTGTGAAGGATGTGGGCTTATGGCTTAACCTCATGTTGCCACAGCGCTCTTCATTCAGCAGACAAAATATTGTTGGTCAAAGCTCTCTCCGTAAAAGGGTGTGCTTTGCTTTTAAAGGGAACCTGTCACCCAAAAATCGCCTATTAAGCTGTTTACAGTACCTTTATAGTGCTGTATAGTCGTTTCCTGATGCACTTTTTGTTAGTTTTGCAGCATGTATGCTCAGTCAGAAATCGATGTTATATTCAGCTGCTGCCCCGTGCTTCAAGTCAGGCTTGAAGTCACGGGGGCAGCGGCCTCGGCGTCTTACATGGCCCTCTCCCCGCCCCCTGCCTCTGTGACTGACAGCCGAAATCCGATTCCGGGACCGCGCTCAACGGCCGCATGCGCAGTAAAGGGCGGCAGGAGCGCGGTCCCGGCTGCCGTGCGTACTACGCGCCGTCTTACTTTCGCCGCACTGCGCATGCGCCCGACATCCTGTATCAAACGCGCCCGCGCCCAGATGCCGGGCGCGGGCGCGTTTGATACAGGATGTCGGGCGCATGCGCAGTGCGGCGAAAGTAAGACGGCGCGTAGTACGCGCGGCAGCCGGGACCGCGCTCCTGCCGCCCTTTACTGCGCATGCGGCCGTTGAGCGCGGTCCCGGAATCGGATTTCGGCTGTCAGTCACAGAGGCAGGGGGCGGGGAGAGGGCCATGTAAGACGCCGAGGCCGCTGCCCCCGTGACTTCAAGCCTGACTTGAAGCACGGGGCAGCAGCTGAATATAACATCGATTTCTGACTGAGCATACATGCTGCAAAACTAACAAAAAGTGCATCAGGAAACGACTATACAGCACTATAAGGTACTGTAAACAGCTTAATAGGCGATTTTTGGGTGACAGGTTCCCTTTAATGAAGGTTCATGTAAATGGTTAAATAACTGCCGCTACAGGCATGAGTGTGCCTTTTGTGGGGCACCCATCCCCAAAAAGGTCTTAAAAGAGCGAATCAGTCTGGAGCACAGCAGCTTGGTTCAAAGGACCTGTTGTCCAAAAGTATGGACTCCAGTGAAGCTCCCCTGGCTCGCTCTTTATACAGACAGATTGAAGGCTCAGCTGCTGTATAATGGTTTTTCATCTGGTTTTATGGTTCCACAATTCAAAGGGGTGGGCTTTGAGGTTGTTGGTAACTTGAAGTCTGTGGCTTTGTATAAAGGAAGTTGTTAGAGTGAAATAGGATTGCTGGCCCATTTTCTTCTCCTCCTTTTGCAAATTTTAGGTAATCTCCGCCAGGTGTTGTTCGCAAAAAGGAGCCTGGTCCATTCCGTTTAATTCATCATTTATCCTCCCCTGTTAAGCAGTCATTAAATGATGAAGTTGATAAATCTGCTGCTTCAGTGGTTTATGCATCATTTGACCAGGTGGTTTCTTTGTTGCAGAGATTTGGTGTTGGTGCTGAAAATGATGATTACACTTACCGCTAATCGGATTTTCCTGACCCCACGACAGCACCACTGAGAGAAATTACATAGAATTCAAGGGTGGGTAACAACTTCTAACACCTTTGTACCAAAAAAGAGGTCAGAGATGGAGTCAAGCTGAAGTCTATAGTGCCTATAGAAAGTAGAGGGAGAGGCCCACGTGGCAGCCCTGCAGATTTGGTCAATTGAAACGCTGGACCTTTCTGCCCAGGAGGTAGACACCGCCCTAGTAGAGTGAGCCTTCAAGGATAGCGGAGGAGAAAACCCAGAACAAGAGTAAGCTAAAGAAATTAGCTCTCAAATCCACCTAGCGATGGTACTTTTAGAGGCAGCATTACCTTTCCTAGCCCCAGCGTACAAGACTAATAAAGATGAGGATTTTCTCCAGTCCTTGGTTTTCCCTAGGTACTGAATCAGGCACCTTCTTACGTCCAATAGATGCCATTTTTCTTCATCCTCAGATTTTGGGTCTGGAAAAAAAACTGGGAGAACTATCTCCTGTAATCTGTTGGCCTTAGACGGGACTTTAGGAATGAATTTTGGATCTGGTCTTAATATCACCCTATACTCGCGTATGGTCATAAACAGGGAATTAATAGATAGGGCCTGAAGCTCGCTAACTCTTCACGCCGAAGTAAGAGCTATCAACATAACTAACTTTAGCGGTTCTGCTACTGACATGGACCTGAGAAGAGAGAACCATGCACTTCTTGGCCAAAAGGGGGCGATTACTATCATGTCTGACTTCTCCCTTATTTTCTTGAGAACTCTGGGAAGGAGCTGAAGAGGGGGAAAGGCATATCCTAGATGAAACTTCCATTCTAGGAGGAAGGCATCCACTCCAAACGGGGATTCGTAAGGACTGAGGGAGCAAAACTTTTCCACCTGCCTGTTGTCCCTGGTGGCAAAAAGATCTATTTCCAGGACACCCCATAATTCCACGATCTTCGCAAATATTGATGGGTCTAGGGACCACTCCCCCTGTCTCAAACGATGACGGCTTAAAAAGTCGGCCTGGACATTCTCCTCCCCTTTTATATGCAGAGCGGATATGCGAGTTAAATGAACTTCTATCTCCGAGAATATCATCTCCGTTTCCCTCATTAAAGATCGGGATTTGGTACCTCCTTGACGGTTCAGGTATGACACCACCGTCCTGTTGTCTGACATAATCCTGACATGCTGGTGCTGTAGCTCTGGAAGGGCTGCTCTTAAAGCTAGTAACACCACTCAATTCCTTTCTGTTGGAAGAGAATTGTCTCTGCAACGGGGACCAGTTCCCCTTCCTTATCTGACCCTGGAAATGTGCGCCCCACCCCCATGGGCTGGCATCGGTCGTAACCACTACCGGATCGGGGTAATTCCACGGGATACCCTGGTCTAAATTCTTTACTTCCAACCACCAGCTGAGGGAGGTAAGAGTCTTCCGGCAGAGATTCATCTAGGAGTCCAAGGTGATCACCTTTCATCTTGTTATGTCCAATATTTCCTCCTGCAATTGTCTTGAATGAAACTGCGCCCATCGTACCGCTGGAATACAGGCAGTCATTAACCCTAGTAGGGACATCGCTTTCCAGACTGACATACTCGGATTTTCCTGGGCTCCCCGGGCTTCGTTCTGGATTCTGTTTATCTTTCCTGATGGAAGAAAAGTCCTTTGTTACAAGGAGTCCAGCTGCAATCCTAAAAAATGTCTGGCTTGTGCTGGGTTCTAACCTGGATTTCTTTATATTGATTATCCATCCCAGATGCTCCAGGATTTGAATCACCCTTTGGACGGAGTTCCGACACTTCTCCCGCGACTTTGCTATAATCAGGAAGTCGTCTAGATAAGGCAGAAAAAGAATATCTTCCTTGCGAATAAAAGAGGCCACCTCTGCCATCACCTTGGTAAAGGTTCTTGGTGCAGTCGACAGGCCGAATGGCATGGCTTGAAAACTGTAGGTGTCTGGTTCCCCTGTTCTCTGCAACCGCCACCCTCAGAAATTTTTGGAAGAGGGGATGCATCGGGATATGTAGATATGCGTCTTTCAAATCTAACACCGTTATTAAACATCCCTGAAAAACTAAATGAATTGCAGACTTTATGGTCTCCATCTTGAATTTCTTTATAACTAGAGACTTGTTTAATTGTTTTAAATTTGTAATTGTCCGAAAGGAATCGTCAGTTTTTTTCACCAAGAACAGAGTAGAGTAGAAGCCCTTCCCCCACTCTGCTCTTGGCACCGGTACTAACACCCTGATCCACTTCCCTTGACAATTTTTCGGATTCTTTTGTAACCACAAATCTTTGAGGACAATGTCCTCTGAACTGCAGTTTTAAGCCCTCGGTCACAATATCTGTCACCCATTTTCCTGCAATTTTTTTCCAGGCAGAAGGAAATAATTTTAGTCTCCCTCCTACCTGTAGCCTGGCGTCATTTTTTCGACAACTTGTCCTTCTGGGAGGAGGAGGAATTTCCGAACATGAAGCCCCTACCGCCTGACCCCCTGGGTCTGGGAAACTGATCTCTGTCCCCCGACTGTCTCTTTCCCTGAAATCTAGATGCATTCTGAAAGGGACGTCTGTAGGGTCTAAACTGTGAGAAGGAGGATTCTTGAGGCATTCTCTTTTTTCTATCCGCTGCCTTTTCTAGGAGGGCATCAAGCTCTGGGCCAAACAGAAACTGTCCCTGACAGTGAATACTACACAAGCGTTGTTTAGAGGCCATGACTCCTCCCCTCCAGTTCTTCAGCCAAAGGGCTCTACGGGCAGAGTTTGAAGTGGAAGCAGACCTAGCCGACAGACGAACTGCCTCAACCGAAGCGTCGGATAAAAAATCCTCCGCCTTCTGTAAGGTTGGCAATGAAGTTAAAATTTGATCCCATAAGGCTAAGGACCTGGCTGTAACTGTCGCTGCTATGTTTGGTCTGAAGGAAGCAGTAGATGCTTCCCAAGTATTTTTGATACAAGAGTCTATCTTTTTATCTAGTGGGTCCTTTAAAAATCCCATATCTTCAAACAGTAAGCAAGATCTTCTGGAAACTTTAGAAATGGCTACGTCCAGTCTAGGCGCCTTATCCCATGATGTAGTGGCTTCCTCCTCAAAGGCGTATTTTCTCTTAAAATTCTTACTTACAAAGGCTTTTTTGTCTGGTTTCTTCCATTCCTTTTCTATTAGAGCTGAAATACTTTTATGTAAAGGAAAACATCTTCTTTTATTTTCGCGTAATCCCTCAAAGACTGTGTCTGCCATAGACCTGTCCTCCTTGACGTCTTCTAGCTCTAGCGTAGCCCTAATAGTTTTAAGTAATTTTTCCGTATCTGTTACTGGGAACAGAAATTTTTTCTCTTGCTCCTCTTCCCGCAAAGGACGAATCCTCCGACCTCTCATCCTTATCTTCCTCACTAATACCTATAGATTCCACATCTGAATCAGTCTTTTCTACTGATCTTTTAGGTTTTTTGATGTTTTAAGGGATTCCTTAACTTCCGACTTAATCAATTCTCTAATGTCCTTCATGAAATTTGGGGATTCCTCCGCCAGGGTCTTCTCAATACATTCCTGACATAATTTCTTGGCATACGAAGAAGACAAGGGGCATCTACACAATGCACATTCCTTATTTTTCTTTTTTGACACGGCTTTTTTAGGTGCCATCTAATAAACCAAAAAATAGATACGAAGGACATATATCAGTATCCTCATTAATCTTTGTATCTTACCCCCTCAGAAGCTCTTTATACCGGTGTCTGACTCCACTTCTTCTGGCCTCCTGTCCTCTTCCATGATATTCCTAGAGGCATAGAGGTTAAGATTCAGTATGCCGCAGGGGACAGCACCTCTCCTTGGAGAGGTCCACATGTTCCCTGGGAGCGCTGTGCCTGAAACCATCTGGGGTTCTCACCCTCCTTGATCCGCCGCTGACAAGTGCTTCTGCTTGAGAAGGAGAAATAACTAATAGCCCAGAGTTAGCAGTCAAACTTCCGCAGCAGACCTCAATGGTGTCTGCATTCTGAGAACGCTGATTCTGCCTGCTCTTTTATTTCCGGTCACCTGACCGGAACCAGTCTGTGGAACGCACGTCTTACCTGACGTCATCCCTGCGACTTCCGGTTCGGCGCTCCAGCGCGCTCCACTGCTCCTGCGCCGCAGTCTGCAGCCCACACGGGGTGCGCACCAGGGACAACAGCCCTCTGGCGTGTGCTCCTCCATGAGCCGCTCTCCTGTTCTGCGGCTCCCATGCGGTCTCACTCCTTTAAGGGACCGGTGTCCTCAGCCTCTGGACGAAGGTCGGCCCGGAGCAACTCCCATCCTTAAGGTAAAAAGACCCGGCACCCGGTCTCAAGCTGGTAAGACCCATGGCTCTCTAGGCTTTCCAAGCCATGGGTCCTTAGGAGAAAACTGCTACAAGTCTCCTGCTCCAGGGACAGGAAACCTCACTGAGGTGGGAGAGTGGCTCCACCTTTTTTATGCTACAGGTTTCCTGTCCATGGAGGCGGAGCCATCTCTCAGTGGTGCTGTCGTGGGGGAGGGGAAAATGGCTGCTTCCGGTCAAACCTGTTGGTTATAATTCGTTAGGTTTTGAATTTGATGGTTTTTATTTTTATGATAAGTTTTTACCTATGGGTTTTTCGCTATCCTGTTATTATTTTGAGACCTTTGCTAGTTTAGTTCACTGGGTAGTGGAGAGGGAGATGCCTTGTGGTGCTGTCCTCCACTATTTAGATGATTTATTTTTTTATAGGTCCCGCTGCATCTGATGTTTGTAATAGGTTATTGCATACATTTTAGGCGTCCTACCCAGCCTCCTACCATTTTTTTAAAGTAGCTGATTTATTTGGTATCCCATTAGCAAATGAAAAAACGGTTAGGCCATGCAGGTGTCTTGAGTTTTTGGGCATTATAATTGACTCGGAGCGCATGGAATGTCGTTTACCACAGGCAAAATTGGACAAGTTAAAAATTCTTCTTGTTAACATGTTGCAGAGAAGGAAAGGGACTCTAAAAGGAGTTACAGTCTTTGCTGGGTCTTAACATTTACAACTCGTGTCATTCCGATGGGGAGAATTTATTTCTAGGAGTCTTTATTCGGCTACTGTTGGTCTCAAGTCGCCATACTCTCATATTCGCTTGTCAGTGGATTTGAAGGATGATTTGAGATTATGGATTGAATTTTTAAGCTCTTTTAAATGGTCACAGCTGTTGGCAAGAGGAATTTAAAGGAAGTGATGATCTTTGTCTTTTTACGGATGCTGCAGGTAGCATGGGTTATGGCGCATTTTTTAAAGAGCAATGGTCTGCTGAATTATGGTCGCAGCCGTGGATAGGGAATATTATAAGAAAATTATTGTATTGGAGTTGTTTCCAGTAGTGGTTGCTATTGTTATTTGGGGGAGTCAGTTTAGGAACATGAGAATCTTGTTACATACAAACAATAAGGGAGTGATGTTTGCAGTAAATACATTGTCTTCAAAATGTCCCTTGGTAGCTAAGTTACTAAGACATTTAGTGTTATGTTGTCTTAAAGGGGTTATCCCATCTTAGACAATGGGGGCCTATCACTAGGATAAGCCCCCATTGTCATATGTGCGGGTCCCACATCTGGGACCAGCACCTACAAGGAGAACGGAGCAAAGAAAGTTGAGGCGCGCGAACATGCGCAGCCACCCTCCATTCATTTCTATGGAGCCGCCGAAAATAGCCAAGCGCTGGCTCGGCTATTTCCGTCTGCCCCATAGAAATGAATGCAATGGGAGAGGTGGGGAGCTGCGCCTGGTGGTGGACGGACCTCCAGCCACAACTCTGCCCGACTCCGTTCTCCTTGTAGGTGCGGGTCCCAGAGGTGGGACCTGCACCTATCAGACAATGGGGGCATATCCTACCGATGGGATAACCCCTTTAAGTTGAATATTTGGTTAAAAGCTAGATATCTTGAAGGTTCAAAGAAATGTGTTGGCTCAGAGAGTTGGCTCCAGAGGCAGCGCAGGAGGGCAATCTTTGCCCATCGCATTTATGGAACCTGCTTTTGGACTAATATCGGATAGCATTCGAGATGTCTCTCGCTCCTAAAACATGGGCCAGTTACTCTGCCGCATGGAAGGAGTGGACACTCTTGTGATTTATTTAAAACAGATTATTTTATTGAAGATGTTAATGTTGTTTGTTAGTAATTTAATGTTAAAACATTTGCGCTTCCTTTTTCTTTAAGCTCTCAGGTAAACCTTTGTTTTTAGTTTATTTTCAGATAAGCAGATGCTGAAGTGTAACAAGAAGAATTTTTCTGGTGTGGATAATAGGCGTCCAATTTCTCCTCTTCTACCAAGTCAGTTATGGGTTGTGTTAGAGTTTGTTCTGATAGTTTGGAGTTGTGTTTATTTCGAGCTTCCTTTGTTCTTTCCTTCTTTGCAGCATTCAGGATAGGCGAGTTAGTGGTGTCCTCTAAGAAAGGGTCTGGTGTAGTGTTGGAAAGGTCATCCCTTAATATTTTCTTACGGCGTTCCAAGACGGATCAGTTAGGTAAGGGTTCTTGGATTCGTTTGTATTCTCTACCTAATTCGGTTATTGGCCCTGTGAGGAATATAACTCAGTGGCTAGCAATTCGGCCAGTTGTGGCGGGTTTGTGGTTTGTTCATAAGGATATGTCTCCTTTAACAGCGTATCAATTTAATGCGGTTCTAAAAAGGGTTTGTTTTGTTTGGGTCTGGAAGGCCAGAGATTCTCTCCCCATTCTTTCCGGATTGGGGCTGCTACTGAAGCTGCTGCATTGGGATTAGAGGAGTCGATTATCAAAGAAGTTGGGAGGTGGGTTTCTGATGGTTATATGTTGTACTGTATGTTCGTCCTGAATTTCCTGTTGTTTAATTATTTTTTCTTTAGGTGCGCAGTTAGTCGTGTGGCTTATGGGCCATTCTTCCGTCCACTGGGCTCAGAAGACGGCTGCTCTCCGCACTTACTCTGAAAATCTCTCTTTTAACCACAATGACTTTCTAGTTCTATGATGGGGAGCAAGATGCATGAAGTTGTCACGACTGGCGGTGGGGGAAACCCCCAGCCGTGCGGTACCCGGAGATGTTTGGTCGCTGCAAGACCACAGGATCAGGGAGCAGGTCACCTCCTAAAGTCTCCCTGATCTGACCCTAACTCCTAACCTGCATGGGCCGACCTTTAGGGTAGGAGGACCCATGCGCAGGAACCTCGGGTCCCTACTATCCCTCCGCAGGTCCCTAGGCTAGGAGCTGGATAGACTACCTGTTCCTCCAGAACACGGAGGAACAGGAGCCTAGAAAGGCCAAGCTGGAAATAAAGGGAATCCAATACCACTTATGGCAGTGGCAGGTATGTGGAACTTCAACCTCACCTACCTGCCACAAACACACCGCCCGGAACCCATGCAAAAGTGCTGTCTGTCTACAACAACAGAGAAGACAACAGCACACACCATACATCACACAGGGAACCATAAGGTGCAACAAGCCAGCAACCACATACACATAAACATAACATCAGACAAGGTAACAAAGGTTTTACTAACAAGGTTTTATGACCAGAAGGATGGTCCTCACCAGGCAGATGGAGGAGACAGGAGGCTGCTCCAGCCAGCATGGCTGAGAGCAACCTACTGAAGCCTGCAAGAGACTCAGGCTATATAGGCCAAAAGGCCACACCCACCAGTCAACCACACCCAGTGACAACACACACACTGGGAAGGGAGTTAACCCTTCCTACACCACAGAAGGGAAAACACCAACTAAAAGGGGAATAGCACACACTCACCTGTCACCACTGGCAACGGCATGCGTGGCCACCGTGTCCTGCAGAACAACCAGCAGGCAGAGACCCTGCCACCACATGCACAACACCAGACGTTGCCGCGGACAACCGCAGGTAAAGGGAGGTGTCCAAGTGCATACAACCTCGTGCACAACAAACAGACCAGGAAGTGCACACAAACACAGACGAAGGACGTGCACACCAAAACACGCTGTGCCCACCAATAAAAGGCACACCTAAAGGAGAGGTTGCCAGGTGCAACCGCATGCCTACCGCAGCAAGCTGCCTAACACCGCTCAGGCAGCGCTGCTGCCACATATCCAATGTTGCCAGCGGCAACCACACCTAGACCGCAGGCAACTGCATGCGGTCCCAAGAAGTCACGACCATGACCAAAGGTCGTGACAGAAGTGGAGTAATGTAGTTTCTGAAGCCCATAAATTATCTGTTTTGTGGCCTGTTCCTCATTTATTCATTTTGCATGTGGCAGGTAATGATGTGGGTAAAATCAGAACGTTGGTTTTGGTTTGTGAAATGAAACGTGATGTATCTTCTCTCAAATCTTTGTTTCCTACCTCGGCAATTGGGTTTTCAGAAATGGTTCCTTGGTTAATCTGGTATCAGGGAGAATTATTTTTTATGGATAAGGGTACTTTCACACTAGCGTTATTCTTTTCCAGCATTGAGTTCCGTCCTAGGGGCTCAATACCGGAAAAAAACTGATCAGTTTTATCCTAATGCATTCTGAATGGAGAGGAACCCGTTCAGGATGCCTCAGGATGTGTTCAGTCTTTTTGCCTTTTCAGGACGGAGATAATACCGCAGCATGCTGTGGTTTTATCTCCGTCCAAAACTCCGGAACACTTGCCGGATCTGGCATTTTTTACGATTGATATGCATTAATGCCGGATCCGGCCCTGAGTGTTCCGGCAAAACGGATCCGGCATTGCGATCTGCGCATGCTCAGACCGCAAAAAATGTGAAAAAAATAAATGCCGGATCCGTTTTTCTGGATGACACCGGAGAGACAGATCCGGCATTTCAATGCATTTGTAATACGTTTTGAAGGATCCGGCAGGCAGTTCTGGCGACTGAACTGCCTGCCGGACTCCTCTGCCGCAAGTGTGAAAGTACGCTAAGGTAAGAAGGTGGATTAATCGGCCCTTTGGGAGAGTTTTGTTACAGACATGTTGACCTGGAGGGTGCGGTAGTAGGTCTTTATAGAAAGCATTCTATGGATCTCTGATGTCGGTCTAGACATTTTTTATTTGGGCTTGCAGAACATGATAGAGTATTGGTTGCGATGTTTGGGGGGGAGGGGCACGACTCGTTAAGTCATGGCTTGTGGGTGTTGTCGGCCAGCTTTTGCTGGGTGGACTTGTTTCATGACTGCAGTATGGTAGTTGTAAAAAATTTGTAAAAAAGGTTTGTTTCTCCTTTTAGTATTCTGTTAAGTAATGGGAGTTGTGCTGCCATGCCTATTGGGTAATTTTAGGGCCTGTACTGGCCGTCAGTTACATACTTATCCTGTGACCGCCTAATGTACCTCCAGCCACAGAATCCAAAGTTCTTTGCTGTCAGGTGAATGCCTATTGGCTGAACATGACTGGCCCCCACAGAGCCCTGACCCGATTGTGAGCCAAGGCGTCTCCTCCAACACCAGTGCCTGACCTCACAAATGTTCTTCTGGATGAATAAGCAAAAATTCCAACAGACACATTCCAAAATCTTATACAAAGCCTTCCCAGAAGAGTGGAAGCTGTTTTGGCTGCGGTCTATAAACATCGGGAGGTCTGGGTTCAGCACTTTTAGGGGGGCTGCAGGGCACATTACCTTAGCAGACAGTTTTAGGGTATCTGGGAGAACCAGGTCTTTATTGATTTTAGGGGGTATTGGGTCTCTATTCATTTCAATGTACTAAAAGTCGGAATTGTGACTGAAATTCCCTATATTATGGGTATGTCCTACATAAATGAGGGCATAAAGCCCAAACATTTTCCCCCTTGGAATCTCCTGGAATGTCCCAAAGATAGACAGTAATGATGAGTGAACTTGTGTTTCACGTTTGGCGCATCTTAGAATTCCGTTATGGATTCCGCTACCATGGACCATAAGTCATGGCCCCAGTTATAAGATTGGGTATAGACAACCTGCTGGTCAAGGTTGACAACGGTCAGGGGCATAACTACCATAGCAGCAGACCACGCGACTGCTATGGAGCCCAGGGCAAGAGAGGGCCCGGTCTAGGGATTATCCCTTCTACTGGGGCTGAAAACTTGGTCAGGACTTTACCCTCTAGTCTAAAGGAACAACTTTTAGCAAATGAGGCAATGGAAAAAATGGCCCAAGGGTCACTGAAAAGGGTTTAGGTGGAAACCCCTCTGTCCTGTCTGGGGGGCCTGGTTTGATCTTTGCTATGGGGCCCTTACTTCTCTATGTACGTCACTGCCAATGGTTCAGAAATTTCAGGACAGTCCGTAAAAATAGCTGACTTTTTCCTGTTTCTGTCGGAAAAAAATAGACGTATCCGTTATTTTTTTTTTTTAGGCTGGTGGTACCTGACTTGATTATTTTGGTTGTAATTCTCCTCATTTAACAGTCCGGTCCACAGTGAACACTGGTAATGAGTTCTTAGCTGTAGATTGAGTAGTGGCGTTGCTACAGAGGGGCGAGGGGGGGCAATTGCCCCCCCCATGTTATTCTTTGCCCCCCAGGTGCCCCCCCGCTGATTCCCCCCAAAGCAGGCCGGTGAATACTAATAAGCGCTTCCATTATGAAAGCGTTCATTAGTACCGAAGGACCAGGAAGCGGTAAACGCTCTGTACTTACCACTTCCTGGTCCTCGGCTGTCGGCTGTGCAGGGCTGCGCACAGCGTGAGGGCGCTCTGTTCAGAGCACAGTCGACTGAGGAGAGAGAAAACGCAGGCGGCGTCCAGGAGCAGGAGAGTTAAGTGTTTTTTTATTTTAAAAAAAAAATGTGGCTGCTAGGGGCATAATGGGGGCTAATCATGAGAGGCATAATAGGGGCTAATTAGAGGCATAATAGGAGCTAATTAGAGGCATAATAGGAGCTAATTAGAGGCATAATAGGGGCTAATTAGAGGCATAATAGGGGCTAATTAGAGGCATAATAGGGGCTAATTAGAGGCATAATAGGGGCTAATTAGAGGCATAATAGGGGCTAATTAGAGGCATATGGGGGCTAATGAGGCATAATAGGCGCTAATGAGAGGTATAATAGGCGCTAATGAGAGGCATAATAGGGGCTAATTAGAGACTAAAAGAGGACCTTTCACTGATCCTGACATTGTGAACTAAGTATACAGACATGTAGAGCGGCGCCCGGGGATCTCACTGCACTTACTATTATCCCTGGGCGCCGCTCCGTTCTCCCGCTATGCCCTCCAGTATCTTCGGTCACTAAGTTATGGTAAGGCGGAGATTTCGGTCACTAAGTTATGGTAGGCGGAGTCTGCCCTTGTTCTGCTGTAGCGCTGGCCAATCGCAGCGCAGAGCTCACAGCCTGAGAGAAAATAACCTCCCAGGCTGTGAGCTCTGCGCTGCGATTGGCCAGCGCTACAGCAGAACAAGGGAAGACTCCGCCTACCATAACTTAGTGACCGAAATCTCCGCCTTACCATAACTTAGTGACCGAAGATACTGGAGGGCATAGCGGGAGAACGGAGCGGCGCCCAGGGATAATAGTAAGTGCAGTGAGATCCCCGGGCGCCGCTCTACATGTCTGTATACTTAGTTCACAATGTCAGGATCGGTGAAAGGTCCTCCTTAATGGGGGCTAATGAGGCATATGGGGGCTAATAAGAGGCATTTTGGCTTGTAATGGGGCTAATGAGGCATAAGGGCTGATATGGGGGCTAATGAGAGGCATGGGGGCTGATATGGGAGTGATGAGAGGCATAATGAGGGCTAATTAGAGGCATAATGAGGGCTAACGAGAGGCATAATAACAGTGTCATCCACAGATGCCCCCATAACAGTGTGTCTTCCACAGATCCACCATATCTCTATCACCTGCGCACTGACAAGAGACAGAAAGAAGGGGAAAGAATCCCCGGAAGCAAGAGGAGGACGGCACAGCAGACGACTGAATAGCTTATTTTGTAAGGGCTCTTTCACACCTGCGTTCTTTTCTTCCGGCATAGAGTTCCATCGTCGGGGCTCTATGCCGGAAGAATCCTGATCAGTTTTATCCTAATGCAATCTGAATGGAGTGAAATCCGTTCAGGATGCATCAGGATATCTTCAGTTCCGGAACGGAACGTTTTTTGGCCGGAGAAAATACCGCAGCATGCTGCGCTTTTTGCTCCGGCCAAAAATCCTGAAGACTTGCCGCAAGGCCGGATCCGAAATTAATGCCCATTGAAATTTTTCGGCGCATTGCCGGATCCGACGTTTAGCTTTTTCTGAATGGTTACCATGGCTGCCGGGACGCTAAATTCCTGGCAGCCATGGTAAAGTGTAGTGGGGAGCGGGGGAGCAGCATACTTGCCGTCCGTGCGGCTCCCGGGGCGCTCCAGAGTGACGTCAGGGCGCCCCACGCGCATGGATGACGTGGGGCGCTCTGACGTCATTCTGGAGTGCCCCGGGAGCCGCACGGACTGTAAGTATACCGCTCCCCGCTCCTTCTATGGCAACCAGGACTTTAATAGCATCCTGGCTGCCATAGTAACACTGAAAGCATTTTGAAGACGGATCCGTTTTCAAATGCTTTCAGTTCACTTGCGTTTTTCCGGATCCGGCGTGTAATTCCGGCAAGTGGAGTACACGCCGGATCCGGACAACGCAAGTGTGAAAGAGGCCTAAGTAAATTGTTTTATTATAATTGTATCCCTGCATACCGCAATTCTCTCATATTTTGTAATCTTATTTATGTATACTTATTATGTTTTTGCCCCCCCCATTTTTGACTGTGGTATCTGTGCCCCCCCCTGTATATTGTTCCTAGAGTCGCCACTGATATTGAGCTACAGACATGTAGAACTTATCATCTTTATCATTAGTTATATTGGCTGTCCATGATTTTGGGATAAGTTGTCCAGAAAAAAGGAAAAAAATTCTGGTGGTCAAACAACCCTGCTGCTGGTGGGAACTGCTCCTCGCCACCAGGCCAGTCCAGAGGAGCTCAGGGGAAGGTGACTTGATCCAGGCTGTCCTGTAGGTGGCAAGGCTGGATCTCGGTAAGGACTGAGCCAGTATGACTCCAAGAAAAGGAGGAGGAAGGGGAGGGAGGGGCTGGCAGCAGCGCCAGCACTGGGCTCAGCTCCTGCCTGCTCCCAGATGATAATGGCGACAGGCGCAGGGCTGGGATCTCTCCTCCACACATAGGATCCACTGGGCGCTGCGGGCACCGGGATGGGCTTTCTTACCCCGGGAGCCGATTCCTAGAAGCCCTTGATCGGAGCCGGATCCCGGGCGGTGGTGGAGGGAGCCCCCGATCGGATGATACTAAAATGTCGGATAGCAAGGTGAAAGTGGCCGTCAGGGTCCGGCCCATGAACCGGAGAGGTAACGAGCGCTGCTTTATATCGGGGAGGGGGCTGCAGAAAGTAACCCGTGCAGTGCCGGGCGGCAGGGGGTGATCCCCTCTGACATCTGACCGCCTATTGTGGCACCTTCCTATTCCTCAGTGTCAGTGGGAAGAAGAGGGGGAAAAAACTTCTTGGAAGTTTATTGGGGGCGGTTAACCCTTTAGTGGCACACTTTCTAGTCCAGTCATTTTGTATCACAGGGTCCATTCAAGTTGGACACTTACCTCCTAGTCCTTTCAGGTGAGATGCTAACAAGCGCATCTCCAGCGTCGTTTTCTGAAACCTCATTGCTATAAGTATTTGCATGCTGGCACGACGGCAGCTTTAGCAGTCCATTGTCGCAATGCCACTTTCACCCACTGCTGCGGGCGCATTGAGTCACCCATGTTATGTCGCCCAGGCTTTGCCTATGAGCTTGCATCCGATTCTTCCCTTAGATTTATAGCCCCTCTGTGGCACATGGGATTTTTCCGATGGGCCTATCTACCACAGTGCCCAAGGTACTATACATCATAAGTATGCCCGGGACTCCGGGGCGGTCTACTGGCCTTCGTGGGTTATGGGAAAGTTAGCGAGCTTGCTTCACTTATGGGACATCCTGGCAGAAAGATGTATTGGAAGCAGGGCGTGAAGTGCTATAATGTCTGTGGTCTAGGGCAGGGATCAGCAAACTCCTGCGCGCCAACTGTTGGGAAACTACAACTCCCAGCATGCACATTTGCTCTGCTCCTCTCAGAGAAATGCATGCTGGGAATTGTAGTTTCACAACAGCCGGAGTGCCGGATGTTGCTGACCCCTGGTCTAGGGGCTTGGATCACTAACCATGTGCCTAATTCTTTGATTTAGAGCTGGATCTGAACACGAAATGCATTGTGGAGATGGAAGGGAACCAGACGGTGCTGCACCCTATACCTGCCAACAACAAGCAAGGAGGAGAGAGCAGGTAACCCCCTCCGGGCTTCTAGTGATATTGCAGGTGCTGGAATACAGTGGAGGAGATCATTTGCCTTCTGTGGCTGCTGCTCCATTACCATACATTTGTATATGTGAATGTCTCTTCCCGTCCGCCCCTATACCTTTGTCATCATGCTTTGCATGCCAGGCGGTTGGGGACATAGATGCCACCATTGCTGGCGATATCAGGTGGAGGACATTACTCCACCGCAGCAAATCAAGTCAGATTGGTCAAGATTTAGGCATAAACTGAATGGGCCTCATTTATCAAAACTGTCTACCAGGAAAGCTGCCCATAGCAACCAATCAGAGCTCACCTTTCATTTTTTCAGAACACCTTAAGAAATAAAAGGTGAGCGCTGATTTGTTGCTATGGGCAACAAAGACAGCTTTCCTGTTAGACAGTTTTGATAATTGAGGCCCGATGAGTGCAGGAATTATAATCTAAATCCAAATGAGATGCCAATAGTGATCAGACTGCCTGATGCTTGTTGCCTCATAAGGATAGCGTCCGTCTCTGGTGGTTTTACATGGCCCAATGCAGGCCGTATAAGTCAATCGGCACTCGTTTACAAAGTTCTGACGCCAGCCAGTGCCTGGGCCAATGTGGGGTCATCCCCTGTTTACACGGGAGGACGGGTTACCGATGAGTGAGCAGTTTTTTGCATAAAAGATCCAATCAGATCACCTGAAGGTGGATCGCTGCCCTGTTTACATGGGGCCTGTCTGCCCAATCATTGTCTTGCGTAAAAGCCACTATATATCTGTGATCGGTTCTGAGGTCAGACTATTGTGTAGAGGGGCTTATCTGTTCATTATCGGACCGCCAAATATAACTGCCAGTTCAGCCGTTGGTATTGCTCCAACCATAACTTGTGATGTGATTATGGGGGATAGTATATGCATTGTGTCTGACTGGGCCCAGAATCTATAGGTGTCAATTCAGGCAGGGTATACAAATGATCAGCTCTCTTGATGCACCCTGTTACATGAGCAGATGATCACATGCAGCGATCTCCTCCACAGTAAAGGGACGAGTGATCGCTAATGTATCGCTCGTCCTTATACTGTCTCATTGTTTGCCCGCAGCAGAGCTCCTATTACACGGCACGATCTGCCGCTAGGAAACCAGGATTTTTTAACATATTAAAAGATCCCAATTACCAGATAAACAAGAAGTTTGCTCGTTCATCGGGTAATCGGCGGCAGTATTACACTGCCATATGATCGCTAACGAGCATTCATACAAACGCTTGTTAGCGGTCATCTTTTCGATCTGTCTGTGTAATAGGGCTAGTGTTCAGCCATTCACTGACAACTTCATTTGAATGCTCAAAGTTAAGTGGGTTTTGCATATAGCAAATTTGTCTTCTGACGTTTTGAGGTCATCCTGTGGTTTTTCAAATTGTGGTTGGATTTCACATATTTCAATGTATGGATGTAGTCCATCCCAGATCCACAGACAAATTTGCTATGGGTATGGCCACACCGTTTCCTGATGCGGTGCGGTTTTGGAAGCCAAAACCAGGAGTAAAATAAAAAAAGAGAAGGCGGCGTATCTATCCTTTATACTTCTCTCCTTTTATGATCCACTCCTGATTTTGGCTTCCAAAACTGCATAGGGAAACCTGACAGTGTGGCCTGGCCCTAAGAGTACAGGCCGATAGTGCGGCCGCCTCTGGCAGGGATTAAATGGCCAGCAGAGTTGAGGATAGATTGGAGGGGAGCGATGGTGCTAGATGGGAGGCCACAGAGGAGGATGTTGCAGTAGTCCAGACGGGAGATGATGAGGGCACGCGCTAGTATTTTAGTTGACTAAGGAGCAAATATGTGAGATGTTCTTGAGTTGGAAGTGGCAGGTGGAGGTAAGTGTTTGGATTTGTGGCTTGAAGGATATGGCAGAATCAAATGTTATCCCAAGGCAGTGAGACTGGAGAAAGCACGGCACTGTTAATTGTAATGGCTAGGTCTGGTAGGAGGTCTGAGTGACCTGGGAGAACGATGATGGATTATGTTTTCTCTATGTTGAGTTTTAAGAAGCAAGAGGAGAAGAATGAAGATGCAGTTGATAGACATGCTGGGATTTTAGATGTGACATCTAGGCCAGAGAGACATATTTGAGTGTCATCAGCATAGAGGTGGTATTGAAAGCCATGGATGGGACTCTATGAGCCGTTCTATGAATGTATAACTGACGAAAAGTAGGGGGACCCAGGACAGAGCCATGAGGGACACCTACAGAGAGAGAGTGTGATGTATGAATGGAGAACATTGAAGGTTCTATTGGTGAGGCATGAGGAGATCCAGGAGAAAGCCAGGTCTCTGATGCGGAGGGATAAGAGGCTTTGCAACAGGAGAGAGTCTGGGTCAAAGGCATAGGACAGGTCATTTGGTGACCCCCAATAAATCACTCTTTAAAGGGGTTGTCTCACTTCAGCAAATGGAATGTATCACGTAGAGAAAGTTCATACAGGGCTCTTACTAATGTACTGTGATTGTCCAGATTACCTCCTTTGCTGGCTGGATTCCTTTTCCATCATATTATACATTGCTTGTTTCCAGGGGTTATGACCACCCTGCAATCCAGCAGTGGTGGTCTTGTATAGGAAAAAGCGCCAGCCTCTCTGGTGGCCAGGACTATGGGACCGCACATAGGCTAGTGCTTTTTCCTATAGGGTTCAAGCACTGCCACCGCTGAGGGATTGCAGGGTGCTCATAACCATGGAAACAAGCATTGTATAATGTGATGGAAAAATGAATCTAGTATACAAACTACAGATTGGCGTGGTATTAAAAAGCAGGAACTGCTCAACCCCATATGCAGTGGTGCATCTTTACCGGGGGACAGATCCTGCACTTGTGGTCCGCTGTTAATGGCAATCCCCAGCATAAATGCATACAGTGGAGGATGCCTGCAGCGGACCACAAGTACCACAATGGACATCCTACACAGGATAGCCAATGTGTGGATGTGATAAACAGTAAAAATAATATAACAAAAACAAAGACAGGTGCACTCTGCGGTCTCAATAACCCTCATACTGGTGTAAAATTGAGAGATTAGCCAACATATCCTGCTTGGAGGACATGTCTGAGACGACCACCGCGCCAAGGTTTCACAAGTAGCTCTGGAACCAACGCTAAACCTACCTGGGCCGTATGGGCAATACCAGGAGCCAGTGGGCGAATTACAGGAGCGCAAGGTCCGACTGAAAGCAATCTCCCAGTAACCTCCAGCATGTGACCATGCATACAATGGGAGGAGGCAGAGAGCTCTGAGCCCCACCCAAGATTGGATGATATAGCCCGGGCCTCACATGTGCACCAGAATGCTGCCTGTGGATGGAAATAAAGGCACATTCAGACTAGGAGTTTCTACACCTCCAAAAAATTCTATATACAAACTACAGATTGGCGTGGTATTAAAAAGCGGAAAGTGCTCAACCCCATATGCAGTGGAGCATCTATACAGGGTGGCAGATCCTGCACTTGTGGTCCGCTGCCCCCCCTTGTATAGATGCGCCACTGCATATGGGGTTGAGCACTTCCTTCTTTTTAACACCACTCCAATCTGTAGTTTGTATATAGAATTTTTTGGAGGTGTAGAAACTCCTAGTCTGAATGTGCCTTTATTTCCATCCACAGGCAGCATTCTGGTGCACATGTGAGGCCCGGGCTATATCAGCCAGTCTTGGGTGGGACTCAGAGCTCTCTGCCTCCTCCCATTGTATGCATGGTCACATGCTGGAGGTTACTGCGAGATTGCTGTGAGTCGGACCTTGCGCTCCTGTAATTTGCCCACTGGCTCCTGGTATTGCCCATATGGCCCAGGAAGGTTTAGAGTTAGGTCCCGAGCTACTTGAGAAACCTTGGCGGGGTGCTCGGGCTCAGACATGTCCTCGTGTAGGACATTTTGGCTAATCTCTCAATTTTACACAAGTATGAGGGTTAGTAAGACCGCAGAGTGCACCTGTCTTTGTTATAAAAATGAATCCAGCCAGCAAAGGAGGCAATACGGACAATACATTAGTAAGTGCCTTGTATTAACCATCTACGTGATAAATGCTATTGCTGAAATGAGACAACCCCTTTTACTACAAATCACGCAAAGGGATGGGGTCTGAGAGCGCTGTCTGTTGTGTGGATTACTGCTTCTTATTTGTTCCAAGAGCATTTCCTCCCCGAGACCCTACCCTAAATAAATGAACACCAGGCCCACACCCGCGCCTCCTCGCAGACATCTCGCACAATAGTCATGTCTGCTGGAGATTCCTTTGGCCCATGTGGTATATACATCAGAGTTTACTAGTTGGATGTCTACAGCACTCACAGGCTTAGAGTACGTTACCAGCACCTGAGGAGTCCAGCAGATAACTGTAAATTAACTTAAAATAAGCCCGTTGGAGGGCTGCCAAAATACCAGTGCACCAGACTGTAAAAATAGATCAGGCGTTGGAGCCCGGAACGCAGGCATTGTATAGTGACGACTGTATTTAGGACAGCTGTACGCTCTGTAGGTCAGGATCTCGCTGAGGGTCCCTTCGGTTGTGATAACTGTGTACTTTGTGTGTTTGCGTTATGGTATATACAGGATCTAGGTATATAGACGGTTTATTGAATGTCTGCGTAAACTCTCATATTCGCCACTCTCTCAGTCCTGTACGTGGAGAAATGATCAGCCCCTTTACTTACAACGAATTAATATTATTTTTAACCATTTTTACAAAACTAAAATCTCTGCGGTATGGAAATGACTTTTTAAGTCTAAATATGGACTTTTCTCTACTGCAAGCCAAGCACGCGTCAGATCTGGCTTTACAATAAGTGCTAGTAATAAAGAAATATATCGTTAGCTAGCTGACGTTATATGGCGTAGACGCTGCGTAGTACCCTGACACTGGATCTCCTCCAGGAGCAGCTCTCGAGGGATCCCATGCAGCCTTGTGCCCCCAGAGCAGCCGTTCCTCCTGTGACTTTGTATCTAGCAGTGAATGTTTATTTATATAGGGACGATATTTTACGTGTCGCCGCCCCCCTCATTACTATGGAAAGGAAAATGAGTTCCTGTTAGGCCTCATGCACACGGCCGTTGTTTAAGTCCGCATCCAAGCTGCCGTTTGCCGGATGCGGACCAATTCACTTCAATGGGGCCGCAAAAAAAAAACATGTCCTATTCTTGTCTGTTTTGTGGACAAGAATAGGCATTTATACAATGGGCCGCCCGTTCTGTTCCACAAATTGCGGAAGGCACGCGGGCGGCTTCCTTTTTTTGCGGATCCGCAGTTTGTGGACCGCAAAAAACGGCACGGTCGTGTGCATGAGGCCTTACTGCAGATATTCTCATCTGTCTATCAGAGATAGGAGATAGATCATGCGCCATACATGTGGCTTCACTGCTGTAATGTCAAGCACTATCCTCAGTGTAGAGAATAAGGCCTCATGCCCACGACCATTGTTTTGGTCCGCATCCGAGCCGCAGTTTTTGTGGCTTGGATGCGGACCCATTCACTTAAATGGGGCTGCAAAAGATCCGTTGCTCCGTTCCGTGGTCCGCAAAAAAAATGTAACCTGTCCTATTCTTGTGCGTTTTGCGGACAAGAATAGGCAGTTATATCAATGGCTGTCCGTGCCGTTCCGCAAATTGTGAAATGCACACAGATCCCATCCGTGTATTGCGGATCCGCAACAGGATAGGGGATAGCTATTAGATTGGTGAAGGTCCTAGCAGTAAACAGGGGCCCATACCCCCTGCAGCCCCCTTGAAATGAATGGAGCAGCTGCTCTCTTCATTTCTATGGGAGTTCTGGAGATAGATGAGTACAGTGGCTGCAGAGGGTACGGGGCCCTCGTTCCCATGATCCCAGCAGTAGGACCCCCACCAAACAACCGGAATACCCCTTTAACAGACTTGCCTCTGTTGTAGTTTAATAGTCCACCAAGGCGTTAGGCCAGGGTTCATACATGCATACTGATGATATGATTTTTTGGGAACGTTTTATTCTGCATTAGTTCCAATTTTTAGAAACTCATTTATATATATTGAAAAATCCAGTAGTTTTTCTGACATGGTGTAGTTAACTCAACTGTATAGAAAAGGGTTGTCCATCAGGGAAACCATTTCCCATATAACCATTGTGCATATGGCCATCATGGAGGGAGGGGGGGTTTCGATCTTGACCCCTTGTTTATTGGCCAGAGAGCTGCAATGGCTGGGAGATCTTGGACATCAATCAGCTGGAGGCCAGGCGGACTTCCTTTTGTGGAAAGGTTGTTTAGGTTGGAGAATTGTTGTCCGGATTTAGAAGAACATGGCTGCTTTCTTCCAGCGCCCCACTTGTCCTTAGGTTGTGTGTGGTATTGCAGCTCAGCCCCATTCACTTGAATACCAGACACAATCCACGGAGAGATGTGGTGCTCAGTCTGGAAGAAAGCCGCCATGTTCTTCTAATCCTGGACAAACCCCTTTAATTATCTTTCATGTATGTTTACTGTTTAAGGTCTCCTGCACACGACAGGTTTTTTTTCCGCTTACGGGCCGTTTTTTGCGCTCCATTCATTTCAATGGTTCCGCAAAAAAAAACGGAATGTACGTATGCATTCCGTTTCCGTATTTCCATTTTTCCGTTCCGTTGAAAGATAGAACATGTCCTATTATTGCCTGCAAATCCCATTCCGTGGCTCCATTCAAGTCAATGGGTCCGCAAAAAAATAAACGGAACACATGAGGAATGTACTCCGTATGTCTTCCGTATCCGTTCCGTTTTTGCAGAACCATCTATTGAAAATGTTATGCCCAGCCCAATTTTTTTCTATGTAATTACTGTATACTGTATGTGCCAAACGGAACTGAAACGGAAACACAACAGAAACCAAAAAAACTATACACTGGATCCGTGAAAAACGGACCGCAAAACACTAAGGCCTCGTTCACACTTCAGTGTTTGGTCAGTGATTTCCATCAGTGATTTGTGAGCCAAAACCAGAAGTGGAGCCTCCACAGACATGAGGTAGAAGGGAAAGATCTGCTCCTGTTCTGTGTTTAGAGTTGCACCTGGTTTTGGCTTACAAATCACTGATGGAAATCACTGACCAAACACTGAAGTGTGAACGAGGCCTAAAAAAGCCATACGGTCGTGTGCATGAGGCCTAACTTTAATGGCAAAGACAACATGTGGAAACGCCGATCCTGGCGCTGCATTCTGTACCGTGATGTGGTTTTCACTACAAGCAGCTTTCCAACCATTTCTTAGAACTAAGAGTGAAATGTACAGATATGTCAAAAATACTAATATAATTTATTTAAAGGGGTATTCCCATCTTAGGCCGGGGGCTCAGTGTAGAACAGAAAACACCAGAGGGGACTGAAGCTAGGACTGCTCTCACAATTTTCTATGGGATTGCTCATATTCATCCAACGTTTCAGTTTGGATGTTAAAAGGTCATCAGTATCTGATCGGTGGGGGTCTGACATCCTGGACCCCCGCGATTAGCTGGTTGAGAAGGCACTGGGCTCCTGTGAGCGCCACGCCTGCTTGCAACTTACCAAGCACAGCACTGTACATTGTATAGCGGCTGTGCTTGGTATCGCGCTCAGTTCCATTCACTTCTATGGGGCTGTGCTGCGCCTGGGCCACGTTAATGATGAACGTGTCATCACTGGCCTAGGAAAAGCTGGGAGAAGGTCGTGGTGCTCACGTGATCGCCAGTGCCTTCTCAAACAGCGGATCGGCTGGCAAGGATAGGTCATCAGTCCCAAAATCTTGGAAAGCCCATTTAAGTAGCGCTGGCCAGAAAACTCTGCATGCGGCATTTTTTCGGTGTCCGGCGCTGTCAGTCTATGGACCTGTGCAGTCAGAGCAGTACTGATGTATGTGCACACACCCTTATATCCTCAGGCTATGCCATCACTTTAGGAATTGTCGGGATCGGACCTCTAGGACCCTCACTGAGGATAAACGGGCTGCATTGTGATTCCAGCTCTGTGTACCCTCCTAAGTATTTCCCTGCACAGTGGCGCACCTGGCCGTGCACAGAAATACAACTTCACTAGGGCTTCCGACGGGACAGCGGATCGTCAGTGTGCCGGTAGTCATACCCGCACCGATCAGCTACTCGTCGTTGGTAGGCCTCATGTGCACGACCGTATGTATTTGGCGGTGCGCAAAAAGTACGGATGACGTCCGTGTACATTTCGGATTTTGTGGAACGGAACAGCTGGCCCCTAATAGAACAGTACTATCCCTGTCCGTAATGCGGACATTTTTTGTGGAATGGAAATAAGGACATACAGAAACGTAATTCACACGTAGTACCTTCAGGTTTTTTTTGCGGGCCCATTGAAATGAATGGTTCCGTATACGGTCCACAAAAAAACACAGAAAGAAAATACGTTTGTGTGCATGAGCCCTTAGACACATGAAAAGACCCCTTCAATGTGGCCCCAGGAAATCCTCTGGAAAATGTCGAGTGCGTATGGATCTTGAGAACGGGGTTATGCCTGATCTGATAATCTCATTCACCTGCTCGGTATACTTTGGCGGTTCGGCATGCGGATGGCTTGTGTGTAATGAGCTGCCTCAGTAATGTTCCTGGATTAGGACTGAAAACAACCGAATATCTGGAAGTCACAAAGGAGGCTGTTCTTAACGTTCTTGTACGCTTTATGTCTCCATTGTCGCCATTAATCCAGGCCTCACGTACATCCACTCCAGATGCTTCTTGTTGAGGTGCATACAGCAGCCCCTTCTTCAGACACTGAAGCGCCATATGGGTGGCTTCCTCCTCCCAACAGTTTTATCTTCTCCTTTGTTTTAAAACAAACGCCATATTTTATTTACGTCTCGGAACCTGAGACTTTCTTAAGTGCGTCCTAGTAAGACACGATAATGTGCCTTAAGACGATAGATTACTGCAGAACATTATGGGTGTAAGTACCATATGGCGTGGCTCATCAGTTGTCACTAGGAAGTCACAGATCCCACCCAATTGTCATCTTGCTGCATTTTGTCTCAATTAGTGTCGCTCATGTAAAAACTATTATTCTGGAGTTACAACGCATGTCCCCTGTAAAATGAATGCACGCAGCCCCTATTTACCTTGAGCTTCAACCAGAGTAAGGGGATAAGAATGGGGGCGCAAAAGACGCGAACAGCACACAACGTGTTTTCCTCATCCGTATGTCCGTTCCGCGAAAGAGAAAAATAGTCCATGTCCTATTCTTGTCCGTTTTGCGGAAAAGAATACGTGCTGATCCACAAAATGCAGAACGCACGCGGCCAGTATCTGTGTTTTGCAATTGCGGATCACAAAAGAGATATGGTCGTGTGATTTCCCCCCCCCCCCTAAGGCCTCATGCACACGACTGTATTTTTGGTCCGCATCTGATCAGATTATGTTGCGGATTGCCCACGGACCTATTCATTTCTATTGGTCCACAAAAAAACGGACAGCACACAGATGTCACGTGTGTGCTGTCCGCTTCCATTTTGCGGACAAGAATATACTTTTTTTTTACAGTGGGACCCTCAAAATTGCAGCACGGACCATATCCGTATTTTGCAGATCCGCTATTTGCGGACTGTAAATTAGTTACGGTCATGTACAGACAGTCCCTAAATCTGAACATACACCAGTGTTTGTTTGGCTGATAGCTGTCTCTCTTGAGTCCCTGATAAGTACACATGCTTGGATTGTATTTCAGCAAGCTAAGGATTGGACACCCTGCAATCCAACATGCCCAATCACTCTTTTCCACATAGAGAGCAATGATCTACTTAATTTCCCAAATCTTCACCCTCACAAAACAGTGGGGGTGAAATTAAATTCCTCGCACCTGCTCTCCCAGCACTGCTATGTCCTCATGCACACGACCGTTGTGTGTTTTGCGGATCCGCAAAACATGGAAGGCGTCCGTGTGCGTTCCGCAATTTGCGGAACGGCACGGACAGCCATTGATATCATATAACTGCCTATTCTTGTCCGCAAAACAGACAAGAATAGGACAGGTTATATTTTTTTTGCGGACCACGGAACGGAGCAACGGATGCGGAGAGCACACGGAGTGCTGTCCACATCTTTTGCGGCCCCATTGAAGTGAATGTTGTGTGCTTGAGGCCTAAAGACGACAT
Source organism: Bufo gargarizans (assembly GCF_014858855.1). NCBI lineage: Eukaryota > Metazoa > Chordata > Amphibia > Anura > Bufonidae > Bufo > Bufo gargarizans. Next base: position 335,897,979 of record NC_058084.1, read on the forward strand.
TTTTGGCACCCAGGATCCTGTCAATGAGACATCCAGACATCCACAGTGTTGTGAACGCCCCCCCCCCCATGACTAAAGCACGGAAATGCTCCATGCTGTAATAGCGACGCCTGCCTCTGTCATGTATAATACATGTATACATTGCACAGGCTTCTCGGCTATGCTTGTTTGGCACCTAAGAAAATGCTGACTTTCCTATGTGCAGTCATCTTCATCCCACATTAACCCGCAGCAATTAAAGCTGGAAGTCAACCAGCTGCCAGATGGGATCAAACTGGTCCGTGCTTCTTACACAATCTTTAGATGGCATAGACCCACCTACGGCTACTTACAGTGACACACGTATTTACTATAAATTATAGTTATTTTATTATTTTATTTTATATGCAGATGTTGTCATTAGTTGGATTCGAACCTAGCACCCCAGCATAATCTGTATGCATGTAAATATTAACAGTTCCTTTAATAGACTATCATGTGGCATCACAGCAGCATTTGAAAAGCATCATGTTGCATGTGTTGGCTTACCAGATTTGATGCAAAGTAGATTAAACTGCATTTAAAGGGGTTGACCACTTTTTATGACTATTCCCCCACCACTCAGAAGAAAGCCCCTGGGTTGTCATCCCTGAAAACTTCTGCAGTGTCTATATAGAGGACAGGATTCCTGTGCTGTCCCTGAAAGGATCCTCTTCTGCGCATGCGCTGAACATGTTTATTTACTGCTCAGGGTATGTGCAGAAGAGGATCCGTCCAGGAAGAGGTGACATGGTTGAATCACATCACTGTGTCACCACCACCATCTTGCTTTTATTTAGGTGCGCACTAGTGTCAGCAAGGTAGTTCCAAGTACCATTGGCTCTCTGCATGACTCGTCCCCTCAGCGCTGAGTGACATATGTAGTGTCCAACCAGGAGACCACCATAGTTGTCACTCGAATCAGAACTGTCTAGCAGCTCACTACAGAAAGCCAATGACACTTCACCTTAAGGGACATCCTTCAGGACACTTGCTTGAGCTGCGCGTGCTGGGTTACAAGTTCTGTTTTGCATCTATATAGGCATGTTTCACCAGCTGTCCCTCTATGTAGTCCTTTTAGTAGTTTTGCAGGGTGAAACTGCTGACAGCGGATAGAATTGATTATATAAGGGGCAGAATGGGTAAAAAAAAAAAAAAAAAGCTTTACTCACCTCACTGATCCTGCACCTCTGCCGTTATGAAGCTTACCGGATCCTTATTAGACTTCTGGTCCTGGCTTGACACCTAAGAAATGGCATGAGATCTCTGCTTGGCTAATCACTGATCGCAGGAATGACCTGTGGTTGTCTGAGCAGACACCTCTAGGCATATCTCACATGTGAAGCCGGGACTTGAAAGTGGGGACCTAGTTAGCATTGGAATGGCAATGGCGGGGATCAGTGAGGTGAGTAATGCTTCTTTTTATTTTATTTTTTATATAAAAGGTGCAATGTAGAAAACTGCAGAACTGCATCAATGTAGTAGGTGATGAATCCCAGCGCTATTGGGGGTGTGCTACCGTTGCAGCATCATTGAAAGTCATCAGACAGCTTTCTGGCTAGGGATCCACTGGGTTACTGTGACCATTGCGGGACATTGTCAAAACTCTTTAGAATATTGCACAAGTTATATTCCAGTGGAGATCACTGAGATGAGACAAGACAGGGAACTGACGAGTGGTGTGTCGCATCTTGGTGCCTTTTAGTTGTGCTTAATCAGGTGTAATACATCGGCGAGATATTTGGCAGTATGGAAATTACTGGTAAGGTCCCCAGTACAGATAAGGAAAAATGAGGCTTGTTTCTTGTTTGTGCTGTTTTTGACCCTGTGGGTATTTGTCTAGGATGTATAATTTTTCAGTTGTTTTCCTTTTCTACAAAAATTGGCACCTAAAACCTCGCCTTTGTGACCTATGTTGGAGTTTTTCGTGAAGCGTTTTACATGTTTTCGGTGTATTTTTTGGGGGGCAAAATACAGGAAGGAGGACTGTACTTTCATTTGATTAGCTGAATAAGCACCCTGTTACGGCGTCATCACTGACTATGACACACTCACATTCTCCGTGTCTGTGTTGTGTTGTGATGAAGCTGAGCCTCCCGCCTGTAACATCTGACCACCAGCAATGTCTGCGTAGCAGCTGTTGCCAAACATCCGTCTGCTTGGTCCAAAGTCTGCTCTTTTTTTTTTTTTTTTTTTTTTTATATATTTTGTACCACATATGGAAGTTTGCTCAGTCTTTTTTTGTTTTGTTTTTCAGGCTTGTTTGTGTAAAGAATTTTCTGTCTTTCAAATTGAGAACTTTACTTTCTTAAAGGGGACCTGTCAGGTAACTGTCTCTAAGGACTGGATAGTTTAGAGACAGACACACGGACCCAGGTTTACGAAGGTGTCTAGAATCTGTCTACACATTGGTGCAGTTTGGAACAATTGTGGCTTCACTTTTTTTGACTCCCTTGAAAAGGGGCTGAGGCTTCTCGGGAAGGGCTTGACTTTGCTGGAAATGGTCGGGGCCTAAATGCACCAACTTTTGCCCAAATTGCACCACAATTCTAGCGGAAGATTCTGGCTCAAAGTAAGTCAACCAATTGTTGGTATAGACTATGTCCCTGGGATGAATCTGGTGGAGGTCTAGGCAGCCGGTCTAGTTTATGCCATCTTCAGGATTTAATAAAGTCACTTTAACATGAAGTGGTTTTACAACTGAAAAGTTAAAGTTCACATCATGCAGACAGTGAAGAGTCCTCTGTAAAGGAAGGAGTCTGATGTATTAATAAATGCTGCTTAATCTTACCCTCCAGCCTCTAAGGGCTGTGCCCGTATTGAATGGGTCCGCAATCCGGAAGAAGCGGTGTGGATCAGAGGCACGGAACCCCATGGAAGCACTACAGAGTGCTTCCATGGGGTTTCTGTCCGTGCCTCTGCATTGCAAAAAAATAACCATTTTTTGTGGTGCGGACGGACCACCATTCAAGTTGAATGGGTCTGCATCCGTCTGCAGCAGGCGGTCTGCAATCCACGGAACGGCCAGCACACGTTCGTGTGCATGAGCCCTAACTGATACGTTTCATCATGCACACAGTAATACAGTGTCATTCAGCAGCTGGGGGGTGTGGGGAGGGTGAGTTTAAGTCCCAATGTCATGAATACATCGGACTCTTTCCTTCTCAGCGGACTCTTTGCTGACGGCGTGCCATGATTCATGTTAACTCGCTAAGTGACAGACTGCTAAATCAGTGTGTCTGTCACTATACTATATGGTCAGAGGGGGCAGCATAAGGGACCTGGCAGCTTCCCTTTAGGGACTGTTCACATGGCATATTTTGTTGCTGTCAAAATGTGCCATTGTTTCTGCAGAAGTTCCGTTTGGATGCCACTGACCTCCTTGCGGCTTTGCTACATTAAATGGAGCTACGTAAATGGCAGCACTGCCTGCCATTAAAAACAATGGTAAGGCAAAACCACTGTGTCCACCCCAAACTTCTGATGGCAAATTCTGCTGTGTGAACGGACCCTTGGATAGCTTTCAGCTAAGCATCTTTGCATATTAAAGGGGAGAGATGAATGAGCCGTTGCCAGACTTCTCTAGCAGTGGGATATCTCCTGCGGAAACAAAGGATCAGGTGTGTTGTAATTCCACACAGTCTATCTACCATATATACTTACTTTATTTTTTTTTTATGAACCCCCTCTCCAAAAACAAAAAACAAAAACATATACAGTACAGTATATGGTAAAAACCAGTAAGCTAGAAGGACACATATCATTTACGCATCTTTTTCTCCTCCACACCCTCGTAAAACGACCACATCAAAGTTCATGCCGTTGCTGGGCCTAACATTATGATCAGCTTCAGAAACGCTCTGAGTCACGCAGCAGTTCAGAAGTAGACGCTCATTAGTAGGAACATCTCTGACCAGGTGTTGATTTAAAGGGGTGATCCACGTTTTTAAAATCAAAGACCTATGCTTAGGAATAAAATAGGCCATTAGTGTTAGGGCTCATGCACACGAATATTGTTTGGGTCCGGAACTGAACCGTATTTTTTGAGGCTCAATTGCCGACCCATTCACTTCAATGGGGCCGCAGAAGATGCCCTGTTCCGTGGGCCGGCAAAAAAATAGAACGCGTCCTATTCTTGTCCGTTTTGCGGACAAGAATAGGCATTTCTATTATGGGCGTCCCGTTCTGTTCCGCAATTTGCGCAATGCACACAGGTGGCATCCGTGTTTTGTGAATCCACAATTTGCGGACTGCTAAACACAGCGCGGTTGTGTGCGTGAGCCCTTAGATCGGTGGGGGTATGGCTGTCAGCTGCTCGGAGGCGCCTCGGTGCTCGCTTTTATCCACTGCTGTGCTTGGTATTACAGCCTTGTCAGATTCAAGTGAATGGGAAAAGCACTGCAGTTCTGGCCACGACACAGTGATCTATGGTGTGTCAGTGGTGGAGCTGATCGATTGGAGGTCCAGGGTGTCAGACCCAGGAGGATCTTATATTGATGGTCTATCCTGATGGTAGGCCATCAGTATCAAAATACTGGAAACCCCCTTAACCACTTCAGCCCCGCTAGGTGAAACCCCCTTCATGACCAGAGCACTTTTTACACTTCGGCACTACACTCCTTTCACCGTTTATCGCTCGGTCATGCAACTTACCACCCAAATGAATTTTACCTCCTTTTCTTCTCACTAATGGAGCTTTCATTTGGTGGTATTTTATTGCTGCTGACATTTTTACTTTTTTTGTTATTAATCAAAATGTAACGATTTTTTTTGCAAAAAAATGACATTTTTCACTTTCAGCTGTAAAATTTTGCAAAAAAAACGACATCCATATATAAATTTTTCGCCAAATTTATTGTTCTACATGTCTTTGATAAAAAAAATGTTTGGGCAAAAAAAAAAATGGTTTGGGTAAAAGTTATAGCATTTACAAACTATGGTACAAAAATGTGAATTTCCGCTTTTTGAAACAGCTCTGACTTTCTGAGCACCTGTCATGATTCCTGAGGTTCTACAATGCCCAAACAGTAGAAAAACCCCACAAATGACCCCATTTCGGAAAGTAGACACCCTAAGGTATTCGCTGATGGGCATAGTGAGTTCATAGAACTTTTTATTTTTTGTCACAAGTTAGCGGAAAATGATGATGATTTTATTTATTTATTTTTTTCTTACAAAGTCTCATATTCCACTAACTTGCGACAAAAAATAAAAAATTCTAGGAACTCGCCATGCCCCTCACGGAATACCTTGGGGTGTCTTCTTTCCAAAATGGGGTCACTTGTGGCGTAGTTATACTGCCCTGGCAATTTAGGGGCCCAAATGTGTGAGAAGAACTTTGCAATCAAAATGTGTAAAAAATGACCGGTGAAATCCAAAAGGTGCACTTTGGAATATGTGCCCCTTTGCCCACCTTGGCAGCAAAAAAGTGTCACACATCTGGTATCGCCGTACTCAGGAGAAGTTGGGGAATGTGTTTTGGGGTGTCATTTTACATATACCCATGCTGGGTGAGAAAAATATCTTGGTCAAATGCCAACTTTGTATAAAAAAATGGGAAAAGTTGTCTTTTGCCAAGATATTTCTCTCATCCAGCATGGGTATATGTAAAATGACACCCCAAAACACATTCCCCAACTTCTCCTGAGTACGGCGATACCAGATGTGTCACACTTTTTTGCTGCCAAGGTGGGCAAAGGGGCACATATTCCAAAGTGCACCTTTCAGATTTTGCAGGCCATTTTTTACACATTTTGATTGCAAGGTACTTCTCACACATTTGGGCCCCTAAATTGCCAGGGCAGTATAACTACCCCACAAGTGACCCCATTTTGGAAAGAAGACACCCCAAGGTATTCCGTGAGGGGCATGGCGAGTTCCTAGAATTTTTTATTTTTTGTCACAAGTTAGTGGAATATGAGACTTTGTAAGGAAAAAAGAAAAAAAAAGAAAAATCATCATTTTCCGCTAACTTGTGACAAAAAATAAAAAATTCTAGGAACTCGCCGTGCCCCTCACGGAATACCTTGGTGTGTCTTCTTTCCAAAATGGGGTCACTTGTGGCGTAGTTATACTGCCCTGGCAATTTAGGGGCCCAAATGTGTAAGAAGTACCTTGCAATCAAAATGTGTAAAAAATGGCCTGCGAAATCCAAAAGGTGCCCCTTTGCCCACCTTGGCTGCAAAAAAGTGTCACACATGTGGTATCGCCGTACTCAGGAGAAGTTGGGTAATGTGTTTTGGGGGGTCATTTTACATATACCCATGCTGGGTGAGAGAAATATCTTGGCAAAAGACAACTTTTCCCATTTTTTTTATACAAAGTTGGCATTTGACCAAGATATTTTTCTCACCCAGCATGGGTATATGTAAAATGACACCCCAAAACACATTCCCCAACTTCTCCTGAGTACGGCGATACCACATGTGTGACACTTTTTTGCAGCCTAGATGCGCAAAGGGGCCCAAATTCCTTTTAGGAGGGCATTTTTTGACATTTGGATCCCAGACTTCTTCTCACACTTTCGGGCCCCTAAAAAGCCAGGGCAGTATAAATACCCCACATGTGACCCCACTTTGGAAAGAAGACACCCCAAGGTATTCAATTAGGGGCATGGCGAGTTCCTAGAATTTATATTTTTTTTTTGCATAAGTTAACGGATATAGATTTTTTTTTTTGTTTTTTTTTCACAAAGTCTCACTTTCCGCTAACTTAGGACAAAAATTTCAATCTTTCATGGACTCAATATGCCCCTCACGGAATACCTTGGGGTGTCTTCTTTCCGAAATGGGGTCACATGTGGGGTATTTATACTGCCCTGGCTTTTTAGGGGCCCTAAAGCGTGAGAAGAAGTCTGGAATATAAATGTCTAAAAATGTTTACGCATTTGGATTCCGTGAGGGGTATGGTGAGTTCATGTGAGATTTTATTTTTTGACACAAGTTAGTAGAATATGAGACTTAGTAAGAAAAAACAAAAACAAACAAAAAATTTCCGCTAACTTGTGCCAAAAAATGAATGGAGCCTTACCAGGGGGGGGGGGGGGGGGGTGATCAATGACAGGGGGGTGATCACCCATATAGACTCCCTGATCACCCCCCTGTCATTGATCACCCCCCCTGTAAGGCTCCATTCAGACATCCGCATGATTTTTTACGGATCCATGGATACATGGATCGGATCCACAGAACGCATGCGGACGTCTGAATGGAGCCTTACAGGGGGGTTATCAATGACAGGGGGTGATCAGGGTAATCACCCCCCTGTCACTGATCACCCCCCCTGTAAGGCTCTATTCAGACATCCGCATGATTTTTTACGGATCCATGGATACATGGATCGGATCCACAAAATGCATGCGGACGTCTGAATGGAGCCTTACAGGGGGGTTATCAATGACAGGGGGGTGATCAGGGAGTGTATATGGGTGATCACCCGCCTGTCATTGATCACCCCCTGTAAGGCTCCATTCAGACGTCCGCATGTGTTTTGCGGATCCGATCCATGTATCCATGGATCCGTAAAAATCATGCGGACGTCTGAATGGAGCCTTACAGGGGAGTGATCAATGACAGGGGGGTGATCAATGACAGGGGGTGATCAGGGAGTGTATATGGGTGATCACCCGCCTGTCATTGATCACCCCCCTGTAAGGCTCCATTCAGACGTCCGTATGCTTTTTGCGGATCCGAAAAAATCATACGGACGTCTGAACGGAGCCTGACAGGGGGGTGATCAATGACAGGGCGGTGATCAGGGAGTTTATATGGGGTGATCATGGGTGATCAGGGGTTTATAAGGGGTTAATAAGTGACGGGGGGGGGGGGGGTGTAGTGTAGTGTGGTGTTTGGTGCTACTGTACTGACCTACCTGAGTCCTCTGGTGGTCGATCCTAACAAAAGGGACCACCAGAGGACCAGGTAGGAGGTATATTAGACGCTGTTATGAAAACAGCGTCTAATATACCTGTTAGGGGTTAAAAAATTCGGATCTCCAGCCTGCCAGCGAGCGATCGCCGCTGGCAGGCTGGAGATCCACTCGCTTACCTTCCGTTCCTGTGAGCGCGCGCGTGCCTGTGTGCGCGCGTTCACAGGAAATCTCGGCTCTCGCGGGAGGACGCGTATATGCGTCCACCCAGAAGAGCAGGGCCGCCGCCAGGACGCGATCCTGCGTACGGCGGTCCTGAGGTAGTTAAAATATTTCACAAAGTGACACTCCACCTAGACAATTGGGATTTAAGGCTACTTTAATCTGCGTTGTGCTGTCCGGTTTTTAGATCCGGCACAGGCTCTCAAAACCGCAGCACAACGCTTCAGTTTTGTCCCCATTCATTGTCAATGGGGGACAAAACTGAACAGACTGGCATGGAGTGCACCAGAATGCGTTCCGTTACAGTTTACTGCCTTCTCATACCGGACACAAAACCGCTGCAAGCATCGTTTTTGTGTGCGGCATAGGAAACTGAAGAAGCCAAATCCGGCACCAAAAACCATGTAAGTCAATGGATCCGGCGCCCATTGACTTATAATGGTTTTAGTGCCGGATCGCTATAATACAACCGGATCCGTTCTAAATAGATGCAGCTGGTTGTATTATTAGAACGGAAGCATTTTGCCGGATCTCAAAACCGTACAGCAAAAGCGCTGATGTGAAAGTAGCCTCAACTGGCCGACTAGGTTTTAAAAACATGAACTCACTGGGCCCAGAACGAGCTTTGGCTTAAATTAAAGGGAATGTCCTATCTTGCCGTTTCCACGGTAAGATGGGACTAAGGGCTGGCCCTAAGTGGCGGGCTTATGGAAATAGCCCAGTGGGCCAGCGGTCCAATGCGTCCGTAAGCCTAGCCGCATCTGTAGCTAGCTCTTAGTCCCATCCTGCTGTGGACAGGGCTGGGTGGGACAACCCCTTTAATAAAGGACCTTTTGTAATCACACCATCAATCTACTCGGCTCCTGTAGCATGCTCCCTGCAGATTGGACTGCCTTGTCAGCGTGACTGCTTTGCTTTAGATCCATGGGGGTCTTCAGCTCTGTTAACACTGGGCAGTTGTGAGCAGTGGTTGTCCTGCCTGGGAACCTGTACAGGAAATCATTCCCTGCATGCGTAATATGGGAGTTTAAAATTTGAACTAAAACCAATTTTGTGAAGTCCGCTTACGTATAGCATGCCAAAGTTGTAGGTGGAGAGGTTCCATTTTACTTGGGTGACCTTTGTTCTAATGTGATGTATATAACAGGCAGCATAGCTCGCTGCCGAGCCGTCTGGCACATCTGGTAAATCTATATTCCACCCCGTCGTCTTGTAGTAAGGAAGGATACAGTGCTGAAGTCCTCTGTTCCTTCCTCATACTGTGCATACTTGTAATCTTCTTCTACATCTTCTTGCTTCTTCTGCTTGTCTCCACCATGTATCCAATGTGATTTCCATGTTCTCAAGATCTGATTTTGGGGTTTGTTCTTTTCTGTTATTTTTTGCAAATAGAACCTGCATAAAGGGAACCGGTCATCAACTTCATGCTGATCTCATTGAGGGCAGCATAAAATAGTGACAGAAATGCTGATCTCAGCGGTGTGTCACTCATGAGCTAAAAGTAAGTGGTTGCCAAGAACCAGCATCTTAATCATTGCAGCCCAGGCCTTGAAAAGAGTCAAATCTACCTGAGAAGAGTCCTGGTTATTCATAATCTCCTGCTTCCTGCCCATCTGCTGATGATTGGCAGTTCTCTCCTAGAGATAAAGGGAGAAAACTATGTAGAAGACTGTCAGTCATCAGCAGGTGGGCAGGAGAGCAGGAATCCATGAATAACCAGGACTCTTCTCAGGTGGCCGTGACTCTTTTCCAGGCCCAGTCTGCAAGGATTGTGATGTTGGTTCTCGGCAACCACTTACTTTTACCTTCTAAAGACAGACCCCTGAATTCAACTCGCCTGTCTCTACTTTATGCTGCTGTTAGTATGGGCAGCATAGAATTGATGACTGGTTCCCTTTAAAGGGGTTTTCTTGGAAGATAATAGAAAAAAGTCTCAAAATGTTTTAAAAAAAAAATAACAAAGCAGTATTACTAACCTCCACACATTCTCCACTATTCCCAATCTGTCGCTGCTCTTGTTCCTGCTGCTCTTCACTTGTAGTCCCAGCTCAACATACCAGAAACGCCAGGAACGGTCTGCTCGGCCAATCCCTTGTCTTAGTAGTGACCCTCCTCAGTCAGTGATTGGTTGAGCTGGAGTTTCCTGGCATTTTTGGTGTGTCGAACCGGGACAGGAAGTGTTAGTTTCAAATAACTTTGGTCTTTTATTTTTCAGTACTTTTGCTATTCACCTAGTGAGATGTAATTTACAAATCTAATATTAGTACATTCAGTTATGTGTAAGCTTTTAGCCAATAATGCGACCAAATGTGAACTAATGCTTGCAGTAATGTGTATTGATCCGTCTCCATGCAAATCTTCCTCTGCGGGATTACATTTCACTGCAGGTATAGCCTTCCTTTTATTTTCTGACCTGTGTTGTGTTTGATGTTGTGAATTAATGATTGCATTAACATTTAGTAATCAATAATTCTTAAAGAATATTTTTTAGTAGGTTCCTTTTGTTCATTTATTTTCTATATGCCCAGCAAAAAATGAGGATCTCCCTGTCCCACCAGCAGATCCAGAAGGCCGAAAGAGAACTGGGGTCCTGTAACATGCCCCATCCAATTTTTGAGACCTATGATATCTAGCATTTATAAGATGTATTTGAGGAATTGGGACAGGACACCATTGAGTGTAGGGAGCTGCATAGGATACACCAGGACCTGTTATATATTTGTAGCCCAAATGAGTAAAATGCAATACATACAAGAATGATACATTATGTATTAGGGGATCCATACAAAAACCTATGTACATCTTTAGAGGGTTTTTTTATGATTGCATTTTACTCATTTTGGGCTAAAAATATTTTTTTCTAATTGGTCTTTATTAAAAATATTGAGCCGTTCTGTCACAGAGGGTTAACGGTTTGTCTAGCTGTGTGAATCCTACTTTTGACTTTCACTTTGTGCTGGTCATCTCTCTAATTTACTAAAAGGTCATAAATGCTATTATTTAAGCCACATTCTTATCGGTAAGGTAAAGACCGAGCTATAATAAGTGTTTATAAGGTCAGATATCAGAGGTAAGGGGCCATCAGCTGAGCTGCCTGGCGGAGCAGAGATACATTTCAGATCCTGCTACTAGAGCATCTCAGCCATGTACAGAAAAAAACGCTCCATATTTAAAAAAAAGACCATATTAAAAATGATTTTAGCTCAAAATGAGTACAAAGCAATAATTTAAATAAAAAAATGCCCCCAAAGGTGTACATAGCCTTTAAATCCCTGCTCTTTCTGGGCTTAGTCCAGTGGGCAGTTCTTCCCATTGGCTGACAGCTTCTCTCTCTGTATGCACAGTTATAAAGGGAAGGCTGGCATTCCCTAAGAAGACTGCCCACTGAACTTCTAAGCCCAGAATGAGCACGGATTTAAATGGATAAATGACATAATTTGTTGAATCTTTTTCCACAAAATTATATACAGTTGTGTTCAAAATAATAGCAGTCAGACATCACTAACCTGATCAATCACTGTTTTTGGTAGAAATGATATTTCTACATGGCAAATAATTTACAAGCAGGTGTAGTAGAGTAATAAAAACCCAACAGACCCAACAGTCATGACATGAATGCTGCTGATTCTGTGTAATTGAATCACTAATTGAAAGGGGCATGTTCAAAATAATAGCAGTATGGAGTTGAATGAGTGAGGTCATTCATTCTTTTAAAAACAGGTGGCAATTATTGCCCTTATTTAAGTAAGGAAGGCAGCAAATGTTGTACATGCTGGTTACAGTGCATTTCTCTCTGAAATTCTGAGGAAAATGGGTCAGAAGAACAGCATACCTTGATTAAAAAGTTGATTGGAGAGGGGAAAACATATAAAGAAGTGCAGAAAATGATAGGCTGCTCAGCTAAAATGATCGCAAATGCTTTAAAATGGCAACCAAATCCTGAAAGACGTGGAAGAAAGCGAAAAACTACCATTCGAATGGATAGAAGAATAGCCAAAATGGCCAACAATCCAGGAAGCTCAAAGAAGGTCTAAAGTTACCTGTGAGTACTGTTACAAATAGAAGACTCGTATGTGAAGCCGAACTATCTGCAAGAAGCCCCCGCAAAGTCCCACTATTGAAAAAAAGACATGTGCTAAAGAGGTTACAATTTGCCAAAGAGCACATTGACTGGCCTAAAGAGACATTTTGTGGACTGATGAAAGTAAAATTGTTCTTTTTGGGTCTAGTGGCCGGAGACAGTTTGTCAGACGACCCCCAAACACTGAATTCAAGCCACAGTACACTGAAGACAGTGAAGCATGGTGGCACAAGCATCATGATATGGGGATGTTTCTCATACTACGGTGTTGGGCCTATTTATCGCATACCAGGGATCATGGATCAGTCTGAATACATCAGAATACTTGAAGAGGTCATGCTGCCTTGTGCTGAAGAGGAAATGCCCTTGAAATGGGTGTTCCAACAAGACCATGACCCCAAACACACCAGTAAACGTGCAACATCTTGGTTCCAGACCAACAAGATTGATGTTATGGAGTGGTCAGCCCAATCACCGGATCTTAATCCAATAGAAAACTTGTGGGGTGACATCAAAAATGCAGTTTCTGAGGCAAATCCAAGAAATAGAGAAGAACTGTGGAATGTAGTCCAATCATCCTGGCCTGGAATACCTGATCACAGGTGCCAGAAGTTGGTTGACTCCATGCAACCCAGATGTACAGCAGTTCTCAGAAACAGCGGTTATACAACTAAATATTAGTTAAGTGATTCAAAGGAAAGCAAAATCTTCAAACATTTTTCAGTTTATATAGTGAATGTTTGAGTTTGTAAAGAAGAATACAAACACTGCTATTTTTTTTTAACAGTCTAATATTCGCTTTTTTAGAAGAACAACACAAATTTGATAGATTTCTCTTCGTGTTTTGATTTGGAATAGAACGTGTAGTGTTCCCAATGCATTTGTGTCTATGAAAATAAAAGCTATTAGAAGGATTTTGAGCTTTATTCACTTTTTTTTTTTTAAACACACTGCTATTATTTTGAACACAACTGTATCCGTCTTCTCAGCTCCTCGTGCCTGACGATGGGCTTGCTTAATGTGGCAGGTTACGATGGTAATTCCTGAAGATGGCATCTTGAACGATCAATAATATTTAGTGTTCGTGCACATGGCTGAGGTATGGCTTCCTTTAAGAGCATCTGTCTAGTGTCACTACAGGGAAGGATAACGTAATATGTGTGTGCATATGAGCCTGTGCGCTAAGGTCTTCGTAACATCAGTGTTTGATCGTAGGATATTGTAGGAAATCATTAATTTCCTTGTTTTGACCCTACTGATAGCAGCAGTTTTCCGTCTGTCATCGACGTGTCCTGTTTTCTATACAGTCATTGTACTTTGTCCTATTATTTAGCATTATGTTCAGGCAGGAACTCCCAGCACTTTCTGGAAGAAGCAGGAGGACATTTGCCCGTGTCTTGAACGGAGCCCACTGCTGGTAGTTTTTATATGCTGTGACGCTAGGACGCTCATTGATGGACTTTGCCGCCTTCCCACACTTGCTTTTAAGTTGTGTGGATACACATAAATGTAGCCGTGATGACAGCTGAGATTTCACTGCTTTGTTCTGCCTTAGATCTGTATGTTTTATCACGTCATTGTATTATTATTTCTAGTTTCTAGACACGCTAACATCACGGGATTGTGCAACATGATTGAACTCAAGCTCATGTCTGGTCCATAAATATTATACTAGCCGCTCAATGCCTCTGATCTTTTATAGTAACAGTAGATCTTTCGTGTAGAGAGCCAATACAACCATCAAACTTTTTGTATATGCTCCTCTTGTGTTCACTTACATCAGTGTGTGGAGAAGATCCACCCGATTATAATTTCAGCAAATCATCATGACGTTCAAAAGGAGTATACCAATGATAGACACCGATGGCGTATCTACGGGATATGTTATGATGTCTGCCGTCAGAATGCACCATTTATTGGGCACAATGGGGCGGATTTACTAGATGGCGTAAACTTAGTCAGGCTGACAGTGGCTCAGGCTGGATGATAAACGTGATGCAGGGATAGACACTTTTGTTCAACTTTACACCAACTTTTTGTTGGCCTGAATTGTAACACAATATTGAAGCTAAATGGTGCATAATAGGCCAAGCCCTTTTCCAGCAAAGCTACACCCATTTTGGGTAAGACACTCGCCCTTTTCAAGCAAGGTGAAGAGTCTAGATGCAATGGCATTAGTAAATCTGGGCCATCAGGGTAGTCCATTTCAAGACTATACCAATTTTTCGGGCTAGAAGATACTGGAAAAGCAGATTTTTAATGTTGCATGTTGCACAGTTGATTACCCCCATGCTGTCCGATGGGTGCTACTATTTGGACGGTGTCTATAGGCTTGAGCCGGGATCAGGCAATTCTCAATAAGTAGAGAATTAGCACTCTGAGGGTCTCCTCTATCAGCACCTGTTCTCCAGTGGTTCCACCGTGCAGCTGTCTGAGCCTTCTGTTGGCGCCATGGACTGCAGAATGTAAAGCCGGGGAAGGTCTCTGAAGTTTCACTTATTATGCTCTGTTTGCTCTATTACTCATTATAAATCTATTGTACCGCTGCTGGTTCTTTAAGTAAATGGTTTATAGGACGGTATATCACTAAGTGTGTGGTTGTCAAGGCTTGTAGCAAGAAGGAATGTTAACAGAGGACTTCATGTGATTTATTTGCATTAGATAATGGGACGGCTGGTCGAGGACTCTGCTGTTTCTGTTACTTCCTTACAAATGAATGGGGTGAGCCTAGGCATGTCCTCCACATAAATATGGGTTGCAGTGATGGTATCAACCGCTATCAGCCATTTGTGCCTATGTCACAAGTGTCCAAGGTGGAACTACCCCTCACAAATCTTCATATTCTCTAATACAGCATATAGATGTCATGGGGAGTCCACAGTTTTGATCCCTCTCAATATAATTAGCTACATGCTACCCTGAATAGTCATCAGAAGTTTTTCAGTTGTCTTTATTAACAATTTTCAACAGTTTTTGTTCTACAGCCTTCTCTTTCGTATATCTGCAGACTACCTTGCTTTCTGTTTTACACTGAATCCATCAGGTAGCTGCTCTGATGGTTGGATGTGTAGTCCTTATGTCTGAACTCCTGACAGCTCATAAACTGTAATTTAAGCCATATTATTATTATCAGTTTGATAGGAATTCAGCTATAACAAATGTTTTTTTTTTTTTTTTTTCTGTCAGGAGTTTAGAGATGGCTGTAGAACAAAAACTGTTGAAAATTGTTAAAGACCAAATAAAAAAATATTTTTTTAACCCAAAATGATTGTGTGTCTGTGGTGACAGGTTCCCTTAAAATCTTTTCACTGGGAGACTCGTGTACATTTTCTTGATGTGGGAAAAAATGTATTGGGGAGATATGAGCCACTAGTTGCTACAGTGAAGAAACCATACTGTAACAGAATAGAGTGCACAAAGTTTTTATTATATACAGGATGACCTTGATGCCACCGGCTGCAGAATTACAGTAATGCACCAAGTATGAGTTGTTGAAATCGAATGCAGTGATGATATATGTAACTGATTACAATGTTAAAGCAGAAGGATAAGTTTATTGGGGGAGACCGTACAATGGAAAGGTGACTCTAGTACCCTCTTGGGCCTCCCCTAGCCTGGATACAAGATAAAATATGGTTGGGCATGGAGGCATACACATTCCATATATTTGCCCACAGGTATTGCAGCTGGGCCTGTAGATCCTGAACACTCGTAGGTTGCTGAAGCTGGTGCCTAGCTAGTCCCATAAATGCTTGATTGGTGACATATCTGTTGACCAGGCAGACCAAGGAAATGTTACAAACTGGCATTCTGACATTCTTGGGAAACCGTTGTTGTTTTGTGACCGAGCATTATCCTGCTGAAAAATGCCAGTAGGAAGCCCTGCCCTGGGAGGCAACACGTGTGGCCACCGAATGTCCTGCACATATCGCTGAGCTGTTAGTGTCCCTTATATCACTAATAGGGGTGACCGACTGTCATATGTGATGGCTTCCCAGATCATCACACCAGCAGTTGTGGCCGTGTTTTACTCCGCAGAAAAGACAGGATTAGGTCTTCCTACTGAAACCTGACCGTTGTCCAATACCAAACAGAACATGGAGTCATCACTAAAGATAATAAGGTTCCAGTCTGTAGCAGTCCAGGTTTCTCATTCACAACACTACTTCAAATGAAGGCAGCAGTGGCTGGCTGTCAATTGCAGGACACATAATGGGCACCATGACACCAAATTTCCTTCTTCTAAGCACCTAAAAAAGGTCCAGGTAGAGACGGAGTTGTGTAATGAAGGTGACACCTGTGCATGGATGGTGGACAGCAAAACTGTGGGAGCAACTCATGCTAGTCGGTGGATCAAATGATCCGCTCTACTGGTGGTCTGTCTGGTGCATCTGGAGTCTATTTGCCATGTGCGCTTGCCCTCCTGTAACCACTGCTCCCAACACCTTCGAACTAAGTCATAATGGTCTAGATGGAAGGTAGTTCATCAAACCGACCATCCTGCTTCTCTCTGTCCAATAATGCGCCCCCCTCTCAAAGTCTGTCAACTGGGCAAAATGTATTTGAGTGCATTGTAGCAGCGTGCCTAGCAGTCAATGATCTCCACCAAGAGGTACAGTACCCAAAAGTAGCCTCTGAGAGTCTTTGTGCCCTCTAGTGGCTAGACCCAGAGTTTAGTCAGCCTATCCCTGTAATCATTTGTAATCAATTTACTCTGCATCCTGAGTTTTGCAGCAATTGGACATTTCTATGTGTGGTGTTTTTTATTTATTTTTTGTCAATGAGGGTATTTACCGGATTCAGCTATTTCTACCGGCCTGTGCTTCTCAGAATGAATTATCTAATGAGAGAATGTTTTGCATTCTTTTTCAACGGCTGAGCGCTGGCGTTTATCCCAGCATGACTTTTGTGATCCAAATAACATAACTGTCAGATTGTGATGGGGCTTCTGTTAGAAGAATTGGAGCACAGATAGAAATCTGTTTATAGGTAATTCACTCCGCACCTCTTTTATCCCTCCGCCTTGTTCTTGCAGTTTTACGTCTTCTGTAGCCCATTATGTCCATATAATCCATTATCTCCATGTGTCATTCTGTTACGTTTTATCGTCTTTGAGCGTAAAGCCTGTATCAAGCAATTGTCGGGAGGGAAGCGTTCCGTCCCAGCAATCGCCTGGTCTCTGGCGTGGGAGACCGATGCTATTACATCCAGCGACCGCCTCCGCAGCATTGGGAGGAGTGATCACTGTGAAATCACTCGTACCCATGCTGTCTAGTGGTTTGCCGGCAGCAGATCCTAATTAGACAGCACTATATGCCGCCAGCAAACGATTTTTAAGCGTGCAATATGCCAATTGCCCGATTGAACTACAGCCTTGAAAATATCTAGTCAGCCGTTGTAGAGCTGAGATGCTTTGTTTTAGGGATAAGGGTACTTTCACACTTGCGTTTTTGTTTTCCGGCATTGAGTTCCGTCCTAGGGGCTCTATACCGGAAAAGAACTGATCAGTTTTATCCTAATGCATTCTGAATGGAGAGCAATCCGTTCAGGAGGCATCAGGATATCTTCAGTTCAGTCTTTTTGACTGATCAGGCAAAAGATAAAACCGCAGCATGCTACGGTTTTATCTCTGGCCCAAAAAACCTGAAGACTTGCCTGAATGCCGGATCCAGCATTTTTTTCTATAGGAATGTATTAGTGCCGAATCCGGCATTCAAAATGCCGGATCCGTCCTTCCGTCTGCGCATGCGCAGACCGGTAAAAATGTGAAGAAAAATTTGTATGACAAACGGACAGACGGATCCATTCCTGCAATGCATTTTTAAGACGGATCAGTATCCCGATCAGTCATAAAATGCAATCAGTTTGCATGCATTTTGCCGGATTCCTCTGCCGCAAGTTTGAGATAAAACTAATTCGGACTGAAAAGTTTGATAAGACCATCATCACACAGTTTTGTTTATTTATTTTTTTCTACTCAGAATTTTTGAAGTTCCATAGAGGAAGATTGACCTAAAAATGCAACAAAAATACCACAAACCAAAAGACTGTGTATGTAGAAATTAACATCAGCACTGTATGCAGTAAACTGTCCCAAGTGTCTGCAGATTATTGTGGTGACCTGACATTAGTAGCAAGGGACTTCAGCTAAAATCACGCTGCCTTTGGTGTTTACACCCGGTGGTATATATACAAATCCGGTCCCTGATGTATGCAGCTGTAAGCCTCCTGTACAAGTTTTTGTATGCAGTTGTACTTAAAAGTGCAGTTGACTATGCTTGTCGATGCAGTTGGGGCTTCTAGACCCATAGTTGTCAAAAGTCCCGTAATTGCAAGGACTAACCCTATTTTTCTAAGACAGTCTCTGCAAATTCGGGCTGTCCTGTGCCATAGGCAGAGCTCACTCACTAATGGGTGTTCCCAAGATGTTTGGGGGCGCGCCGCTCCTGGGGAGGATCTCCTTGTCCATGATATTATAGCTTTTGCTGCGCCATGTTAGTACACCTTTTACGGCCTGCACATTTGCAGTGACCTAATGACTGTCTTATTTGTGATTTATGTTTGCCTTTACATTGTCTTCAGTGTATTTTACATGTCCTTCAGCCTTTTTAGGCAGTCTGTTCAGTACCAGTAGTAAGGCTTTTATTATGATTTTACATTCATGGTTATTGTGTTAGAACCGTCAGTTATTGAGCCTTTATGGCTGCTGATTTATTAAGTCTTTTCATGTGAAAATAATCTCTTTCCCTCCCTCCCCCAACATTTTAAAAGGCTGTTCTTATATACGTGTATCTGGGTTTCACTGTTGAGCATCAGGGCGGTACAAAGACTTCTGCCATTATCAAATGTCAGACTTCGATGATCCATGGCTTGGACCATCACTGGGATGACTGTAAGTAGATAGCGGTCATGTCTTGGAAATTGTCTATGGATCTTCCATCCTCGAAGATCATGTCTTGAGGCAGATTTCACACCATGTTCTTTTGTTTGTTTTAATTAATTGGAAGAATGGGAACAGATCCCAGAGAACATTCTGCTCGAGGATCCATAATAATGAAAATATCCTGTTTGCTTCAGGAACAGACGCTTAGGATGACCTATGCACAAGATTGTTAGTACTAGGGTCTAATGTATCTATGCTGATTAAGTCTTAAAGGGGTTGTCCAAGCTTCAGATATTGATGACCTATCCTCAGGATAGGTCATCAATATCAAATCATGGAGGTCAGACACTCCCACCAATCATCTGTTTTGCGCAGCTATAGTGACGGAAACTATCCAGTATATAGAAGGTAGAAGGCTTGTACACTGTGTACAAAGCTTGAGCTGCAGTACCCCATCTTGGCCACTAGACAGTGTAAGGAGCTGTTTGCTTCTAGCTCCATCCACTGTATGTTTCCAGCGCTGCAGGTGCCCAAAACAGCTGATCAATAGGGTGCCAGGTGTCAGACCCCTACCGATCTGATTTTGATGACCTATCCAGAGGTCAAAATATCACTGCATGCTGTGCTATTTTGCTTGGTAAAAATGACTCCCTGATGTAGCTTAAGGCTAGGTTCATATTGGTATTTTAAATTCCAATATTCTGTCCCGGCATATGAACAAAATAGAAGAATTGCCGGATTCGGCAAGGCCCCTGGCGGAACCCATTCGCTATAATGGGTTCTGCTAGGTTTCCACCATGAATACCGCCATTCTGCCGGAAAAATACCACTCCATGTATCAGTAGTTTGTTAAAGGGGTTGTATCCTCTCAGACATTGGTGACATTTTGCTAGAGTATGTAACTATTGTCAGATAGCTGCAGGTCCTACCTCTTGCACCTCTTTACCTCCAAAATGAGCCCCCCAAAGTGAAGCTGAGTGCATTGTGCATGTGCTTGCTCTCCATTCACTTCTATAGGAGTACAGAAAATAGCCACTCAAGCGCTTGGCTGTTTTCAGAAGTCCCATATAAATATGCATGGCCATCTCTCTATTCACCTCTATGGGACTACCGGAACTCCCATAGCGGTGATTGGAGGGTGCTGGTCTCACTTTACTTTCCTTCACTTTCGGGTGCCCATTCTGGAGATAGGAGCAGGTCCCAGAGGTGGGACCTGCAACTATCTAACATTGGTGGCATATCCTAGTGATATGCCATCAATTTCTAAGATGAGATGACACCTTTAATGCAGAAAACCTAGTGGACCCCATTATAGTGAATTTTGGAACAGAACGCAGGAATTTAAAACGCTGATGTGAGCCTAGGTGTTTAGTCAGCTTCATCTGGGTCCTGAAAATGGCATTCTTTACCAGGCATTTGTTCCTACTTCAGTAGTATAGGTTTCCAGGCCATTCATGTGTTTTAAAGTTTTCGATCTGTTCAAATATAAGATACTTTTCAGACCTATTATTGCGTGTAGTTAAATAAACTGTACCTCATCTAATATATTAATTACGCTTCAATTATGGTGTGCTTACATAAACCCCTATTCTTCTATATAGTGATACCGTGGTACTATTCAACTGAATGTGTAAATCTGTGTGCATTACTAGCTTAATCCTGAGGTATACCTCAACACACAGTTCATTGTGCATACAATGTAATGATGCGGGTGGCACCGGATTTCGTTAATTCTCCTAACCTTTAAAGTAGTACAAGATGACATTTCCTGCATGTACATGCGTGTTTTATGAACATGAAACAAGCCTGTTTATTGCATCTTTTAAACAATACATAAGTGAGAAGATTCCACGTATATAGATAAAGGATAAAAAAAAATGAAACGTGTAAATACGGGTGGGGGGACTTCATAAGGGCTAATCCAGAAACAAAGCTGTTAGAATCCAGTTCTCGTCACTTTTTGGGACTTCACCTGTTACCATCTACATGGTTGGGAATCGGGTGCAGAAGCTAATGCCATCACTACCAAACCATCTGCAAACATCTTTCTCTCAGCTGAACTAAAGATTTGGACTGCTGCCACTGCACATGGAAAAGTAGCGCATGCGCAGTGCCAGTGTGCAGTGGTTTTCAGTGGATACTACTGATGAACATCTCGGGTCATATGACATTCCATCAGTGGCCATGTTTAGGACAGGCTTAAAATGTGTACTAAACAAGGGGATGGGACTTTAGAAAAGAGGACACGAGGCCTGATCTCCTAATAACAATATATTAGTAAGTGTTAATGTGACCAGCCTCTTTAACTACAGTAAAACCAATGAGTATGATCACAATCTGAAGATGACACCCCCCCCCCCCCCCCACAGATGTCCATACCATGTAGGGCGAAATTTATCATTCCCCCTACGTCTGTTTTAGCCCAGTTTTGCAACTTTTTAAATGCCATTGCGACTTGTTGTCTCCACTGCTATTTTTACGCCATCTTCACCAGTTTCTGAAAAGGGGACGGAACGTGGGCAGAGCCATCAGCACGGTTTGCTGGAGGAGGCATGTAATTTTTATCGCCTCATCATGAATTACATGACTTCTCCGGCAGCGCAGGCCATATCAACACCAGCGTAGCAGACACCTAGTCTTGATAAACCAGGGCCACAGTTCATGACCTGCAATTATTCCCTATATATACATAATAAAACAAAATTGAACAGTGTTGAACAAAATTGTCGAGTATAAATATACAAAATCTCTGTGAGACTGTATGTTGTGTCTACATCTACATTCATAGACCAGTGGTGGCCAAGAAGTAGCAATTGTGATCTATCAGGAGAGGACCAGTAGATCTTGATGTTAGGCCTTCAGGCCAAAATTGTTGAAAAACTGCCTCCTCATAGTGTTTCATTGTGGCATCGTTGATGAATAATATGAAGATTTGACCAATGCTATTAGCTGGTGTGGCCCCCAGAAGAAAGCATGAAAGGCATAACGAGCAAGTGCAATAATAACTATGGCTACTATTACAGTTCTTCAGACACCAGGACATGCCACTAATATCTTGTCCTAGTGTCCCTGTTTATCACCTAGGGCTCTTTTTACATGGGCAGATATTCTGCCAGGGAATGATTGCCGATTGTTACCTTGCAGCAATTATTTTTAGTATGGGGAGGAACGATCACTAATATGATCATTTGTCCCCATAAAGTTTTCAGTTATCAGTAGCTTATTCCCAGGGAGATGTTCTGCCGACAATTAAGCCACATAATGCCACATATAATATGTCATCACCTTTTACATACAGTAATTTGTTCTTGATCATTGGCCTGTGTAAAAGAGATGTTATTTCAGGCTTACTCATTTGTCATCAATGGTTGCACACATACGGAATGATTATCATGAGATATACTCCAAAAACTATCAGTCAAGGAAATAAATAAACCTTATTCTATTCTGTTGGATGCATTTTTAAGCCAAATTCAAGAGTGGATTCAGAAATGGAAGACCCAGTCTCTCTTTTATATATGTTTATGATCCGTTCATGGCTTTGCGTATGAAGTAAAAACTGAACAGTGGAAATCCGGCCTTAAACAGTTATCCAGATGTGGCAACCTTTCTGGCTGCCCTCTCCACCTGCTTCTGGTTTCCAGCTCCTTTGGTCCACCGCTGCTGTCCTGGTGCTCTGGTCCACACTTGTCGACTTTGTGAGTGGAACAAGAAATTATGTGGGCTGCTGAAGCCAATGACTGGTCACAGCAGTGTCCCCCAAGAACCACATTACTGGGTCCAGTGGAGGGGTTGTCCAGTATTTTATATTGATGGCGCTGCCTCGGGAGAGGATATCAATATGAAATCAGTGGGTGTCTCACCCTCTCACCTATCAGCTCTCCTAGAGTAGCTCCGGTGCCGGAATGGCAAAGCTTCATCCAGTGTATAGAGGACAGAGCTGGATATTTTAGTGCTGCTCCCATTGAGGTACATGGAAGCAGAGCTGCAGTAACCTGCACCATCCATTCCATCCATCCATCCGAGTTGTTCAGGTCCAGTGCCCATTTCCTGTGCTGAAGCTACTTTGGAACAACTGATCTTTGGTGGTGTATGTTGTTGGACTCCTGCCAATCAGATATTGACAACTTATCCAAGGGATAGCTCATCAGTATAAAAATGCTGGACAACCCCTTTAAGATCCAGACCAGGCTGATGACTTTGCATTACTCTGAGGTATTCAGTATCTCAATCTCGCGTTTGTTGCTTTCTCATTGAGTTTGCTTCATGCAGGTCTTTCAGGTTTCACTGCTTTGTATTTGGCGGCTGAAAATTAACGGCAATAATTGGTTCAAGTTTGACTCAGCAAAGTTGTGGTTTCTTGACTCGACTTGTTTTCTGGCAGTCTTTTGTTCCTTTGAATGTTCTTTATTGTTGAGGAGTACACCGCATGCAGCGTGACTCACATGAAATTCGGAAAGTACAAAATATAGGCAACAGGTCATGGCTTGCTAAAAAGACTGAAATTGTCCAATGCTCATAAAGACAGTTTATGTAACGTGATCATCATTTTAGGCTACTTTCACATCTGCGTTTTTCCTTTTCCGGTTTTGAGATCCGGCAGAGAATCTCAAAACCAGAGGAAAAAGGTTCAGTTTTGTCACCATTCATTATCAATGGGGACAAAAATGAACAAACCTGAATGGAGTGCACCAGAATGCATTCTCTTCTGGTTTGTTACATTCCCATGCCAGACAAAAGCTGCAAGCATGAGAAATTGAACATGCTGGATCTGGCACTGAAACCATGTAAGTCAATGCTGCCGGTCTGAAAAAAAAAATGGATTCTGCATTAAAACGATTTAGTCAATTGGTGCCGGATCAGTTTTTTTTGGGACCGGCACCATTGACTTAGGCTACTTTCACACTCATGTTTTGGGTGGATCTGTCATGGATCTGCAAAAACGGATCCGTTGCAGCGGTTTTGTGTCTGGCATGGGGACGCAACAAACCAGCACGGAATACATTCTGGTGCATGTTCATTTTTTATATAATACAACTGGATCCATTTTGCTGTTTGAGATCCCAAAATCGGACAGCAAAAGTGCATGCATAAAAGTAGCCTAAATCTTCTTTATACACCCCTATTGCATGCTTCACAACATGACCCTTTGTCCCCCCCCTCCCCCGTACTCCATGCACTGGTGACCAGCTCGCTGTGCTCCCCCATATAGGGTAAAGATGGCTGGCCATTGTACAGTACAAGTACTTTCTACCTTGTATGTCAATCTATTTCCTCATAGATTGTAAGCTCTCGTGATCGGGACCCTCATTCCTATTTGAGTTTATGATTAGTTTGTTAGGCTACTTTCACATTAGCGTTTTTTGCGGATCCGTCATGGATCTGCAAAAACGCTTCTGTTACAATAATAGAACCTCATGCATCCGTCATAAACTGATCCGGTTGTAATATGTCTTCTATAGCCATGACGGATCCGTCTTGCACTCCATTGAAAGTCAATGGGAGACGGATCAGTTTTCTATTGTGTCAGAAAAAACGTATCCTTCCCCCTTGACTTACATTGTGTGTCAGAACGGATCAGTCTTGCTCCGCATCTCAGGGCTCAGCGCTATGGGGACGCAACCAAACGGAACAGAATTCATTTTTGTGCATTCCGTTTCGTTCAGTTTTGTCCCCATTGACAATGAAGGACAAAACTGAAGCGTTTTCTTCCGCTATTGAGATCCTATGACTGATCTCAATAGCGCAATTGAAAACGCTTATGTGAAAGCAGCCTTACTTGTGTTGTCTGATTTTGTTTGTACATCTCTCTTCTAATCATTGTACTGACGGCTATAAATCTTCCTAGGAAGAAAACTGCCAAAAGTTCCACCTGTTTCTATCTTCTACCTATGAACTCTGATATCTTGCTGAAGGCATGTAGGAGTCTGAGGACAAGCAGGTGTCTCCCCAGTTGTCAGAGCTGAGATTTACTCATCTGTGTCCTGCTTTAGTCACATTAGTCTGAATAGATTGTTTTATCACTCGCACAAATGCATTATTCTTATGCCTCTTGTACGTAATATATAGTGACTGTGTGTGAAATAATTGGGGGAGATTTATCAAACTGGTGTAAGTAGTACTGGCTTAGTTGCCCATAGCAACCAATCAGTTCCCTCCTTTCATTTTCCAAAGGAGCTGTTAAAAATGAAAGGTGGAATCTGATTGGTTGCTATGGGCAACTAGGCCAGTTCTACTTTACACTCGTTTGATAAATCTCCCCCATTGTCTTCTTAGCGTAACCATTTGTCTTCACTGCTCTGAATTTCTAGGTCATTAAAGGGAGTCTGTCAGCTGCAAAATCACCTTCAGACTAACCACAATGCCTGGCTACCTCCTTGTATTGCTTACATAGCTTTTGCTGCCAAATTTGATCCTGTAATCTGGAGAAATTCTTGTTTTAATCCATATGTAAATGGAAAATCAAGTGCACTGGGCCTAGTTGCTTGGTGCACTACAGCTCTGTCATTTCTGCCGCCCAGCACCTCAACATCTTGCTTGATTGACAGGGCCAGACTTCCCTTGTGTCATCACGTCTTGGCCCTGGAATCCCGCTCTTGCGCAGTTCAAACCTTGGTACCTGTGCAGAATAGACCAGCTCAATGGCCAGAACTGCTCTTGCTGTCTGACTTCTGCCATTATCAGCCATCCTATCTGGCTTTTTTTCTATTCTCCAGAGGGTTCTCCAACCCCCTCCTCTCAGGTTTTCCTGGCAGTCAATTAGAGTGAGAAAACCCTTCTTCGCCATGTGCGGAGACATTCTAGATGAAATCCTATGCCTGTAGTTTGAAAGATGATCTGGTATTATTGACTGAATGTTTACTGTCCGTTTTAGTAAAAAATTTAAATTGCCCATGAAATAACAATTCTGGAGCATATTTCTCATAATTCTGCGTTGTGCCGTTCCTCTGTTATTCCTCTCTAGTATGTATGTACATATTGACAACTGGGTGTTACCATTTTCCTTGTCTCTACACAGTCTGGATTTATCCACACCAATAGGTGTCAGACTTTATAAGGACACCCACCCCAACTAGTACCACCAAATTTATTGATATGTTTTTTGAGGAGTAACAGAGGAATGGCGCAGTGCAGATATATTAGAAAAGATGATCCAGAATTGTTAATGGGCAATGCAAGTATTTACTACGGTTGTCAGGAGAACTCGCGAATACAAAGAATTTTGGTAAGTGACATCAGTTATGGAAGAAGTCACCAACTGATCCTCCTTGGGTTTAATAGAAATCAATGTGGCCTGGGACATAACTGTGTACCCCCGAGAACCTCTTGACGGATTTAGTTCAAGTCTCTGACTACAATGTAGACTTTTTGTGGACATTCCACAAGATGCTGTCACTTATTTAGCATCTATGAACTATATTTCTAACCTAAATGCCAAGTTTAAAAGTGCATTGCCTTGTGAAACTTCCACAAGCCATATAAAAATGTCTGACTGAAGGACCTTCTCTTCGCCAATGGGATAGCACCTAAGAGATTCAGGTATTTAAAGTGTAACTGCCGTTTTATTTTTTATACCCTAATGGTATAGTACACCCTGCTGTATAAGTGCCTCTTTTCACAGAGCTGTCATGTGCAGCCGTCACCTTTTTGATCTAAACATGAGACGGGGAGAGCACTGGGAGGAGGAGCACAGCCTTGAGTGCCTGGGCTCGGGCAGAAAGTGTGGGGGGAGAGGGCTGTTTTAGATGCTGCTATCTCCCGAATGGTAGCATCTAGAAACATCCACTGGTCTTGTTTGAAAGCTGACATTCCAGGCTTTCATACAAGACCAGAATGACAGCTAATGTCCAAGCAACAGAGGAGAAATCACTGTTAGAAATAGAGTTGGGAATAATTGCAGGTAAAACCTGCTTTTACTTTCACTTTCAGCTGCATTCACTGCATCCCGATTTCTATCAGTGATATCTTCCCCTGTACTGAACGTATTGCTGACATTCTGGTATTGTCTGAAAGCTTGGAATGTCATATAATTCAGCTGGTACCAAACCAGAGATATGAGCAGTTAAAGCAGCCCCCCTCCCTGTCAGTGTGGAGGAGAACGAGGGAGCAGCTGCAGAGCTGACAGGCTTTAGAAGTTGAGGAAAATATATGGAAATGTGTGTGACATTATCATCAATATAGTGACCCACATAATAAAAATTACTTTATTTTTACCACAGTGAAGGCCATAAAAAATTCCACAAAATAATGTAAAAATTGCTGTTTTTTATCTTTCCCCCTAAAAATAAGTTATTTAATACACTATATATACCCCAAAATGGTTCCTAAAAAAACGTTTAATGTGACTATTAAGAGGCTAAAACAAATCCTTACTGATTTCATGTAATTTCAGGACTTGTCTCTGGTTAGTTGGATGGGAGTGGTAGTGGGGGAGGTTATCTGCATTCTGATTGGTCCTGCTACTTTATGTGAGGAGAGCAAGGGCTTATGGGGAGTGGAGGAAATACAGGATGGCTTCAAGGACAGGGCAAAGATCACTACAGGAAGTGCAGCAGAGGCCATCTTAGGAAGATGCTGAAATAGAGGCACAGAGAAATAGGGTTGCTAAGGGCTAAATACAGACATCAGAAAGGCAAAATTAACTTAAAAAATAAAGCTTAATGAATAATTACCTTCAGCATCACATATGTTAGGAATTTCATTTTTTGTAGTGAAATGGCAGTTACACTATAAAAAGAATGTGTCACAGATTTTTTTTTTTTTCTAGCCATTAAGACTTGATAGCAACACGTATCCTTTTTTCTAATGTTTTTTTTTTTCTTTCTGACCATGATTATGGGGGTGGCCACCTTGCCTGAGCTGTTGTTAACATCATTTGGAGATATGCTTTATCGCAGCCACCATAGGCCCTAGAGACACATCAGTCTAGAGGGGACTCCTTTACGTCTAAGAAAGAGTTTTCTAAGCATGCTCTGTGACCTGTTCCGTGGTCATTGTACAGGGGAGGAGTTGATAAGCTTTGACCATCACCCATTATGAATGGTGGATCCTGTCTTATCTTTATATAGGTGATAACTGTCATTGTAATCCTGGCTGTAGTAATAATGAGATGGCTGCAGTAAAGTGATCTGTACAAACCAAGAAGTGGCACCTACAGTGGCATTCAAAAGTTTGCCGCCCCTGGTCAAAATTACTGTTACTGCGAACAGTTAAGAAATTTGAAGATGTAATTATCTCCAACAGGCATAAAGTTAAAGATGAAACAAACTTTTCAACATTTTAAGCAATATCAGTGTATTATTTTGGTTTTCTAAAATTTGAGAGTGAAAAAGGAAAGGAGGACCTTGCAAAAGTCTGGGAACTCAAGGAGATTTGACCATGGTTTCAGACCTTAAATAGCCTGTTAGGGTTAAGGCTTGTTCAAAGTCCTCTTTAGGAAAGGCTAGGTGATGCAAATTTTAAAGCCCGACTCCTCATACATTGTCCTAAATAACAGCAGACATGGTTTCTTTTAAGCAGCTGCCTAACACTCTGAAAATGAAAATGGTTGAGGGCCACAAAGCAGGAGAAAGCTATAAGAATATAACAAAGCTTTTTCAGGTTGCCATTTCCTCTGTTTTAAATGTAATTAAGAAATTACAGTTAAGGCTACTTTTACACTAGCGTTTTGGCTTTCAGTTTCTGAGATCCGTCATGGGCTCTCAAAAGTGGTCTGAAACTGATTAGTTTTGCCCTAATACATTCTGAATGGAAAAGGATCCGCTCAGAATGCGTCAGTTTGCCTCCGTTCAGTCTCCATTCCACTATGGAGGTGGACTCCAAAACGCTGCCTGCAGCATTTTTCTGTCCGCCTGACGAAGCGAAGCCAAGCGGATCGGTCCAGGCACACAATATAAATCAATGGGGAGGGATCTGTTTTCTCTGACACAATTGAAAATGGATCCGTCCCCCATTTGACTTTCAATGGTATTCAAGACGTCATGGCTATAGAAGACATAATACAACCGGATCCGTTCATGACGGATGCATACGATTGTATTATTGTAACGGAAGCTAGTGTAAAAGTAGCCTAACAGGAACAGTGGAAGTCAAGAGAAAGTCCCGGAAGACCAGGAAAGGTTTCAGGGCCAGCTGCTCGTAGGATTGTTAGAAAGGTAAATTAGAATCCCCGTTTGAATGCAAAAGACCTTCAGGAAGATTTTGTAGACTCTGGAGTTGTGGTACATTTTTCTACTGTTCAGCGACAGGCTGCTGAATGCTGTTCACTAGCATGTCCGTTAGACTGAGTGTGTGATGGTTCAGTCTCCAACCTCTCTGTCTTCTCTCCTGAACAATCTTCTAAGTCAATTTATGACCAGTTAAACTTTGATGCGGTCATAAAATTTTGGAGGTAGAATCAAGATGAATCAGCAAAGTTTGGGAATTTGATTTCTGTAAATATATTTCACTTCTTTCATCTAGAGTGTGGCAGCCGAGCACTTGAGCCAATAACACTAAGGTACCACAAGTAAAAATCATTTGGGTTGTTAATAGATGATACAAGAATAGACAGAGAATGCTATCCCTGCCTTGGATTGGTAAGCGATGTGTCATACTTCATGGGAACAAGCCATTTTTCCGCATGGGTTCATGCTTTGTTCTAATCTCACTATAGGCTTCAGTGTGCTCATTCATACCATTAAGGAAACAATTGCTTTTCACTGATAATGGCTGTTTGGCATAGCCCATCCACCGTGTTTGTTTTGAAGGTAGTCCTCTATGGAAATGACAAAGATGTTCCTTGTATCTGACTAAGCACAGAAAAATCTATTTAAATAGCTATCATCCATCACATTAACTAGTTAGACTCCCGCGTCCTCCTAATAGCAATGAA
Source organism: Bufo gargarizans (assembly GCF_014858855.1). Classification (NCBI taxonomy): domain Eukaryota; kingdom Metazoa; phylum Chordata; class Amphibia; order Anura; family Bufonidae; genus Bufo; species Bufo gargarizans. The sequence continues at coordinate 335,927,922 of NC_058084.1, forward strand.
AAGAAACATAATAGCTTTTTATGATATTTATTATCTATGCCAACTTCCCATGGTTTCTGATTGTGAATCAAGGGAGCTTCGCCGGGGTTCACATTCAAGTCTTCATTTGGGAATGGATCCCGGAGAGGGAAGAACGATTAAGGTATGCGCTATTCTGCTCCTTCCTCTGGAATCTGTTCTCAGTTTTCCCAGAAAAATAAAATATACTACAAGAGAAATATCCATAGCTGCATAATTCTCTGTTTTATTTTAAGACAAGTTAACCTAAAATGAAAAAAAATTCTTACAGAAACTAAAGACTATGGTTCATGCTCTAAAAAGTATTTAGACATTTTTATGTGTTGTTTGGTATCTGTTGCATAGCTGTACAGATAGGTTATTAATATCAGATTGATGGGGTACCCTGACAGATCTGCTGTTTGTAGTAGCCACCAGCCCTGGAAACATAGTCAGTCTCCGACCACAGTGTAATGGCCAGTCCACTGAGTGGTGTGGCTCAGATTCTATTTTCTTAAAAGAGGTACTTCAATTTAATGGAAAAAAAATAATACTAAATAGAAGAAAAGATGATAAAATAAGAAAACAGGTTTTACTTTTGTTGCTGCAGCTGTGTAGTCAAATGCTTGACTGCAGGGGTGATGTGTTAGTAAAATGCATGGAACCGCTGCATCCAATCGCTGTCCTCAGTAGTATACGGCACAATAGCACTGACGCTAGTGATTTGCTGCAGCAGTCAGGTGCAGTATACGGATATGTCACTGCTGCAGTCATGTAAACAAAGCCCAGTCTGGAGGCCTTTTGCAAAAAACAAGATGTTGTAGGTATAGGAAATGAGGGGAAGGAGCAGAGCAATGACATTAAGAGGACGGGCCACAAAAAGGGGAAAAGTGTGGCGGGTGCTAATGTGATCCCATGTGACCACCACTCTAAATATATTACCATATGTAGTCTGCAGCTACTAGGACTTTAAAGTTACCCATACACGCAGGGGTGCACCACCAATGAGGCCAGGTGAGGCGATAGCCTCAGGCAGCACCAGGTAGGGGCAAGAGGGGGCTGCAAAAGGGCCATGGGCAATGAACGTTTTCATTGTGGCAAAGGGGTTAGGTTAAGAAATTGGCATTGGGGGGCGCAGTTTTAGTTTTCGCCTCAGGCAGCAGAAAGGCTAGGAGCACCCTGCATACACGTTACATGAAAATTAGCTGAAACTATCAATTTTGGAAGGATTGGACGACTATTCGTGTGGGTTGTCGCAACACCAAATGTCGGAGGAAAGATGGATCAGATTTTGCCTCTGGAATTTTTGTGTGGATTCCATGCCAGAATTTTGGCCGTGGCCATATGTTATTCACCTCAAATTATTTTCAATGGGAAGCCATACTGCCGTTTGGGTGGCGGTTTAAAGCCCTGACCTTGCCATGTTCTTTCCTGATAAGGTGTCCAGACAGATGCCGCTGGAAGCCAGGGCAGTTTTGTGTTTGCAGTTTAACTCCATTCAGTGGGGCTAATCCACGAGAGGGTCCACAGCATTCAAAGTGAATAACTGAGGCAAAAATAAAGTTTGTTTCTTCTGTGGAATAGGCGGCGGATTTTACCTCTGCAAAATCTGCTCTGAACATGTATAGGGGCCTCCTGATAGAAGATGTTGGGGGAGAAAAGGATTGAGCTATTTAATTTCTATGTGCCCAATCCTTTTGTTCTCCTAGGAGATAAGCCACCGCTAGAGGCGTCTGGTATCGACGTATTCCACTCTCCCCATTCAGTACACATGCATGTTCAGCCTAGAAGAATCTACATACAGTTAGGCCCATATATATTTGGACACTGACATTTAGTTTTTTTTTTTTTTTTTTACCTGTTTTACTAAAACATATTCAAGTTCTAGTTATATAATGGACATAAAGTCCAGACTTTTAGCTTTCATTTGAGGGTATCCACATTAAAATTGGATGAAGGGTTTAACAGTTTCAGCTACTTTACATGTGGCAACCTGTCTTTAAAGGGAGAAAAAGTAATTGGACAATTGACTCAAAGGCTGTTTCATGGACAGGTGTGTGCAATTCCTTCATTATTTCATTCTCAATTAAGCACATAAAAGGCCTGGAGTTAATTTGATGTGTGGTGCTTGCATTTTGAAGATTTTGCTGAGAAGTAAACATACAGTCAAAGGAGCCAAAGCCAACCTTTATCTGCGAAAACAGAAAAAAAACATCTGAGAAATTGCTACACTATTAGGAGTGGCAAAATCTACAGTTTGGTACATCCTGAGAAAGAAAGGAAGCACTGGTGACCTGGACGCCCATGGAAGACAACTGTGTTGGATGATCGCAGAATAATTACCAAGGTAATCCTTTCACAACAGCCAACCAAGTGAACAACACTCTCCAGGATATAGGCTTATCAATATCTAAATCCACTATAAAGAGAAGACTGCATGAAAGTACATACAGAGGGTTCACTGTACGGTGCAAGCCACTCATAAGCCTCAAGAATAAGAAGGCTAGATTGGACATTGCTAAAAAACATCTTTAAAAACCAGCACACTTCTAGAAGAACATTCTTTGAACAGAGGAAACCGAGATCAACCTCTACCAGAATGATGGAAAGAAAAAGGTATGGCGATCCAAAGCACAGCACATCATCTGTGAAACACGGCGGAAGCAGTGTGATGGCTTGGGCATGCATGGTTGCCAGTGGTACTGGGTCCCTATTTTTTGTTGAGGATGGGACACAGGACAGAAGCAGCCGGATGAATTCTGGGGTTTTCAGAGACAAATGCTCAAATGCAGCCAAACTGATTGGTCGGCGTTTCATAATACAGATGGACAATGACCCAAAACATAAAGCCAAAGCAACCCAGGAGTTTACTAAAGCAAAGAACTGGAATATTCTAGAATGGCCAAGTCAGTCACCTGATCTGAACCCAATAGAGCATGCATTTCACTTGTTAAAGACTAAACTTCAGACAGAAAGGCCCACAAACAAACAGCAACTGAGAACCTCTGCAGTAAAGGCCTGGCAGAGCATTGAAAAGGAGGAAACACAGTGTCTGGTGATGTCCATGAGTTCAAGACTTCAGGCAGTCATTGCCAGCAAAGGGTTTTCAACCAAGTATTAGAAATTAACATTTTGTTTACAATTATTTAAGTTGTCCAATTACTTTTGAGCCCCTGAAATGAAACGAATGAGTTTCAAAAATGCTTTAGTTCCTCACATTTTTATGCAATCATTTTGTTCAACCCACTGAATTAAAGCTGAAAGTCTGAACTTCAACTTCAATTGCATCTGAATTGTTTTGTTCAAAATCCATTGTGGTAATGTACAGGACAAAAATTAGAAAAATATTGTCTCTTTCCAAATATATACAGACCTAACTATGCATGAAACAGACAGCTGTTGGCCAAATGAGTGAAGTGTAAGGCCGGCCTAAGTATGCACTTATCAGACCAGTCTGGCACTGGGAACTGGTGAAGAGGTTTAATAAGGTGATCTTGGCATAATGCTACGATGTGAGAGCTGACTAGCATCTTTTGATTTTCTTGCTCGTTGTATGTCTGACATCACTATCCTTCCCCACACCTTATTATTTTTGGGTTAGAGTTTTATTTCCCAGCAGATTTTTCCATTCTGGAATGTATTATGATGTCTCTTTTATAGAGATACTCCACCCAAGTTTGTTTTCATTCTCTTCAGCCTATTGTTCTGATTTCACTCATGAAAGCTTACATAGTGGATATCTAATCTTCGTCATTAATGTGTAGAGTGGGATTTGTATGAAAAGATCCATCAAATTTAAAGGGGTTTGTCCCATACATAATAAAATTTGCAGGACAACTGGAGATTTGAAAAGAGATAAAACATTCACTTTGTTTCCTCTAAGCTTCTGGTTCTGGCCAGACCAGAAGTGATATATATGCATGTTAAACCACTGCTGACCAGTCAACGGCCTTAGCAGAGACTTGTGCATGAACGGTGCATCACCCCTGGGTGTCCTACTGTCTCTATAGCTCACATACAATGTATCTCTATGGTAACAGTGTAGTCTGATACTGTATTCATACTCTCTTCAGTAATAAAATTATATTACTGAAAATACTTAGGCTACTTTCACACTTGCGTTCTGGGCTCCGCTTGTGAGTTCCGTTTGAAGGCTCTCACAAGCGTCCCTGAACTGATCCGTCCAGCCCTAATGCATTCTGAGTGGATACGGATCCGCTCAGAATGCATCAGTATGGCTCCGTCTGTCCTCCGCTCCGCTCAGCAGGCGGACACCTGAACGCTGCTTGCAGCGTTCGGGTGTCCGCCTGGCCGTGCGGAGGCAAACTGATCCGTCCAGATTTACAATGTAAGTCAATGGGGACGGATCCGTTTGAAGTTGACACAGTATGGCTCAATTTTCAAACGGATCCGTCCCCCATTGACTTTCAATGTAAAGTCAAAACGGATCCGTTTGCACTATCATGAACATCATGGTAATGCAAACGGATCCGTTCTGAACGAAGCCACCGTCTGCATTAATATGAGCGGATCCGTTCAGAACGGATCCGATCGAACGCTAGTGTGAAAGTAGCCTAAGTTGTAACTTTTATTATTTATCATGGCTTGTTTTGTCTAGAGAGCAATCATCGGGGAAAATAAAATGGCCACCGTCCTATTAGTACACACAAAACCCAATCACACAGCAGGACAAGTCACTTCACAACAGTGAGCTAAATAGCTGCCTCATCCTCATTTCTGCTCTGCTTGTCAGGCATTCTGATCCTCAGGAGACATGAAGTACAGAGAGGAGTTGGGGTGTGGATAATGAGCAGTAGCACTTCTATGCAGTCTCCATTACCACAGCCCAACATTACCACAGTGTCCTCTCATGAACTCCATTCCTACAGAGATTCAGCTGAAGATCGTATCCGCTATATTCATGATCATAATCCCTGATGAGCAGAGCAGAGAGAAGGATAAGGCAGCTCTTTACCTCAGTGTTGTGAAGTAGCTTGTGCTGCTGTGTGATTAGGACAGGATTTTGTGTACTAATAGGACAGTGGCCATTTTATTTTCCCTAATTATTGCTCCTCAGCCATTATATCTAATGAAATGTATTTTAGAATAGACTTATAATAAAGTACCGGTAATATTTAAGTATTTTCAGTAATTTTATTTTAATGAATTCCCAGAGAACCCCTTTAACAATGAACGATTGTTTTAGCCTACCAATGACAGAGCATTATCGTTTGAAAAGAAGCCAGCTTTGTTTAACATTTTCGTCCGATAGTCGAATGTAAGATCTGTCATTCAAAGAAAGGTCATTTGTGAACGAAAGAGCGTTCTTTGATAGAAGGTTCTCAGAAACTTTTTCCGCCCATTCCACGTTTCACTGAACGTGTATAGGCTGTTTGAACAAGTGTAACGGCCAATATAGACTAAAATAAGTATGGTCATGTATGTAAAAAGATCATTTACCAGATGATTATTTATTCAATTGCGGCTCAACCATCAACCAACATCTAATGTGTATGGACAGCTTTACTGCAATGTTGCTTCATTTTTCTCTTGAGGTTTAGTGGGACTAGTTTGTGAACGTGAACATTTGGAGAAGATCTGACCACTCTATGTAATTTTTTAGTGTTGCCATATTAATTTGTTAATGTTTCTGCACAAGTTGTCTCACCCTGATCTCTTGGTAGCTAGATTTGTATGCGTAGTTCTACCAACACAATAATGTTTTTGAAGAGCATGGCTCGAGTTGTGCTAAAAAGTTAGTGGTAATGATGATGACCTGTTGTTCAGCTCGGAATGTGTATTCCCCTTCTGGACCTCAGCCTGGCTGTAGAATTTGGATTTTTTTCACTGAGATTACACAATATTAGAAACACACATAAAGATGTGGTTTCTTTGATTATATTTATGTATGATATGAGACATTCCTACAATGTTGGATATGGCTGAAATATAAACGGCCCAATCTCATCCAGTTTATTATTGCCAGTTCAGATGTTTTTTTTTAAGTTGCTCAACCATCACCTTGAGCGTCAATATCTGGTTGTACGTGCTCGTCTTCAGTTTTGTATTGTAGGTATATGGGAAATTCAGGAGATATGTTATCATTGTTCATGGAATTGTTATTGTACTTTTAAAGTGGTTTTTCAAGACTTATATACTGATGACCTATACTCGATAGTATCTTTGTAGGGGTCCCACACTGGGACCCCTGCTGATCAGCTGTTTGAGAAGGCAACAGCGCTACGCTGCCTTCTTTCAGCTCACTAAGCACCGCGCTGTACATTGTATCACTTCAATGGGGCTAAGAGGCACTAAGGCCTTGTGACTGATGAACATAAGTCACAAGGCCTGGGTTAAGCGGCGAGAAGGCGGTGGTGTACTGCGAGCGCCGGTGCCTTCTCAAACAGCTGATTGACTGGGGTCCGAGTGTCAGAACTCCAGCAAGAAGATATTAATGAGCTGTACAAAGGATTTCTAATTAGTAGGGATGAGCAAATAGACTTTGGATGAAAGATCCGAAGTCGATTTGCATAACACTTTGTTCCAATACTGTACGGAGCAGGAGCTCTGTACAGTGTTAGAATGTATTGGCTCCGATAAATCAAAGTTATTACTTCGCAAAGTCTCGCTAGACTCATTTCTCATTTAGTTCTCATACCTGAGACATAATAGAAATTGGATCCGTCCCCCATTGACTTTCAATGGAGTTCATGAGGCATCCGTCTTGGCTATGTTAAAGATGATACAACCGGATCCGTTCAGATACAGATGGTTGTATTATCAGTAATGGAAGCGTTTTTGCTGTACCCTACAGGATCCAGCAAAAACACTAGTGTGAAAGTAGCCTAAAAAGACTTTTCCCGAACTTGAGTTCAGTTCCAAGGTACCACTTGGAACCGAACATGAGTTTAGAAAATGTTTTTTTACAGTACAACTTAATTTATGAAGTTAATATGCAAAGTGTCGCGAGACTTCACGAAGTAATAACTTCAGCTCATCGGAGCCAATACATTCTAATACTGTACGGAGCTCTTGCTCTGTACAGTATTGGAAAGAAGTTTTCTGCAAATTGACTTCAGATGTTTCATCCGATTCGCTCATCCCTAGTCATCAGTATATAAGTTTTGGAAAACCCCTTTAAAAGGGAATGTGTCATAAGAAAATGACCTATTGTTTAAATCACGTTTTTATGTTTAACATATTTTCGCACTGGCCACTAAGCCTAATAATAGACTCCACATCATTTTACTGCAGTAAAGGCTGTATCACAATGGCTGAAATTTCGGCCGATAATCTCTAAGGAGTGTTTGCGTGAACGCTCATTAGCGGTCATCATTTATCGGGCAATTCTTATTTTTAAGCATGCTTAAAAATCAGCGCTTACCGGCGACAAATCATGCTTTCTAATAGCAATCTGCCGTCCTCAAACCACTAGACAGTATGGGGACGAGCGATAGCATAGTGATCACTTCTCCCCATGCTGCAGAGGAAATCTCTGCATGTTATAACAGCAGTCTCCAGGTGATTGCTTGCGAGGGAACGCTTCCCTCCTTACCATTGCCTGCTGATCTACCTGTCTAATAGAGGCTTTATATATTATTCTGATCTTGTCTGTAATGATATCACCTCTGTGTTTAGATAAGACAGGATTCACAATAGGTGATTGTCAAAGCTTATCTATTCTTCCCTTGTACAATGACCTCTGCACAGGTCCAGAGAGCATGCCTCTCTCATAGAAGTCAATGAGGTCCCCTCCAGACCCTTTAATAAATACAAGTCTGACAGATTCACATAGCTACAGCACGAAATGTGACTTATTCATCAACATAAAATCTTAAAGAAGATGATGCAAAATGACAATGCTATCAGAAACAATGGGGGTTGTAAGACGAATGCAAGGGAAATAGGCCTCTACTACCTCCTGGTCCTTTGTAGACATGTAATCAGGAGGAGGTTTCTGTTGACCATAAGACACACCTAGATTTTAGAGGAGGAAAATGAGAAAAAAAAATATTTTTCATCACACCTTAAGTCAGAACCCCAATCTTCATCAGACCGCCAAATCAGACCGCCAATCCTCATCAGACCTCAGATCAGACATAAAAGAACTAACCTCTCCTGCACCTGACTGCAACGCCACTTGGGAGATCAAGCACGCTCTTCCTGCAGGGCTGCTCTGTGACCTGACGTTGTACAGTGTCAGATCATAGTACACAATGTCCTGATGCTGTATGCAGAGCTGGCAGAATACCAGGGAGCAGTGAGTAAAGCCACACCAGGAGCACTGTATTCACCCCTCCCCAGTCCTACTGTGTAATAATGAGCTCTTCAAAAATAGAAGTGGCCATTAGAATCCGCTTCATAAGAAGCACTGCCATTTTCCACCCATTTTTGAAGAAACAAAGTGTGTCTTATTGAGCGAAAAATATGGTACTTTCTGGTGCAGCTATATTGCATTAACATAACTGTCCATCCATTCTAATCCTGCTGAGAGATGTCTGTGAAGGTTCTCATTTATCCAGGTCATGGTATATATCTGTAAAGAATAAATCAAGGCAACTGGACGTACTGTAGATTTCTTGAAAACGTTTCACTCGTTCTTCCAACGAGCTTTCTCAACTCTGAGTGATTGTACAAAAATTCTGGGAATAAATATGTAACTGAATCCACATCTGGTAATTATACCCAGCATTGGGTCAAAGGTGTTGATTCCATTATCCTAATTGGAGTCAGTAGGTGATAAAGACTTCCCAGAAAAAGGTGTCAAGACAGCATTGTATGTGGCAGACAATAGATGTCTAATCCCCCCACCTCTATTCAAGCTTGGCTTCTTCATTTTTACGTAGATGGCCTCCTTCACGCCTTGTTTGTACCAATCGGCCTCCTTATCCAAAACACGTACTTGACTGTCTTCAAAGGTGTGACCTGTTCCTTTTAGATGTAAGTACACGGCTGAATCTTGACCAGAGGTACAAACGAGGTGTGAAGGAGGCCATCTACGTAAAAATGGAGAAGCCAAGCTTGAATAGAGGTGGGGGGTTTAAGACATCTATTGTCTGCCACATACAATGCTGTCTAGACACCTTTTTCTGGGAAGTCTTTATCACCTACTGACTCCAATTAGGATAATGGAATCAACACCTTTAACCCAATGCTGGGTATAATTACCAGATGTGGATTCAGTTACATATTTATTCCCAGAATTTTTGTACAATAACTCAGAATTGAGAAAGCTCGTTGGAAGAACGAGTGAAACGTTTTCAAGAAATCTACAGTACGTCCAGTTGCCTTGATTTATTCTTTACAGATATACTGCTGAGCGATGGCCTTTCTCTAGGACATGAACTTTGCATTGTAATCAGTTGTGATGTAAATCTAGGTTCACAGTGAAAGGATGATCTGCCATGTACAATTACCATCTTTAACGTCCCATTAATAGCAACTGGCTGCATCTGAATGGAGTACTCCACCTTGTAATACTTGCCCTGTGGATCAGTAAGTGAAACATCAATGGGGAGATAATTATGACAAACTACAAACGTAGCAGATTGTGCGCACGGATGTTTTCAGCACATAACAGCAGGTTACAGAGAATTGATTGACATGAAAATGTCTTGTTTTTTCTTTAAGGGCTTCGTCACACATGCTTTTTAGTTGTTAGTGCCTTTTTTATTTTGCACAGGTGTTTTTCTGAAATTTAGATTTTTTGAAGACCCATATGGCAACTTTTGGATAAACCGTCAGTGATTTTTATTCAGCCGGACATAATGGTATATAGTAAATTCAGGCAACGTTTCGGGCTATATCTAGCCCTTCATCAGGCCTTGTGTATAAGCACAGTCACTTTGACGCTGGCGCTGCATCCACATGATTGTGCTTATACACAAAGCCTGATGAAGGGCTACATATAGCCCGAAACATTGCCTGAATTTACTATATACCATTATGTCCGGCTAAATAAAAATCACTGACTATTTCACCTTCAATTTTGGAGTGCTGTCTAATTTTATACCTATATTGGAGCAAGTGTTCCTGAGGTGGAGCTGGGAACCAACCTAGGCGAGCACCCAGAGCAAACCAGTAAATAGATGTATGCTGTGATCATTTGTGGATAAACGCCACACAAAAATGTCATACTTTGAAAAAGAATACTGTTGTTCCCAAAAATGTTGTGTATGTAAACTTAAAAGGGTTTTCCGAGATTTAAATACTGATGACCTACCCAGGACCCCTGCCGATCAGTTGTTTCAGAAGACACCGGAGCTCCTGTGAGCGTTGCAACCTTCTCCGTTGTCACCAAGCACAGCGCCATACATTGTATAGTGGCTGTGCTTGGTATCGCAGCTCGGCTCTTTTCACTTCTATAGAGTTGAGCTATGCCCAGACCACGTGATTGATGAACGTGTTGTCACTTGGCCTACAGAAAGCAGCAAGAAGGCCGTGGCACTGCTGCCTTCTCGAACAGCTGATCGGTGGAAGTCCCTGGTGTCAGACCCCCACCAATCAGATGCTTATGACCTATCCAGAGAATAGGTCATTAGTGGTCAGAATCCGACCAAGGATAACATCTGCATGGAGTTTGTATGTTCTCCCCGTGTTTTGCGTAAGTTTCCTCCGGGTACTCTGGTTTCCTCCCACACTCCAAAGACATACTGATGGGGACCTTAGTTTGTGAGCCCCATTGGGGACAGTTGGATGATAATGTCTGTAAAGCGCTGTGGAATATAGTAGCGCTATATAAGTGCATAAAAAAAAAAAAAAATAGTATTCAAGTCTTGGAAAACCTCTTTAACAATATTTTACTGTAGACTAACATAACCTGGCCACAGCCTTGTATAATGTAAAAAACTGTTGCGCGTTGTGTGTTAACCCAGCCTCATTGCTTGTGCGTCGTGATGTGACAACCATAATGAATACATGTCACTCAACTGTGGCATCTTATATGGTCATCAGAAATTCTTACCACCTGTCAGAAAATGACAGGTACCTGTCGACGCAGAAATTTATGTTGGAGAGAGGGGTGAATGTAACATCATTTGTTTTTTTGGTAATTAGAGCGCTTGTCCAAGATTTTCAAGTATCTCAGACTACCCCTTTTAATTGTGGTTAGTAAGATCCCCTAAGAACGATGTTAAATCCCCTATGTTAAAAAATGTTTTTTTTTTCACGCCAAACCCTAGAATGGATCCTAAACACAGAAAATATAATAGAAACATTTAAACTTCTCTTTTTTGGATCCACTTCTTAAGGCTTAAAACAAGGCAAAATACTGACCAAATATTGAGTGTGAATGATCCTAAACTCTCCTTATTTACTGCTGCACCTATGTATGATAACTCCTAGAAATGCCCAGATGTCCAGTTGTGACCCTGTCCAGGACCAGAAAGTTAAAAACATAAAAAATACCAGTTAAGGCTACTTTCACATTAGCGTTGCTACAGTTTTTGTCTGGCCGCCTCTTGCCATGCTGCAGCGGCATCTCCCACCCATTCCCATTATAGTTAATGGGTCTGGAGTGGACTTCTGGCAGCACACATGGGCTAGCGTTAGTACGGATCCGGCACGCTGTTCCCCTGCCGGACCCTGCTGATGCTAATGTGAAACAAGCTTGAGCCATAAGCCATTGCTGAGAACCATCAGCCATGATTCCTCTCTGAGATGGTCCTGCACCATTGCCCAGTGGTGTCATCTCCTGCCTGTGACGCCTGTCTCTAGGTCTCGCCCAAACCTTTTTGAGCAATGCACGTACAGCCATTGCAGTAATGAATCATTAGGGCGTCTGAAGGACTCCCTAATGTATAATTACAGCGAGAAAGGAATTTCCTCTTTTGTGTCCAGGGTTTTGTCTTCTGCTATTACTTTCTCCAGTCTTCTTCTCTGGGCTGGTAAATATGGAATATTTATAAACTAATAAACCTGAAGTGGTTTAGGCTGTGAGTGGAGAAAAGAGGAAACTTTTCACCACTCTTGTTGCCTACAGAATGATCAGGTCTACACAGCACTACATCGTCACTGCTTCAAAAATCCACTTTTCTGGTGTTCATTGCCTCTTACGCTCATGTTCTTCCATGTTCCAACATCAAATGCAAACACTGGAAATGACCTTATGCAACTTCGGAGGCGGTCTGGCAGTCGCCCATGAACTTTAGAAATAGGTTTGTTGCAGTAAGTGCTTAGGATTTTTCCCAGTCCTTATTACATTCCGGTGATAGCCAAGAGCTGTGGAGACATACAGTGGAAACAGGCGAGGGTATGGAATGAAATTGTATGCTTGACCTACTCTTAACTTTCTATAAAGTCATCTATGAGCTGGGTATTACATACGCCTCCATATAGCCTTTCTCTTTACATCCTACATAAACCTAATGTAAACTGTAAGAAAATCATTGTCTGGCCTATTTGAAAGTCAAAAGAGAACATTGCACGGCTGTCTGATTTTCACATGTCATGGCCACCCCACCCAATGCTTTATTTAATTTGAAAGCCAATTAAGATCACAAGCTACAGGCAACTCTGATGTACTCGAAATACTGATCAATCCTGAGGAGTCTTTTCTGCTTGGTTTGTGGATTTTTTTGCAAGGGAATTAAACAAGTTAGGCGGAGGAGAAAGAGGAACATTAATGAGACACACACATCTATGTCTATGTATGCTCTCTAACATAAGAGATGTGTTGGGCTTGGCTTATAAACTGTCGGGAACTTGCCTAGCCATTTTCTTGTTGTCATGCTAATCGGCCAAGCCCTGGCTGATTGGCCCAGCATCCAGACTCACTGATAGATCAATCAGGTTCCTGTCTCCGTGTCCAATTCTAGAGCTAGATGGGAGATGCTTGTTATTGCCTGTGATTTTGTTCCTGGCCCCTGTGTGCTCAAAACAGGGCAGAATTTCTGTTGGACCTTCCTGTGTATTGACCTCAGCTTGTTTCTGTATTAACCCCTTGTCTATTGATTTAGGCTTTTACAGATTTTCCTGGCTTTTACTCCTTAGCTTGTTTCTGGTTTAACTCTTGGTCTGCTGTTTTGGCTTCTATTGACACTCCTGGCTCAGACTGCATTTTTTACTGTCCTGCTACTCCTTGGCATCTGTTAGGTCTGCTACCTGTGAGTTCTTATTTTCTGCTGTTTTAATGTGGAGATGTAATCTGGGCCCCTAGCAGCCAAGTCCAACTGGGCATGAGGGGTTCTCTGGTGAATTACCAGAGATAGCTTTAGATATAACTGGAGAGGTAAAGCAAGATTTAGCAGATTCAGAGTTTGCGCACCTCTGTTCCTTTATAGCCACTTTGTGACAGACCATGTGCTAACCACTGATACCTCCATTAAAGCCCAGTTGCCCACTGTCCAGTGTATGCCACCTTGTAAAATTGCACATGGATGAACAGATGTGAACACGCAGCTGTTCAGTGTTAAGGCAGGATTGGCTGATAATCTAAGGTGTATGTGGGGCTCCTAACTTTCTCCCGACAGATGATGTTGAGGATTAGAAGGATTAGATGCATTGCATTTTAAAGAGGTTGTCTCACCTGGAACTTTAGTGGTATATCGCTAAGAGGTGGGACCCGCATCTATCTCTAGAACAAAGCTCCCAAAGAGAACAAGAGCAGACCATGCATGCACGGCCACCCTCCATTTCAATAGGAGTGCTGAAAATTAGTTGAGTGCTGGCTTGCCTATATCCAGCTGTTCCATAGAAGTGAAAGGAGGGGTGGTCACACTTGCAAAGTGCGCTCTCTATTCATTTCTATGGGACTTCCGAAAATAGCAGAGAGCGTCCCATGTCTGTTTGGCGCCCCCATAGAAATGAATGGAGGGCGGCTGTGTATGTGCGGTGTGCTCTCCCGAGCTGTTCTAAGCATAGGTGCGGGTCCCCGATATGCGACCTAGAGATAGGTGTGCGTTCTAGTGATATGCCACCAATGTTCCAGGTGAGACAACCCCTGATTCCTGATCCTTTTGTTCTTCTGGGAAATAAGCCAGAGGTCTGGCAGTGGCTTTCTTCCCGTAGAAAGCACATGAAGATGTATGGCTTTGTTATTTTTCCTATATAATTTGAGTCTTAATTAAATACTGAATATAACAATAACACAGATGGATGTCTAGATGTTTTCCAATGTATACTGCTAATGGTAGACTATCATGTATGCTACAGTATAGGCATACAGTGGCACAACTTACTCATAGGACTCTTTTGTAAAAAAAAAAAAAGTATGTCAAGAGGTTTTTCTGGGATTTTTAAACTCTGTCACGTGGCCTAGGTGCAGCTCAATCACATTGAAGTGAATGGAGCTGAGCTGGAGCTGAGCTGCGATAGCAAGGACATCTACTGTACAATGTACGGGGCTGTGCTTGGTGAGCCAAGAGAAGGCCGCAGCGCCAATGCCTTCTCAAACAGTTGATCTGCAGGGGTCCTGGGTGGCAGACCCCCCAAAAAAAATCCCAGAAAAAAAAACCTTTAAGTTTCTGCATGGAATAGCACAGTACATTACACTATTTCAAATCAGGAATAGAAAAATAATAATATTGCACGCTGGTCTAGTGTGTGCCAAAAGCACACCCCATACATACATCTGGTGAATAGGGCCCTATGGATACATTTTTTAGGGATTCCTACTGTATACAGTCCTATGGATATGGGAGCATTCCTACTGCATTCCCTGAATTGAGTTGACATAGTGTGAACAAACCCTTAGTAGCTGTTAGTTGACCAAATATGCATGTTATCTTTTTGTGAATGCGGAGCAGTTGCTAGACACTTCTTTCTGACACCACTTATTTCCGGACAACGTAATAGGATTGTGAAATTAAAAGTCAACAAGTCCAAGCCATCTTGGCTCTGGATGCAGATGTTGCCAGACTCCATTATCATTCGATAAGATCCTAGAGAAATCACTGGGGTCTGCCAACAAAAATGTAATGTTGGTTGCTCCATACATTGTGGTGTATGACCACATGAAAACCAAATGAATTTCCTCCATTATTTTAAGGCACGGGTGTCAAACACAAAGCCCGCGGGCCGAATCCGGCCCGCCAGACCTCGTCATGTGGCCCGCGTAGCCGCCGCCGGCCGCCAGCCTTCACCTTTTATTATCACTTCCTGCAGGCGGCTCCCGCTCCTCCCGGCTCCTGTATCGGGTGTATCGCATAAGGAGCGCTGTGTATTACCGGTACTTACAACTACAAGCGCTCGCCGAGAGGAGGGAGGAGGCAGGCTGGAAGGATGGGCGCTGGCAGTGTGAGTCATACGTCATGCGCCTGCGCCGCCCACTTTATGAATGAAGCAGGCGGCGTGGGCGCATGACGTATGACTCACGCTGCCAGCGCCTGTCCTCCCGGCCTGCCGCCTCCCTCCTCTCGGCGAGCGCTTGTAGTTGTAAGTACCGGTAATACACAGCGCTCCTTATGCGATTATATACATACGGTAACCATTAACTATTAGAGATACGATTATACAGTGAGCGGGGCCCGTGTAGTAGAATAGTCACTGCACGGGCCCCGCTGTCATTATAAAAGCAGATGCCGGCCCCTAGCCCGTGTATTGAGGGTCATTCACTACAGGGACACTTATGGAGGGGATCTGTGGATGACACATAGCATAAGATGCTATATATGTGTCATCCACAGATCCCCCCATAACTGTCATACACAGATCCCCCATAAGTGTCACCACAGATCCCCCATAAGTGTCACCCACAGATCCCCCATAAGTGTCACCCACAGATCCCCCATAAGTGTCACCCACAGATCCCCCATAAGTGTCACCCACAGATCCCCCATAAGTGTCACCCACAGATCCCCCATAAGTGTCACCCACAGATCCCCCATAAGTGTCACCCACAGATCCCCCATAAGTGTCACCCACAGATCCCCCATAAGTGTCACCCACAGATCCCCCATAAGTGTCACCCACAGATCCCCCATAAGTGTCACCCACAGATCCCCCATAAGTGTCACCCACAGATCCCCCATAAGTGTCACCCACAGATCCCCCATAAGTGTCACCCACAGATCCCCCATAAGTGTCACCCACAGATCCCCCATAAGTGTCACCCACAGATCCCCCATAAGTGTCACCCACAGATCCCCCATAAGTGTCACCCACAGATCCCCCATAAGTGTCACCCACAGATCCCCCATAAGTGTCACCCACAGATCCCCCATAAGTGTCACCCACAGATCCCCCATAAGTGTCACCCACAGATCCCCCATAAGTGTCACCCACAGATCCCCCATAAGTGTCACCCACAGATCCCCCATAAGTGTCACCCACAGATCCCCCATAACAGTGCGTCACCCACAGATCCCCCATGTGCGTCACCCACAGATCCCCCATGTGCGTCACCCACAGATCCCCCATAACAGTGCCACCCACAGATCCCCCATAACAGTGCCACCCACAGATCCCCCATAACAGTGCCACCCACAGACCACAATTAGTTCAAAACCCACCAAAACGGTAATAATTGAATGCAGTGACAATAATTTATGATCATAAAGAGTGGACACATAGTGCTACAGATACAACCGGCCCTTTGAGGGTGACCAAACTGCTGATGCGGCCCCCGATGAATTTGAGTTTGACACCCCTGTTTTAAGGTATCATTAGTCAGGCGAGGCAATTCTCGAGAGTGAAGTAGTCATTGCTTTCTAAGGTTTTATATTTGGTAGCTTTAAGTAGTTCTTCTGTTGCCTAGCTTTCTTGATGGTTGCTGCCGTGATATAACGGGCTCCTAAAGTCTGCAGTGTTTTCTGCATCCTGACTAGGATTATTCATGACTAAAGAGCCTTATTTAAACTCTGTACTAATTTTGCACTTTTTTTTGTCTTTTTCTCTCTTGTTTCTGATGGACCATCCAATCTTCTTTTACTGTGGATTCGTTACTCTCTCTAGAAAACCACCAAAGGTAAGTTTTTTTTTTTCTTATGGGTTATCTATTACATTTAAAGGGGTTGTTCAACATTACTTCAGACCTCACAGAGTGGCCGACACGTGGTTGTGATCATACTTACCTGGTCTCTGCTGCTGGGTTCAGTCTCAGTCAGTCCATGGCTGTCTCTTGCATCTCCTTGGTGCACTGATATCAACATCCTGTAACGGGAGGCATGTGACCGCTGCAGCCAGTAGCTGGCCGGAGTGTTGACCTGCTCCTCTTGCATCCTGTAACCATTTGTTGTGATGCAAGGGGAGAAGGTTACCTCTGCAGGGATTCAATGGCAGCCATATTGGTTGTCACAAAGACTTCCTAGAACCGCTCCTTAACTTTGTGTCTGAGACCATACAGCTAGGGCTATACCATTAATGCAAGTTCTCTCAGACTATGGAAAGTACGGAGATGTCAAATTCATTGCCTCTGGCAACCAGGATCTCCCACTGTTTCATGACGTTTGTGGAAACCATCATTTGCCACACCAGCGATGAGTAGTCTATAGTGACATCACTGTGGTGGACATTGGTTGGCCAACTTGACCACTATTTTCACTTTATGTGATGCAGAGATGGGTCACTCACCTTTGCTTGTGATTCTGTAGAAGCCAATTCTTTGGAATTGGAGAAGCCCTTAAATTGGGTCATCTGGTGACATATAGCCTTTAATAAAGCTGTGTGTCAAAGCATATTGTGGTCTCCTGCTACCTACTGTACCCCTTGCTGCTTTGACCAAGGGCTCAATGTACAGAACATTATAAACCTTGACATTTTAAAGTGGCCATTTGATATAAATGTTTGGCACAAGACATTAAAGTCTACATTTCTATATGTATTTTATGCTGTGACCCACTGTGAAATATTTCTTCCATTAGAAAGTTGGTTTTCTTTTGTACTGGAAAATTACTGACGTAATAGACGTGGTTTGTGCTAGATATGTTTTGTCTGCTGTAAAGCCGTCCGTAGATGTAATGGTAATTATTAATGACCCCACCATGAAACATGATTGTAATAAATGTGAATTTCCTAAGCAATGGGTCTAGAGCTAAGGCTGTGTTCAAGCCCTATTTGGCTATACATTTGGTGCATGAGTAATAGGCCAAATATTAGCCCACCATATGAACCTGTATGTTATAGCTAGACTCCCATTTCATAAAAATGTTTTCCATATGGGCTATCAATTTTTTAACCGTTAAAAGGTTATGCCAACAGAAACCAGACAGACTTATGCCAAAATGACACTCCTCTAATATATTTCCAACCTATTAATACACTATGGGGCAGATTTACCAAGATCTGTGTTCATACGTCGGTCTTAGTATAAGATCCGCCGGCGTAGGATGCAACAAATTTATCAAGAGTCTCACGTCTTTTAATAATGTTTCCGCATCTCAGGAGACCTTGGGAGTTGGTGTAGATTTTTCGTAAGTTTTCTGGTACAAAGACACTGGCAGACATACACACTCAAAGCTATGTGAACACGGCCTGTTAATCAGCTATTTGAAGAGGCCTCAACGCTTCAGTGAGCATCGTAGCTTACAAAGCACAGTGCCGTCCATTGGATAGCGGCCGTGCTTAGCATTGCAACTCAACCCCATTCACTTGCATGCGACTGTGCAACGCCTGGGCTATGTGCCCAGTAAACATGATGTCACCAGAGCGCCACTGCTTCTCCAAAGAGCTGTTCAGCATTAGTGCCAGCAGTTTGAAGCCCACCCATCAGATTCTGATTACCTATCTGGTCAGAAACCCCCTTTAAAGGTTTTCTGTCACCAGAATTAACCCTATTGAACTGTGATGTGTTAATCTCAGCAGACCCCAACTAGCCTATTCTTATACTTATGGATGCGCCCATTACTGCAAAATTGTAACTTTGATGCAAATTAGCCTCTAGGACAGGGATGTCAAACTCGTGGCCCTCCAGCTGTTGCAAAACTACAACTCCCATCATGCCTGGGCATACTACAGCTATCAGGGAATGATGGGAGTTGTAGTTTTGCAACATCTGGAGGGCCATGAGTTTGACATCCATGCTCTAGGAGCAGGGGGGGGGGGGGGTGGGGGGGGTGGGGGGGTGTTGCTTCTAGAGGCTCCATTCTCCCACCTCAAGTCACGAACTGCCGTCCTTGATTGACAGGGCCAGCGTTCGTCTCCTCCTGCCGGCCCTGTGTGGTGGATAAATCTTGCACCTGCGCAGTGCCGTTTACCCAGCACACAGGGACGGCAGGAGGAGACTAACGCTGCCTGGCCCTGTCAATCAAGGACGGCAGGACGAGACATGAGGTGGGAGAACGGAGCCTCTAGGAGCAGGAGCAACACCCCCCCTGCTCCTAGAGGCAAATTTGCATATCATCAAAGTTAACATTTTGCAGTAACGGGGGCATCCATGAGCATAGGAATAGGGTCTACTGACATTAGCACATCGATAATGTCAGCCAGTTTAATAGGGTTAATTCTGGTGACAGAAACCCTTTAACGGTGACAGAACAAAAATACCTACACTTTTGAAAAATAAAAGCAGCTACATCGAAAATGTATGAAACCCTTATGGGACTCTGAATGCTTATACCATGAAATCGGGACAGAGGTCGGTGAAAACCTCACCTGCATGTGTTTGATAAGGGCGTACCTTTGTATCCAGAAGTCAATGAAGATCAGCCAGAGAAGAAAAACGCGTTGCTGGTATGTGCAGCACACACATCACTTAAATCCTCCTGGAATTTCGTGGGATGAGTCAAATTCTTTTCGGCAGCTGCTTCTCCATCAGGCATAATGGCAGAGACCACAGAGATTATTTTCTCCACTAAGAGAGCAAATATTTGTGACCTATAAGGATTCATTGGAGCTCCCCCTGCCCTTGTATAGTCCATGCAAAAATTCCACATCTTATCCAGCACCCAAGTACTAAATAGGTGTTGGAGACTTGTCTACTTAGATTTACAGTACCACAAGACCTGGGCACTTTAACTGGCGCAGTCTTTTTCAGAGCAAACAAGTTATTGCAAATGGGGCAAGCACGTGGTCCATATTTCTAAAAATGTTTTTGAGTGTCTGAGTTCCTCACCAAATCCTAGAATGGAGAGGCTATAGTGGTTTTTCCCCCTTTACATATCATTACTCCCGATCCACCTTTGTATACAGTCCTGCTGGTGGTGCCAATGGTCAGACTGCATCAGTCTATTAGTGATTTGAGATGATATGCCATTGCTTACTGTGATGGGAATACCCATGTAGGTTTAGCTCATTTTTTATGTATGTCCGACATGTGAGGTATGCATCAGACATGTACTATTTTTCTGACTATATGTGGAAAAGAGGTTGAGCGTGTAGACAAAGCGCCTAGACTAGAGTTTTAAATGAATAATGGATCCGTACATATCAAAAAGTATACAGTGTATACTCAAGAAAAATGTAAATGTAAACGTATTTACCAATTTTTCAGTGTATGCGCCCTCTGTATGCAAAAGATGAGATAAAAAATTAAGCCTTAGATGTAAATCATGAAGAAATATATGGCCAGGTCATGTTATGGTAAGATTTAAGGGGTCTTCCTGACTCCTGATATTGAAGACCTTTCCTTAGGATATCATCAATATCTGATCGTTGGTGTCCAACAGCCCGCACCCCACTGATCAGCTGTGGCCTCCAGTGCTGAAACTGGCACTTTGAATAGAACTAGGAGCACAGGTCCTTTCAAAGTTCAGCGGCCATTTGCTTCACTGGTACCTGAGTTGTAGTAACTCACTACGGCCACTACAGTTTAAACTGAGCTGTTCTTCCTCTTGCATTCAACAGCCAGAGAAGAACAGGATAGGTCATTAGTATCAGGAACTTGGAAACACCTTTAAGAGCTTTATTATGTTTAGTAGTGTATATAATTTTGTAATGTTTTTAAAATAAATTACCTTCTCTTTTTTGGGGTTATAAACTAGTCCTTTACATATCACAACTATCAAGTGCTATAGACTATAAACTTAATTCAGCTTTATTAATCTACATGTCCAGACAGGTTAATGGAGGGCTAAGACACAAGCACTATACATATGGAGGGAATGAATGGACTCTAAGCTGTTGTGCTTGGAATGCTCTCAGCTATGGCACTCACATGCTCCTTCTTTTTATAGATTGGCTCAACAGAAGGCAATTAACCAGGAGTTTCCTAAGCAGCCCCTGGTCGCTTATTTCTCCACTCCTGCTTGCTTTTGCACTATTTTATAATCCGTCTATTGTGACCCATATTTCTGCCTTTAGATTAAGTTGGCAAACAAGAGTATAAAATTCTCAGTGTCCTCTGAGGCCAGACCAACCAAGGCATTTCTGAGTGTTTAAAGGGGTTGTCCCACAAAAAACATCCTACAGTTTTCAAACCAACTCCTCGATCTGAACACTTTTGTTATTGCGTGTAATTAAAAATTTAGCATAGCCACTGAGTTATTCAATAAAATGTATCTGCATAGCGTCACCTGTTTATTTTTTTTACTTATTTCTTCGACCTGCTCACTGAAAAGGCTGCACATGCTCAGATTTATTCTTGTACTGCCTCATGGGATAACCCCTATAAGTAATGAAGTTGACCATTCCCTATCTATGACTCAGTCTTCCTGGATATCAACATGGATTCCAAAATTATTTATATATATATATATATATATATATATATATATATATAAAAAAAAAATTTTTCAGTGGCGGGTTCCCTTGATGATCGTCAGAGATTACCCGTAGTTATCTGCTACCTTCAGTTAAGAAATCAGACATTGATGATCCACAACTTGTATTTTACAATTGCTACTGTATGTTAGGGCCCCTTTACACAGGCCGAGAATCCGCCAGATAATCACTAATGATCATTCATAGGTATGTTCATTAGCGATTATCTGGCGGTGTAAAGGTGCATCCGATTACCCGATGAATGAGCGAAATGCTTGGTCATCGGATAAGATGCTCGTTTGTGTAGGCACCTAAATGGTCATTTGCCGGCAGCAGATCGCGCCATATAAAGAGCCTCTCCTGCCGGCAAACGAGTCTGTATGGGGACGAGCAATGGCATTAGTGATCACAGTAATTTATTTCTGTCTGATGTTCAAATGATGTCTGCATTTATAAAGCAAATGATGCTACTTCTGGTCTCCATAACCAGGGAGTCTAGTGTCCTAAAAGGCCATTGTGGTTATCCACAATAATGAAAATAGGGGCGTGGGAAGGAACAAGGAGCAGGCTCAGTTGGGAGTAAGTGTTCTTGAGAAGGCTCCCCCCTTAATGTGGTTGTGCCACCATTAAATATTATTTTAATATAATTTAACGTGAAAAACTAGTCACTTTTGTAATTTACATTCTGTTACAAAAATAATCCAATTACGAGATATTCTCTTTATTTCATTTTAATGTTGCCCCCTGGTGTTTAATCTGTATACTAATGTGCACATCCACCTACTGAGGTGGTCACACATGCCCAGTTCCATCCTTCAACTGCCACCAGCTGTATCTACTGTTAAAAGGTG
Organism: Bufo gargarizans; assembly: GCF_014858855.1. Lineage (NCBI taxonomy): Eukaryota > Metazoa > Chordata > Amphibia > Anura > Bufonidae > Bufo > Bufo gargarizans. The sequence continues at coordinate 335,950,343 of NC_058084.1, forward strand.
TGACGGTTAGAGAAAGAGAGCTTCAGCAGAAAGGGCGTGCCTCCTGAGCTTTGATAGAGAGAGGAGAAAGTTAACTCTTCCTGAGATAGGACATACCCCTTAACCACTTAAGGAGCACAGGTTTATACCCCCCTAGTGACCAGGCCCTTTTTTACAAATCGGCACTCCACAACTTTAGCGGTTTATTGCTCGGTCATGCAACTTACCACCCAAATTAATTTTACCTCCTTTTCTTCTCACTAATAGAGCTTTCATTTGGTGGTATTTCATTGCTGCTGACATTTTTACTTTTTTTGTTATTAATCGAAATTTAACTATTTTTTTGCAAAAAAATGACATTTTTCACTTTCAGTTGTAAAATTTTGCAAAAAAAACGACATCCATATATAAATTTTTTGCAAAATTTATTGTTCTACATGTCTTTGATTTAAAAAAAATGTTTGGGTAAAAAAAAAAAATGGTTTGGGTAAAAGTTATAGCGTTTACAAACTATGGTACAAAAATGTGAATTTCCGCTTTTTGAAGCAGCTCTGACTTTCTGAGCACCTGTCATGTTTCCTGAGGTTCTACAATGCCCAGACAGTAGAAACCCCCACAAATGACCCCATTTCGGAAAGTAGACACCCGAAGGTATTCACTGATGGGCATAGTGAGTTCATAGAACTTTTTATTTTTTGTCACAAGTTAGCGGAAAATGATGATTTTTTTTTTTTTTTCTTACAAAGTCTCATATTCCACTAACTTGTGACAAAAAATAAAAACTTTCATGAACTCACTATGCCCATCACGAAATACCTTGGGGTGTCTTCT